>NC_092175.1:27125815-27475399 GCF_045791955.1 Oncorhynchus clarkii lewisi | reverse complement strand
GGCTGAACCCTATGCCACAGCGACTGCCTACAATCGTTACATCATAGCACAGCATGAGAGAGTCGTTTCATCACCGTAGCACATTCAGAGATCGATTTATAGCCATTATAGCCATCTAAAATAATGAATAGATTTGAAACATAAAAAACGTTATGTTTGTCTTAGACACACAATATTAATGCAAGTTAATAACTAGGTCAGGAAGCCAATCTAGAGCTCTGTGAGACGTTCACAGTAATGGAGGCAGGCATTTTGATCAAGAGAGACCTTTCGAAAATATGCACATTTTCTCATACACTAAACATACAAGTATGTACAGTCGTGGCCAAAAGTTTTGAGAATTACAAAAATATGAATTCTAACAAAGTCTGCTTCCTCAATGTCTTTAGATATTTTTGTCAGATGTTACTATGGAATACTGAAGTATAATTACAAGCATTTCATAACTGTCAAAGGCTTTTATTGACAATTACATGAAGTTGATGCAGAGTCATTATTTGCAGTGTTGAACCTTCTTTTTCAATACCTCTTCAATCCGCCCTGGCATGCTGTCAATTAACTTCTGGGCCACATCCTGACTGATGGCAGCCCATTCTTGCATAATCAATGCTTGGAGTTTGTCAGAATTTGTGGGGTTTTGTTTGTCCACCCACCTCTTGAGGATTGACCACAAGTTCTCAATGGGATTAAGGTCTGGGGAGTTTCCTGTCTATGGACCCAAAATATTCATGTTTTATTCCCCGAGCCACTTAGTTATCACTTTTGCCTTATGGTAAGGTGCTCCATCATGCTGGAAAAGGCATTGTTCGTCACCGAACTGTTCCTGGATGGTTGGGAGAAGTTGCTCTCGGAGGATGTGATGGTACCATTCTTTATTCATGGCTGTGTTCTTAGGCAAATTTGTGAGTGAGCCCACTCCCTTGGCTGAGAAGCAACCCCACACATGAATGGTCTCAGGATGTTTTACTGTTGGCATGACACAGGACTGATGGTAGCGCTCACCTTGTCTTCTCCGGACAAGCTTTTTTCCGGATGCCCCAAACAATCGGAAAGGGGATTCATCAGAGAAAATGACTTGAACCCTGACCTCAGCAGTCCAATCCCTGTACCTTTTGCAGAATATCAGTCTGTCCCTGATGTTTTTCCTGGAGAGAAGTGGCTTCTTTGCTGCCCTCCTTGACATCAGGCCATCCTCCAAAAGTCTTTGCCTCACTGTGCGTGCAGATGCACTCACACCTGCCTGCTGCCATTCCTGAGCAAGCTCTGTACTGTTGGTGCCCTGATCCCACAGCTGAATCAACTTTAGGAGACAGTCCTGGCGCTTGCTGGACTTTCTTGGGCGCCATGAAGTCTTCTTCAGAACAATTGAACAGCTCTCCTTGAAGTTCTTGATGATCCGATAAATGGTTGATTAAGGCAATATCCTTGCCTGTGAAGCCCTTTTTGTGCAAAGCAATGATGACGGCATGTGTTTCCTTGCGGGTAACCATGGTTGACAGAGGAAGAACAATGATTCCAAGCACCACCCTCCTTTTGAAGCTTCCAGTCTGTTATTCGAACTCAATCAGCATGACAGAGTGATCTCCAGCCTTGTCCTCTTCAACACTCACACCTGTGTTAACGAGAGAATCACTGACACGTTGTCAGCTGGTCCTTGAAATGCAGTGGAATTTTTTTTTGGAGATTCAGTTAATTTGCATGGCAAAGAGAGACTTTGCAATTAATTGCAATTCATCTGATCACTCTTCATAACATTCTAGAGTATATGCAAATTATACATCATACAAACTGAGGCAGCAGACTTTGTGAAAATTAATATTTGTGTCATTCTCCAAACTTTTGGCCACGACTGTATTTTACAGTTATAAGGATGTCACGCTCGTGATAATGGACGGACCAAGGTACAGAGTGTGTAGAGTTCCACATCTTTGTTGCAGTGAAACTTCAAACAAAAAACAATAAACCAACAACGAAAACGTGGCATCAGTGGTGCAACAAGCACAAACACAAAATCCACCAAAGCAGGTGGGAGAAAGGGCTTCCAAAATATGATCCCCAATTAGAGGCAATGATTACCAACTGCCTCTAATTGGGAACCATACAAACCAGCCAATTAGAAATTAAATTACTAGAACACCCCCCTAGTCATGCTCTTACCTAAACAGCATTGAGATCCGAGGGCTCTCTATGGTCAGGGCGAGACAGTACCCCCCCCCCCCCCCCAAAGGTGCGGACTCTGGCCGCAAAACCTGAAACCAAATGGGGAGCGTGGGGGCTCCGGTACGGGTCGTAGCCCCCGCCCCGCCCACGGATCCGGCCATGGAGCTGGGTTGGACGCCGCGCACCGGGCACCGGCGCAGAGGAGAGCTCCAGCCATGGAACTGGGGTGGACGCCGTGCCCGGACTGGGCACCGGCGTAGAGGAAGGTTACGGCCATGGAGCGGGACTGGACACCGTGCCTGGACTGTGCACCGGTGCAGAGGAAGGCTCCTGCCATGGAGCGGGACTGGGCGCCGTGCCTGGACGCCGTGCCTGGACTGGGCACCGGCGCAGAGGAAGGCTCCTGCCAGGGAGCGTGACTGGACACCGTGCCTGGACTGGGCACCGGCACAGAGGAAGGCTCCGGCCTAGGAGCGGGACTGGGGTGGCGCACTGGAGGCCTGGTGCGTGGAGCCGGCACAGGTGGCACCGGACTGGTGACACACACTTCAGGGCTGGTGCGGGGAGCTGGCACCGGACATACGGGGCTGGGGAGACGCACTGGAGGCCTGGTGCGTGGAGCTGGCACAGGTGGCACCGGACTGGTGACACGCACTTCATGGAGAGTGCGGGGAGCTGGCACAGGTCGTACCGGACTGGGGAGGCGCACTGAAGATGCGTGAAGCTGGCACAGACTTCACCAGACTGCTGACAGGCTCTTAAGGTCGAATGTTGAGCAGAACACCCCTGCACCACCTCTCTCTCCTCTCTCTCTCTCTCTCAACTTCTTCTTCTTGGCTCTTCAGGGCGAGTGCGAGGAGCTGGCACATGGCACCGGACTGATGACCTGCTCTTCAGCACGCCTGCGCTGCAGCATACTCCTCGCTAACTCTTCTCTCCGGTATCCCTCATTGCACTCCTCCATTGACTCCCATTCAGGCTCTGGCAACCTCCGCTGCTCAGCCGACAGCTCCATGTGCCCTCCCCAACAACAACAAAATCTTGGAGTTTCTGTGGCCGCGGTCCCGTCGCTGCCCTTCCTGATTCCTCTGCGACTTCCGCCAAGGAAGGGTCCCACAAAGCAGGTCCCACAAAGCAGGTGGGAGAAAGGGCTTCCTAAATATGATCCCCAGTTAGAGGCAACGATTACCAGCTGCCTCTAATTGGGAACCATACAAACCAGCCACATAGAAATTAAATGACTAGAACACCCCCCTAGTCACGCTCTGACCTAAACACCATAGAGAACCGAGGGCTCTCTATGGTCAGGGAGTGACAAAGGAAGGTGAAATCTTATATTTAGTCATTGTATAATTTAGAAAGCACATAAGTTATTTTAAGCCTTATTCATCCAGTTTTGTTGAATAGGAAATACATCATATCAAACATTTCATATTTTTGCCATATTTGTACTGTGTACTTGAGCTTGTGTCCTCAAAAGTGGCTATACCTCAGATATTTATAGCTATTCTACCAGAAAGGTTAGATTAGTTTCCTTCAGTATGCAGCATTACTAGTTATTGTTTATGGCCCTCTCATGATAAATAATAACTTTTGGGGATTATGTAGATTATATTTTCAAATACATCTAGTTACATTTAACTGGTTACAACAGTAACCAACAACAGTAACCCAGCCCCCCCCCCCCCCCCACACACACACACAAACATGCACCCTACACCCTGACCCTAAACACCCTACTTAGGCCCAGGCAGTAGTGCTGGCACATCACATTGGCAGTACAGAACACCGTTTCTCAACCATTTCTGTACCGAGACATGGCCCGCCTCCTATTTTTTTATTAACCAGCTCATGTTTAAAACAAATACAATATGTAAAAACACCACTGGAGATACAACACACCACTATAACGGAGCCTTTGCTCCAGTCTCCCTGTTGTGCTGTCTGTCTCAACATCTTCTCTGCTGTGATTCTTCTTGTTCTCTGTCTGTCTGCTTGTCTCCCTGTCTACCTGCCTGTCTGCTTAATCCTTATACATTATAATAGCCAATCTAATGACTTATATTGTAAATTAGTGCCTGTCATATGTGTTCCCCTGAATCAACACCTACCCAACAGTAAGTGTTAATTACTGTTACAGGGCTCCAGACTAACATTTTCCCCTGGTGTCCTGTAACTTTTACAGTTGGTGGCACCAGCTGATGATATCGTCAGTAATCATCTTCTAAAGTTATTCATAGCATTTATTAAAAAATGTAATAAATAGACTACTGAGGTATTTAAGAAACATGTTGTTTCATCTAACACGTCCCAAGTAAGAATGTATGACAATGTATTTTGATGTGCAACTTAATCCAGTGACTGACGTGAATTTTGGGTTGACAAAAAAAATACTATAGTTTCTATATTTACTGTCGAAATAGGACTCTAAAATGTCCTTTATTTTAAATTTTATCGAGATTAATTACATACAGTACCAGTCAAAATTTTGGACACATCTACTCATTAAAGGGTATTTCTTTATTTGTACTATTTTCTACATTTTAGAATAATAGTGAAGACATCAACACTATGAAATAACACATATGGAATCTTGTTGTAACCAAAAAAGTGTTAAACAAATCAAAATATATTTTATATTTAAGATTCTTCAAAATAGCCACCCTTTGCTTTGACTACAGCTTTGCACTCTTGGCATTCTCTCAACCAGCTTCACCTGGAAGACGTTTCCAACAGTCTTGAAGGAGTTCCCACATATGCTGAGCACTTGTTGGCTGCTTTTCCTTCACTCTGTGGTCCAACTCATCCAAAACCATCTCAATTTGGTTGAAGTCGGATGTTTGGGGAGGCCAGGTCATCTTATGCAATACTCCATCACTCTCCTTCTTGGTCAAATAGTCCTTACACAGCCTGGAGGCGTGTTCGGTCATTATCCCACTAAGCGCAAGCCAGATGGGATGGCGTATTGCTGCAGAATGCTGTGGTTAAGCACGCCTTGAATTGTAAATAAATCACTGATAGTGTCACAGGCAAAGCACCCCCACACCATCACACCTCCTCCATGCTTCATGGTGGGAAGAACACACACGGAGATCCTTTCACGTACTCTGTGTCATACAAAGACACGCCGGTTGGAACCAAAATTCTCACATTTGGACTCATCAGACCAAAGGACAGATTTCCACCGGTCTAATGTTCATTGCTCATGTTTCTTGGCCCAAGCAAGTCTTGTCTTCTTATTGGTGTCTTTAAGTAGTGGTTTCTTTGCAGCAATTCGACAATGAAGGTCTGATTCACACAGTCTCCTCTGAACAGTTGATGTTGAGATGTATCTGTTACTTGAACTCTGTGAAGCATTCATTTGGGCTGCAATTTCTGAGACTGGCAACTCTAATGAACTTAACTCTGGGTCTTCCTTTCCTGTGGAAAATGAGAGCCAGTTTCATCATAGTGCTTGATAGTTTTTGCAACTGCACTTGAAGAAACTTTAGGAGTTCTTTAAATTTTCTGGATTGACTTACCTTCATGTCTTAAATTAATGATGGACTGTAAATTCTCTTTGCTTATTTGAGCTGTTCTTGCCATCATATGGACTTGGTCTTTTACTAATTGGCTCAAATGCATTAAGAAGGAAAGAAATTCCACAAATGAACTTTTAACAAGGCACACCTGTTAATTGAAATGCATTCCAGGTGACTACCTCATGAAGCTGGTTGAGAGAATTCCATGAGTACGCAAAGCTGTCATAAAGGCAAAGGGTGGCTACTATAAAGAATCTCAAATATAAAATATATTTTGATTTGTTTAATGATTCCATATGTGTTATTTCATAGTTGTGATGTCTTCACTATTATTCTACAATGTAGAAAATAGTAAAAATAAAGAAAATCTCTGGAATGAGAAGGTGTGTCCAAACTTTTGACTGGTACTGTACATCTTTTTTATGTGCACTAACTAATATCATAGGCTAATTAATTTGGGGTTAAACACATGAGGAAGTAGAAACTTAAAATGCATTAACTAGATCGCTAAGTCTAAGTATAATAAGCTACCCACTACTAGTAGCCATGAATTCATCCAAAGGTAAATCTAATCAAAAACAAAAAAACATTGCAGTTGTACTACTACCCATGAGACCTACAGGCCTATGCCCTCACAATGGGAAACTGACAACAACCTAATCAGTTGTACAACTGAATGCCTTCAACTGAAATGTGTCTTCATCATTTAACCAAACCCCTCTGAATCAGAGAGGTGCAGGTGGCTGCCATAATCGAAATCCACGTCTTCAGCGGGTTAACTGCCTTGCTCATGGGCAGAATGATAGAATTTTACCATGTCAGCTCAGAGATTCAATCCAGCAACCTTTTGGTTACCATCCCAATGCTCTAACCACTAAGCTACCTGTCGCCCAATGGCTGGTGCAAGAGTGGATCGCTCATCACATCGAAACAGGCACAAGGGTCAGGGCAGACACTTTCATTACAGGAATCATGAGGATAATGTTTGACCAAATCATGGTTTTAGTAAGGTGACAATGTAGAATGTGGTCTTTCTACTTTTATAGGCACGCTTTTCATTTTTCACAATCCATGATCTTGGCTGTTGGCCACTGATCAAGAAGGGTCTATTGCACTGATCAGCCAAAGGCTCAATATAGATTAGTATAACAGAGAAATTTAGCAAAAATCTTTGAAAACAATTGGCCATGTCATGTTTTTTAAATAGAAAATGTGTTTTGCTGTGTGTCAATTTTGACCAGAAGCGCGAGTGCAAAATGTCTGACTCTCACGTGGCTGAATAAACCTGTTTGACTGGTAACACCACTCCCTCCGTAAGAGACTAGGCTAGCAAAAGGGGAAATGGCAGGTGCTTAAAACCACAGTTGAGTATGTAAACATGTCACAGAATGAATCATTTTCCCTATTCATCTTTTTTATTTAACCTTTATTTAACTAGGCAAGCCAGTTAAGAACAAATTCTTATTTACAATGACGGCCTACCAAAAGGCAAAAGGCATCCTGCGGGGACGGGGGCTGGGATTAAAAATACAATTTTAAAAGATTATAAATATAGGACAAAACACACATCATGACAAGAGAGACAACAGAACACTATATAAATAGTGACCTAAGACAACAACATAGCAAGACAGCAACACATGACAACACAGCATGGTAGCAACACAACATGGTAGCAGTACAAAACATGTTACAAACATTATTTGGCACAGACAACAGCACAAAGGGCAAGAAGGCAGAGACAACAATACATCACACAAAGCAGCCACAACTGTCAGTAAGGGTGTCCATGATTGAGTCTTTCAATGAAGAGATTGAGATAAAACTGTCCAGTTTGAGTGTTTGATTGTAGCTTGTTCCAGTCGCTACCTGCAGCGAACTGGCAAAGAGGAGTGTCCCAGGGATGTGTGTGCATTGGGGACCTTTAACAGAATGTGACTGGCAGAACGGGTGTTGTATGTGGAGGATGAGGGCTGCAGTAGATATCTCAGATAGGGGGAGTGAGGCTTAAGAGGGTTTTATGAATAAGCATCAACCAGTGGGTCTTGCAACAGGTATACAGAGATGACCAGTTTACAGAGGAGTATAGAGTGCAGTGATGTGTCCTATAAGGAGCATTGGTGGAAATCAGATGGCCGAATGGTAAAGAACATCTAGCCACTCGAGGGCACCCTTACCTGCCGATCTATAAATCACGTCTCCGTAATTTAGCATGGGTAGGATGGTCATCTGTATTCAGGGTTAGTTTGGCAGCTGGGGTGAAAGAGGAGCGATTACGATAGAGAAAACCAAGTCTAGTTTTAACTCTATCCTGCAGCTTTGATATGTGCTACGGGAAGGACAGTGTACAGTCTAGCCATACTCCCAAGTACTTGTATGAGGTGACTACCTCAAGCTCAAAACCCTCAGAGGTAGTAATCACACCTGTGGGGAGAGGGGCATTCTTCTTACCAAACCACATTACCTTTGTTTTGGAGGTGTTCAAAACAAGGTTAAGGGTAGAGAAAGCTTGTTGGACACTAAGAAAGCTTTGTTGCAGAGTGTTTAACACAAAATCCAGGGATGGTCCTGCCGAGTATAAGACTGTGTCATCTGCATATAAATGGATGAGAGAGCTTCCTACTGCCTGAGCTATGTTGTTGATGTAAATTGAGAAGAGCGTGGGGCCTAGTATCGAGCCTTGGGGTACTCCCTTGGTGACAGGCAGTGGCTGAGACAGCAGATTTTCTGACTTTAAACACCACTCTTTGAGAGAGGTAGTTAGCAAACCAGGCCAAAGACCCCTCAGAGACACCAATACTCCTTAGCCGGCCCACAAGTATGGAATGGTCTACCGTATCAAAAGCTTTGGCCAGGTCAATAAAAATAGCAGCACAATATTGCTTAGAATCCAGGGCAATGGTGACATCATTGAGGACCATTAAGGTTGCAGTGACACATACATAACCTGAGTGGACACCAAATTGCAGACCTGGGAGAATACTATAGACATTAAGAAAGCCAGTCAGTTGATTGCAGACCTGGGAGAATAGCCTTCTCACCAAGCTGCTTGCCTATTGTCCTGTAGCCCATCCCGGCCTTGTGCAGGTCTACAATTTTATCCCTGATGTCCTTACACAGATCCCTGGTCTTGGCCATTGTGGAGAGGTTGGAGTATGTTTGATTGAGTGTGTGGACAGATGTCTTTTATACAGGTAACGAGTTCAAACAGGTGCAGTTAATACAGGTAATGAGTGGAGAACAGGAGGGCTTCTTAAAGAAAAACTAACAGGTCTGTGAGAGCCAGAATTCTTACTGGTTGGTAGGTGATCAAATACTTATGTCATGCAATAAAATGCAAATTAATTACTTAAAAATCATACAATGTGATCTTCTGTATTTTTGTTTTAGGTTCCGTCTCTCACAGTTGAAGTGTACCGATGATAAAAATGACAGACCTCTACATGCTTTGTAAGTAAGAAAACCTGCAAAATCGGCAGTGTATCAAATACTTGTTCTCCCCACTTCTCATTTACCTGAAAAAAAGCCAGTCAGCCTGAGTACGCGTGTGCCGAGCCTTTCGCCAAATTCAATTCTTGAGGTGGAGTAACTCTGCAAGATCATGGTCGAACCAGGAGCTGAACCTGTTATTAATTCTAATTTTCTTTATGGGGGCATGTTTGTTAACAATACCATTGAAAATATTAAAAAAAGAAGGTCCAAGCGTCTTCGACAGAGGGGATTAAGCTGATTCTATATCATTTTACAGAGGGTAGTTCGAAGGAAGGCTTGCTCATTAAAGATTTAGCAAGCGTCTATAACAGGATAGGTCGTTTCACTGAGCAGCCATTACGAACACAGGCTGTGAAACAGTGATCACTAAGGTCATTACAGAAAACACCAGACTGATACTTATCAGGATTATTTGTGAGGATAACATCGAGGAGAGTAGCCTGTTCTGTGTCTTGGTGTGCACATTGCAGTTGTTTCTTGTAAATGTATTTGCATTTTCTTAATTTTTTATGCCACACAAAGTTATACACAAATAACATACTCCTCAGTGATATGATAAAACCAAGAGAGAGAGAGAGAGAGAGAGAGAGAGAGAGGGAGAGGGAGACAGTAAAATACGGTCAAAACTTTGACTCCACCTGACTGAAACCTGGGTGTCAATCCAATAATCACAGATTAGCTCCCGCCCTCCCATGCTCCCCTATACACAGCTAACTGTCATCCTAAAGCCTCTCTGCCTGCGTGCCTATCCCACCTGAAACACAACACCTTACTCCCAGCTGCCTGGAAGAGACCATTTCTGCCATACTACAGTAGACCTATCGCTGACTCAGATCTCAATCACTTCTGATCTGTACCCCTATCCACCATCCAGTCAGGGCATAAGCATTTGCCTTATCAAGAATTCTAAAATGTGATGCTTTAGGCATAAATATGATCTCATTATGCTTTCTGTATCAAGGGTACAGCCAATCCATAAATATACAGTGCCTTCGGAAAGTATTCAGACCCCTTGACTTATTCCACATTTTGTTACGTTACAGCCTTATTCTAAAATGGATTGAATAAATGTTTTTCCTCAGTAATCTAAACACAATTATGTCAAGCAAAGACAGGTATTTAGAAATTTTTGCAAATAATTTTGCACGCCCAATTTTTCAGTTTTTGATTTGTTAAAAAAGTTTGAAATATCCAATAAATGTCGTTCCACTTCATGATTGTGTCCCACTTGTTGTTGATTCTTCACAAAAAAATACAGTTTTATATCTTTATGTTTGAAGCCTGAAATGTGGCAAAAAGTCGCAAAGTTCAAGGGGGCCGAATACTTTCGCAAGGCACTGTAAGGTCCCACAGTTGACTGTGCATGTCAGAGCAAAAGCCAAGCCATGAGTTCAAAGGAATTGCCGGAAAGAGCTGCAAGACAGGATTGTGTCGAGACAGATCTGGGGAAGGGAACCAAAAATGTCTGCTACATTGAAGGTCCCCAAGAACACAGTGGCCTCCTTAAATGGAATTAGTTTGGAACCACCAACACTCTTCCTAGAACTGGCCGCCCGGTCAAACTGAGCAATCGGGGGAGAAGGGTCTTGATCAGGGGGGTGACCAAGAACCCGATGGTCACTCTGACAGTTCCTCTGTGGAGATGGGAGAAAGGTTTGTCCTTCCAGAAGGACAAACATCTCTGCATAGGCACAGGAAGGGAAGACCAAATGCCTTCATCACCACTTTGAAAAGAAAGAGGAACAGGAAGTAGAAAATAGTCTTATAACTTCCCACTGCTTATAATAACTTCCCACTGCTATTCCACACTGTTCTCCCTCTGCACCAAACACAATGCTGAGCACAGAGCGGTGATTGCAAGCTAGGGAATCTCCAAAAATTAAACAAAATGTGACTCATTAATTCCTGACTTGGGTAGCACATTTTTAGGGCTATTGAGTTGTATCCCCCTGTGTGTTTGCTAAATTCCTGTGCTTGGATGGCAGTCGCTGCCATGGTCTCTGCCTTTACAAAGAGCTCTTTGTTGCCTCAGACTATACCAAGCTCATGTTATGAGTATAGAAGATGTGAAGACACAAAACACCTTGCCCCACTGAGTCAGGGAGAACCAGAACACCCTTTATAGTGAAGACCACTATTGTTATGACAAAACAGCTCAGCCAGTGACATCAGAAAGTCATTGACAATAGTAAACTGTAGACATTGCCTAATCTTAAATGCAAATAACCAGCCTGGTCTCATAGACAAGATGTAGCATACTAAATGTAAATCCAGGAAACTTAAATTAGTATGATATGTTAAGTTTGGTATGGTTACATAAGACAGAAGGTTACTTAAGGCAAAAACAAAGGAAGGGTGGTTGGTCGGGTGGATAATGTGAGTGTCTAGCAACCCAAAGATGTGTGTTCAAATCTAATCATGGACAACTTTAGCATTTTAGCTAATTGGCAACTTTTCAACTACTTACAAATGTGTAAGCTACTTTGCAACTACTTAGCATGTTAGCTAACCTTTCCCCTAACTCTAACCTTGACCATGGTTTTTCACAGCCTTTAACCTAACTTAACCTTTACCCCTAGTCTAGATAACATTAGCCAGCTAGCTAACGTTAACCACAACAAATTGGAATTCATAACATATCATACATTTTGCGAATTCATAAGATGTGGTACATTTAGCAAATTTGTAACATTTAGAAAAATCGTAACATATCATGCAAATTGTTATTCGTAACTTATAATACGAAATGGATGACGGACAACCAAAAATGAATACATACCATACGAAATGTGACATATCATACTAATTTGAGTGTCTAGCATTTACATAAAAAAAATCATACAAAATGCTCTGAGACCATGTTGAAATAGCACACATTGCATTTGAATGTCGCGTTTGCTAGGTATTATTATTAAACTGTTGGAGCTAGAAACACAAGCATTTTACTGCACCTGCGATAACATCTGCAAATCTGTGTACACGACCAATAACGAATGATGTGATTTGATTCGATTTACCATGTATTAAAAAACTAGATTATGGCATGCTAATGAGAAAGAGAGACATGCAGTAATGACAACAACCCCGATTACACACCATGGTCAAACTTAACTAAACCAAACATAATAAGGGCTAGGCTACTATTTAACTCTTGTCCACTGTTTCCATAGAGACCATATCAAAAATCTTGAGAACATGATTTGCCGATACAGTGGCATGCGAAAGTATTCACCCCACTAGGCATTTTTCCTATTTTGCTGCCTTACAACCTGGAATTAAAATAGATGTTTTTTTTTTGGGGGGGGGGGGGGGGGGGGGCGGGGGGGTTGTATAATTTGATTTACACAACATTCCTACCACTTTGAAGATGCAAAATATTTTTTAGGTGAAACAAGAAATAAAACAAAACAAAAGAATACTTGAGCATGCATAACTATTCACCCCCACAAAGTCAACACTTTTTAGAGACACCTTTTGCAGCAATTACAGCTGCAAGTCTCTTGGGGTATGTCTCTATAAGCTTGGCACATCTAGCCACTGGGATTTTTGCCCATTCTTCAAGGCAAAACTGCTTCAGCTCCTTCAAGTTGTATGGGTTACGCTGGTGTACAGCAATCTTTAAGTAATACCACAGATTCTCAATTGGATTGAGGTTTGGGCTTTGACTAGGCCATTCCAAGACATTTAAATGTTTTCCCTTAAACCACTCAAGTGTTGCTTTAGCACTATGCTTAGGGTCATTGTCCTCCTCGAAGGTGAACCTCCGCCCCAGTCTCAAATCTCTGGAAGACTGAAACAGGTTTCCCTCAAGAATTTCCCTTTATTTTGCGCCATCCATCATTCCTTCAATTCTGACCAGTTTCCCAGTCCCTGCCGATGAAAAACATCCCCACAGCATGATGCTGCCACCACCATGCTTCACTGTGGGGATGTTGTTCTCGGGGTGATGAGAGGTGTTGGGTTTGCACCAAACATAGAGTTTTCCTTGATGGCCAAAAAGCTCAATTTTAGTCTCATCTGACCAGAGTACCTTCTCCCCACATGCCTTTTGGCAAACACTTATTTTATTTTTTTCTTTAAGCAATGGCTTTTTTCTGGCCACTCTTCCGTAAAGCCCGCTGTGGAGCTTTGCAGCTCCTTAAGGTTATCTTTGGTCTCTTGGTTGCCTCTCTGATTAATGCCCCCCTTGCTTGGTCCATGAGTTTTGGGGGGCAGCCCTCTCTTGGCAGGTTTGTCGTGGTGCCATATTCTTTCAAAATGTTTAATGGTGCTCCATGGGATGTTCAAAGTTTCTGATATTTTTCTATAACCCAACCCTAACCTGTTTGTAGAGATCCTTGGTCTTCATTGTGCTGCTTGCTTGGTGGTGCCACTTGCTTAGTGGTGTTGCAGACTCGGGGCCTTTCAGAACAGGTGTATATATACTGAGATCATGTGACAGATCATGTGACACTTAGATTGCACACATGTGGACTTTATTTAACTAATTATGTGACTTCTGAAGGTAAATGGTTACATCAGATCTTTTTTAGGGGCTTCATAGCAAAGAGGATGAATACATATGCACACACCACTTTTCCATTTTTTTATTTCTCTGAATTTTTTTTAAACAACTAATTTAAAAAAATTTCACTTCACCAATTTTGACAATTTGTGTATGTCCATTACCTGAAATTCAAATATCGATCTAAATTACAGGTTGTAATGCAACAAAATAGGAAAAACGCCAAGGGGGATGAATACTTTTGCAAGGCACTGTAAATTCTCCATCTCCATGCATGTCGCTGACTTGGATGGCTGGAGTCTTTGACAACGTTTTTGTCCTTCCTCTGTCACCACCTAGCATAGGATGGCAGAAAGCTACCCTCTGTAGCGCCTTACAGTTGGATGCCGAGCAGTTGCCATACCAGGCGGTGGTGCAACCATGCACTCAATGGTGCAGCTGTAGAACTTTTTGAGAATCTGGGGACCAATGCCAAATCTTTTCAGTCTCCTGAGGGGGAATAGGAATAGGCATAGTCGTGCCCTCTTCACAACTGCCTTTTTGTGTATGGACCATGATTGTTTGTTGGTGATGTGGACACCAAGGAACTTGAAGCTCTCTGCACTACTGCCCCGTCATTGTGAATGGGGGCATGTTCAGCCCTCCATTTCCTGTAGTCCACAATCAGCTCCTTTGTCTTGCTCACGTTGAGGGAGAGGTTGTTGTCTTGGCACCACACTGCCAGGTCTCTGACCTCCTCCCTATAGGCTGTCTCATCATTGTCGGTGATCAGGCCTACCACCACTGTGTAGTCAGCAAACGTAATGACAGTGTTGGAGTCGTGCTTGGCCACGCAGTCGTTGATGAACAGGGAGTACAGGAGGGGACTAAGCACGCACCCCAGAGGGGGGCCCGTCAGGAAGTCCAGGATCCAGTTGCAGAGGGAGGTGTTTAGTCCCAGGTCCTTAGCTTAGTGATACGCTTTGTGAGCGCTACGGTGTTGAACTCTGAGCTGTAGTCAATGAATAACATTCTCACATAGGTGTTAATTTTGTCCAGGTGGGAAAGGGCAGTGTAGAGTGCAATTGAGATTGCGTCATCGTGGATCTGTTGGGGTGGGTCTAGAGTACATTGGAGTGGGTCTAGAGTTTCCGGGATGATGGTGTTGATGTGGGCAATGACCAGCACATGTGAGTTCTAGGAGGGCGGTAGTCATTTAGGCAGATTACCTTGGCGTTATTGGGCACAGGGACTATGGGGGTCTGCTTGAAACATGTACTGTAGGTATCACAGACTCGGTCAGTGAAAGGTTGAAATCTCAGTGAAGACACTTGCCAGTTGGTCCGTGCATGCTCTGGGGACACGTCCTGGTAATCCATCTGGACCCGTGGCCTTGTGAATGTTGATCTGTTTAAAGATCTTACTCACATCGGCAACGGAGAGAGTGATCACGCAGTTGTTCTGGAACAGCTGGTGTTCTCATGCTTGCTTCAATCTTGCTTGCCTCAAAGCCACCATAAAAGGCATTTACCCTGTCTGGTTGGCTCACGTCACTGGGCAGCTCATGGCTGGGTTTCCCTTTGTAGTCCGTAATAGTTTGCAAGCCCTGTCACATCCGACGAGCATCAGAACTGGTGTAGTAGGTTTCAATCTTAGTCCTGTGTCATGAGTGTGAGGATCCAAAGGATCAGGTTACAGTAGATCAGCTCTAGAGATCTCTCTCTCCCGCAGACGGGGAGAGGAATGGATTTGGGGGTTTTATGACACCTCACTTGATCGTAAAACATAGGCAGCAGACGATACCTTTTGGGGCCTAGTTTGGGTGATCGGAATGTCTGTGTGCCTTATGTAGAGTTTACCGCCCAAAACTACAACGTCAAACAATGGATACCGGGACAATATATTTCATCCTCCTTATATTGGTAATTATGAGAGATGGAATATGGAAAATGGATGTCTATTTTGTAAAGTTTGAAAACATTGTAACTTGAAGATTTTTCACACGGTGTATGTCATGTTTACATGCTTTGTGTTGTGTGGTAATTATCCAGGAGAATGTTTTGTGACAATAAGATTGTGATTTTATTTTTCTAATAATATCACAGCAAATTGTGATACCTTGCCTCGTAACTAGCTATGCCCCAGGGAACCCAGAGTGATGTCCCCTTTCTACCCGAGGGTATAAAGAATTTGAGTTAACCTCTCTGAACCAACCATACTGGATCCGGGATAATTGTCATCAGCAAAGCTGAATAGCATAAAGCCACAGTCAAATAATATTACTAGAAAATATTCATATTCATGAAATCACAAGTGCAATATTGCAAAACACAGCTTAGCCTTTTGTTAATCCACCTGTCGTCTCAGATTTTGAAATTATGCTTTACAGCAAAAGCAATATAAGCGTTTGTGTAAGTTTATCGATCACTCGACAAGACAATAAGTACACTTAGCATCAGGTAACTTGGTCACGAAAATCAGAAAAGCAATCAAATTAATCGTTTACCTTTGATGATCTTCGGATGTTTTCACTCACGAGACTCCCAGTTAGACAACAAATGTTCCTTTTGTTCCATAAAGATATTTTTGTTATATTCAAATACCTCAGTTAGTTTGGTGCTTTATGCCCAGGAATCCACCGGGAAGAGTGGTAATGACAACGCAGACAAAAATTCCAAATTATATCCATAATGTCCACAGAAACATGTCAGATGTTTTTTATGATCAATCCTCAGGGTGTTTTTCAAATATCTATTCGATAATATATTAACCGGGATAGTTGGCTTTTCACTAGGACCGGGAGTAACAATGGCCGTCTTTCTCTTTTGCGCACAACTCACTCTGAGAGCCCCCACCTATCCACTTACGCAATGTGGTTGTTCATGCTCATTCTTCAAAATAAAAGCCTGTGTCTGAAGACTGTTGACACCTTGAGGAAGCGATAGGAAAAGGAATCTGGTTGATATCCCTTTAAATGGAGCAATGGGAGGCTATGGAGCAAGGGGTTTTCAAAATAGAAGCCACTTCCTGGTTTGATTTTTCTCAGGGTTTCGCCTGCAATATCAGTTCTGTTATACTCATAGACAATATTTTGAAGAGTTTTGGAAACTTTAGAGTATTTTCTATCCTAATCTGTCAATTATATGCATCTGGTCCTGAGAAATAGGCTGTTTACTTTGAGAACTCTCTTTAAATCTCCATCTTGTGTAACATGTGTCATATTGTGTTGGTCCGCTAGGGAGCTGTTGTCGTCATATTAAGTTTCTAATCAATAACCTATACCGTGTGTGTATCTTATGTTATCATTTAGCTTGTTAGTAAATAAATAATCAAATCAATTTGTGTGGTACGGAATGATCAGTGAGATCCGGGTTTGTGCAGATTTATGGAGTCTACGACGTTCAGAATGAGACTGATATGAGGAAATTATTAATTGATGACTGGTATGATATCTATATATTCTTGAGTTAATTCTGGAAACTGTAACTTTTCCCATGGTGCCCCAAATTCCTAATGAGTTAATTGTTACATGATTCATTTAATTAAATATAATTATTCAATATATTGCAGTCATCACATTAATGATAGTCACGTCTCCTGTATTGATGCTTTGCCTGTTTGATGGTTCGACTGAAGGCACAGCGGGATTTCTTATAATGTCCCGCTCCTTGAAAGCTGCAGCTCTAGCCTTTAGCTCAGTGTGGATGTTGCCTGTAATCCATAACTTCTACAGATGCACCATTGAGAGCATTCTTTCGAGCTGCATTACCGCCTGTACGGCAACTGCACCCCCCTCAACCGCATGGCTCTTCAGAGGGTGGTGCAGTCAGCCCAATGCATCACTGGGGGCATGCTGCCTGCCCTCCAGGAAATTTACAGTACTCTGTGTTAAAGAAAGGCCAAGAAGATCATTAAAGGCAAACTCCACCCAAAAACTATATTTTGGTATGTTTCATTAGTCCATTGTTGATGTAGTCCCTAAATGTCAGCAATCAAGTTTTCAAGATACATACAGTGCCTTGCGAAAGTATTCGGCCCCCTTGAACTTTGTGACCTTTTGCCACATTTCAGGCTTCAAACATAAAGATATAAAACTGTATTGTTTTGTGAAGAATCAACAAAAAGTGGGACACAATCATGAAGTGGAACGACATTTATTGGATATTTCAAACTTTTTTAACAAATCAAAAACTTAAATATTGGTTGTGCAAAATGATTCAGCCCCTTTACTTTCAGTGCAGCAAACTCTCTCCAGAAGTTCAGTGAGGATCTCTGAATGATCCAATGTTGACCTAAATGACTAATGATGATAAATACAATCCACCTGTGTGTAATCAAGTCTCCGTATAAATGCACCTGCACTGTGATAGTCTCAGAGGTCCGTTAAAAGCGCAGAGAGCATCATGAAGAACAAGGAACACACCAGGCAGGTCCGAGATACTGTTGTGAAGAAGTTTAAAGCCGGATTTGGATACAAAAAGATTTCCCAAGCTTTAAACATCCCAAGGAGCACTGTGCAAGCGATAATATTGAAATGGAAGGAGTATCAGACCACTGCAAATCTACCAAGACCTGGCCGTCCCTCTAAACTTTCAGCTCATACAAGGAGAAGACTGATCAGAGATGCAGCCAAGAGGCCCATGATCACTCTGGATGAACTGCAGAGATCTACAGCTGAGGTGGGAGACTCTGTCCATAGGACAACAATCAGTCGTATATTGCACAAATCTGGCCTTTATGGAAGAGTGGCAAGAAGAAAGACATTTCTTAAAGATATCCATAAAAAGTGTTGTTTAAAGTTTGCCACAAGCCACCTGGGAGACACACCAAACAAGTGGAAGAAGGTGCTCTGGTCAGATGAAACCAAAATTGAACTTTTTGGCAACAATGCAAAACGTTATGTTTGGCGTAAAAGCAACACAGCTGAACACACCATCCCCACTGTCAAACATGGTGGTGGCAGCATCATGGTTTGGGCCTGCTTTTCTTCAGCAGGGACAGGGAAGATGGTTAAAATTGATGGGAAGATGGATGGAGCCAAATACAGGACCATTCTGGAAGAAAACCTGATGGAGTCTGCAAAAGACCTGAGACTGGGACGGAGATTTGTCTTCCAACAAGACAATGATCCAAAACATAAAGCAAAATCTACAATGGAATGGTTCAAAAATAAACATATCCAGGTGTTAGAATGGCCAAGTCAAAGTCCAGACCTGAATCCAATCGAGAATCTGTGGAAAGAACTGAAAACTGCTGTTCACAAATGCTCTCCATTCAACCTCACTGAGCTCGAGCTGTTTTGCAAGGAGGAATGGGAAAAAATGTCAGTCTCTCGATGTGCAAAACTGATAGAGACATACCCCAAGCGACTTACAGCTGTAATCGCAGCAAAAGGTGGCGCTACAAAGTATTAACTTAAGGGGGCTGAATCATTTTGCACGCCCAATTTTTCAGTTTTTGATTTGTTAAAAAGGTTTGAAATATCCAATAAATGTCGTTCCACTTCATGATTGTGTCCCACTTGTTGTTGATTCTTCACAAAAAAATACAGTTTTATATCTTTATGTTTGAAGCCTGAAATGTGGCAAAAGGTCGCAAAGTTCAAGGGGGCCGAATACTTTCGCAAGGCACTGTAACTTTCAAGATGCAGAAATACAGCTGGTATGATGCATTTTGCATCAGCCACCTGAGCTATGGGGGAGCAGTGCCACAACGCATTATATTTGATTATGAATGCTGCTCCTTCATGGAACTACCTGTCAGCAAAGTATTTTGTTTGCATGCGCCTCTCGCACCAATGCACCAGCCACCCCCAATGTACCAGCTGATGAAACTGGGTTTGCACAACTCAAGAAATTCTGCACAAACTCTCAGGGAAGCTCATCTGCGTGCAGTTCGGCGTCATAAGCGACTTCAGTGGGCAAAAACCTTCGATGACGAATGGCACGCTGGAAAAGTGTGTTCTTCAAGGTTGAATCCCGGTTTCAACTGTACCGGGCAGATGGCAGAAAGCGTTTATGGCGTTGTGTGGGCGAGCGATTTGCCCCAGAGTGCCCCATGGTGGCGTTGGGGTTATGGTATGGGCAGGCATAAGCTATGGACAATGAACACAATTGCATTTTATTGATGCAGATTTGAATGCAGAGATACCGGGACGAGATCCTGAGGCCCATTGTTGTGCCATTCATCCACCGCCATCACCTCATGTTTCAACATGATAATGCACGGCCCCGTGTTTTAAGGATCTGTACACATTTCCTTGAAGCTGAAAATGTCCCAGTCCTTCCATGGCCTGCATACTCACCACACATCACCCATTGAGCGTGTTTGGGAAGCTCTGGGTCGACGTGCAGGACAGCATGTTCCAGTTCCCGTCAATATCCAGCAACTTCACACAGCTATTGAAGAGGAATGGGACAACATTCCACAGGCCACAATCAACAGCCTGATCAACTCTATGTGAAGGAGATGTGTCGAGCTGCATGAGGTGGTCACACCAGATACTGACTGGTTTTCTGAGCCACACCTTTTTTTTAAGGTATCTGTGAACAACAGATGCATGTCTGTATTCCCAGTCATGTGAAATCCATAGATTAGGGGCTAACAATTTTTTTTCAATTGACTGATTTCCTTATATGAACTGTAACTCAGTAAAATCTTAGAAACTGTTGAATGTTGCATTTATATTTTTGTTCAGTGTATAAAGGCAGGTTGGCACATTCACAAAGTCATAAAATCTGATTTGAAACCTTAACAACACTGCTAACCCTTATGCTTAGCCCTAACCTTAAATTAATACCAAAAAGCTTATTTTTGATTTCATACATTTTTACTAGCCAATTTTGACTTCGCAGCTGGCCCATCTAGAGGAAAACGCTCAGTGCTGCCTCCAGGTCAAGATTCATGAAAATAAACGTCAACATGACATATACACTGAGTGTACAAAACATTAGGAACACCTGCTCTTTCCATGACATCGACTGACCAGGTGAATCCAGGTGAAAGCTTTGATCCCTTACTGATGTCACTTGTTAAATCCACTTAAATCAGTGTAGATGAAGGAGAAGAGACAGGTTAATGAATCATTTTTAAGCCTTGAGACAAATGAGACGTGGATTGTGTATTTGTGAATGGGCAAGACAAAATATTTAAGTGCCTTTGAATGGGGTATGGTAGTGGGTGCCAGATACACCGGTTTGAGTATGTCAAGAACTGCAACGCTTCTGGGTTTTTCACGCTCAACAGTTTCTTGTTTGCATCAAGAATGGTCCACCACCCAATGGACATCCAACCAACTTGACACAACTGTGGGAAGCATTGGAGTCAACATGGGCCAGCATCCCTGTGGAACACTTTCGACACCATGCAAAGTCCATGCCTGAAGAATTGTGGTTGTTATGAGGGCAAAAGAGGGTGTAACTCAATATTAGGAAGGTGTTCACTCAGTGGATATTCTATGTGTGAGAGTCACATGGCTCTATGACGTTGTCAATTGAAGCACCAGCCCATGATTTGGTGATTTGGTCACACCAAACTGTTGTTGCAGGGTCACAGAAAATGTTTTTAAAAAATGGTAATTCAAAGTGCTTCATTAAGAAGTGTACATGGTATGATTCAATAAATACATTGTTTAATCTAACATGTCCATGCAGGAATGCATGATTCCAGATATTTAGATGTGATTGTCATGATTTTTGAGTTCGACAATTAGGCAATAGTCCCGTAATCCATTATTTTACTGTCATAATAGGGTTTTAGAATTCAATAGAGATTAATTTGTCTGCCTCATTTGGGGCACAAATATCACATATCATAAATTAATTTGGGGCTCATTCACCACCTGAGGAAGTGGTTAGCTTGATCGCTAACTCTTATATAGCCTAATATTAAAGCTAGGCCTACTGAAAGTTAGCTGTGTTATTGATGTCAGTACATTTTATTCATATGCACTCACCTTGAAATTGAATGGCAGACATGAGTGCCTTCGTTCAATATTAAGAGTTGATAAATACAATCCAGACCTATAGAAAGCTGGGACTCTCTTCTTTTCTACAGTAACAACAGTGGTTTCTTTAAAGACAGCATTTTTCCCGCAGTTACATTTGGTTTTTTATTGATGAATCAGAAAGCATTTTTCTCTCCTGCAAATGAGAGAAAGTGCACTGCATCAAAGCAGCAAGAAGGAACTCTGTGGAGCCCAGACGACTGTCTGATTGACCAGAAGGCTAGGTGAAAATGATTTGGAAGTGTTGCCTATTCATTCAACCAGTTTGAATACAAAAGAAGCCATCCGCCCTTGATGGGTGATCAACAGAAAAATAGCATATTTGAGAGCATGTGAGAAGTCTTGAGGGTTTGGTAAATGACAACAATGCAAACAAAGTTTTAGAAGTTTTTCTTCTTGATATTCGATGAAGTAATCTCAAATTTAATCAGCTGTTTTTAAGAATGTAACTGCAATGAATTGCCATTTTTTTCCTAATCCAGGCTGATTACAGTTACTTCATATTTGGAATCAGATTAAGAAATCACTGTTTATAGATTCCTTGCTCAAAAGCACATCGGCTGCTTTTTCACCTTGTCAGCTGAGCTATTTGAAACCAGCAACCAAAGCCAACGCTCTACTTGATAGGCTACATGCCGCCTTCTCAGTAACGGTAACAGGACAGTTTTTCTTGCTATGGCTGCAATATGTGGCTGTTTATCTAGTTTACAGCAGCCACCCTATGTTGCTCTGGATAAGAGCCTCTGGTAAAAGCCGAAAATTTAAATTTAAATAGAAAGCATGCCCCTATATTACTCTAATGAGCTCTGCCCCCCAGAGTCGGTCCGGACCGGACAGGACTAAATCTAAACCAATCACAGACATCGGTGTTTTACAAGTTTGGACAGCACAGTACAGTACAGCACAGTACAGTAGAAAACAGTGAGTTAGTTCATACAATAGAGTACAGTACAGTACAATACAGTACAGTAGAGTTTAGTTCAGTAGAGTGGAGTAAAATAAAGTAGAGTTTAGTTCAGTAGAGTGGAGCAAAATACAGAACAGTACAGTAAAGTACAGTAAAGTACAGTAGGGTACAGTACTGTGACGGTTACAGAAATGTATTTCTTGCTATGACTGTGATATGTGGTTATCTACATTAGTTGAATGCACTGACTGTAAATTAATCTGGATAAGTACACTAGAACACAGTAGAGTTAGTTCATACAGTGGAGTAGAGTACAATACAGTACAGTAGAGTTTAGTTCAGTAGAGTGGAGAAGAATACAGAACAGTACAGTAACGTACAGTAAAGTACAGTAAAGTACAGTAAAGTACTAGGGTACTGTACAGTAACAGTTACAGAAAATGTTGTATTGCTATGACTGTGATATGTGGTTATCTACCTTAGTTGAATGCACTGACTGTAAGTCACTCTGGATAAGAGTGTGTGCTAAAAGCCCAAAATATAAATGTAAAAAGGAACTCTTGTAAAGCATGCTAGGTATTATTTGAATGAGCTCCGCCCCCCAAACAAGACCAAATTTGGTCTGTCCGGACCAAATCTGAACCAATCATAGACATCTATGGTTTACAAGTTTGGACAGCACAGTACAGTATAGCACGGTACAGTACAGTAGAGCACAGTAGAGTTCAGTACAGTAGATTAGAGTAGAGTTTAGACTAGAGTTCAGTACACTAGATAACAGTACAGTAATGTACATTAAAGTACAGTAAAGCACAGTAGGGTACAGTAGAGTACAATATAGTACATTACACTGTACTTTACTCTGCTGTGCTCTACTATGCTGTCCAAACTTGTGAAACACAGACATCTATGTTGGGCCAAATCAAGACCGGTCGGACCAGACATCTGTGGACGTTGAAATCAAAGACGATCCAGACCGGATCAAATCTGAACCGATCATAAACGTTTATGTTTGGGCCAGTCCGGACTAATCAAATTTTAACCTGTCATAGACGTTTATGGACGGACGGACCAAATTTCAACATCATTTCAACATCCATGGACATCGGTGTGGGACAGTGCTCACTGGGTTGCATTTAACATTTACTTTCCACTGCTGTACCCCTGACTGCATCCCTGCACATTCATATGATGGTAATGATCTTGTGTATAGCCTACCTTCTCATGTTTGTTAGTTTTAGATATGTTGAACATTTGTTTAAAAAAAAGGTATTTGACCTAGTTATTGAAGATTGCATTGTTGAAAAAGAGCTCGTAAGTAATCATTTCGCTGGATGGTTCTACACCTGTTGTATCCTGTACACGTGAGAAGTAAACTTTGATTAGATTTTTCACATCTGAGGATTTTCACGGTAAACCTTGGATAGTCTCAAATCAAATCAAATTGTATTTGTCACATACACATGGTTAGCAGATGTTAATGTGAGTGTAGCGAAATGCTTGTGCTTCTAGTTCCGACAATGCAGTAATAACCAACGAGTAATCTAACCTAACAATTTCACAACAACTACCTTATACACACAAGTGTAAAGGGATGAAGAATATGTACATAAAAATATATGAATGAGTGATGGTACAGAACGGCATAGGCAAGATGCAGTAGATGGTATAGAGTACAGTATATACATATGAGATGAGTAATGTAGGGTATGTAAACATATACAAGTGGCATTGTTTAAAGTGGCTGGTGATACATTGTTAGAGGAATTGAACTCCTATATGTTCATTAACCAATTCAATTAAAACACTCTGTCCGTTTCTAAGAATTTGTAAGATACGTATTTGCATATAATGGACAGAGACCAGTTTCAAAATGAATCAGTAGCGTTTATTTTCCGAGAGCTCTGGTCATAATACCATGTACATTAGTTTATATACCTCACATTTTGTCATAAATGTTTCTCCTCCTCTCAGATACAATGGCAATATAGTTCACAAGCCTTCCCACATTGTCTGCCACCTGTTAAACAATCTACTACAAGCCCAAGGTCTCTCCCCTCCCTGGGTGGGGACAGAATGTTCTGTAAGGAACACAGTATTACAGCCGGTCTGATGATAGCTCCATTCGTTTCTAATTCTTGACTAAAACTACAGACATTATATTCAGTATTATGATTATAATAATATTCATACATTCATACAGTAACATAGTAGTATTCTGTTTAGTTATAGTTCTAAGTTAAATGTATACATAATTTAGTCATTATTCATACAAATCCCATGACATACATGTATTACATAAAGATGGCAAGATGCAGTAGATGGTATAGAGTACAGTATATACATATGAGATAAGTAATGTAGGGTATGTAAACATTATATTAAGTGGCATTGTTTAAAGTGGCTAGTGATACATTTTTACATCACCTTTTCCATTATTAAAGTGGCTGGAGTTGAGTCAGTATGTCTGGGGACATCTGAGGGTTGGAACTAAGATTGGAGTGATTGGTTGATTGGCAAATACACTTGGAGTCCAGCGCAATTAGGAAATAGACTTCTTTGTATATGTTCTCCCTAAATCAATAGTTGATCTCATTCTAATTGGTGAACGATTAGTCACAGCATCACATTCGGGAAATTATTGAAGTTGAACTGTTTGGTTTCATTATACTGCGACAGAAACGGTGACATCATGAAACCTCAGGTCTATCGAAGGTGAATGACTCGAAACTGTGCGCGTTCCCGCCCCTTGTGAGGAAGAACCTTAAAAACGCTCGTCCCCGACCGACCCTCATTATAATAATCAAGGTGCGGCTTGGCAACAGGTGCTGAGAAATTCTACCGTTTGCGTTTTAGAGGTGAAGCTGCCAAGTTGTTTTTATAGTTTGCAGAAAGCAGCCGCTACTTTCTAAAACAATTTTACAAAAGAGAGCTCTTTTTGAAGACATTAATTGTGTGAACGCGTGAAGGGCTGCTTTTCAAAAACAGGTGGACAGTAATTTCCTCTTCGTGCCAATCAAACTATTTGTTGTCTTTATTATACTACAAAGATTATTCAAGGTCAGTGACATTCCTAAAACTCAGTTTGCTTCAAGGAGTTGAAATGGCCAACTCGGGACTCCAGATTTTGGGGTTTGCCCTGTCGCTACTGGGTCTGATCGGGTTAATTGTCGGCACAATCCTTCCCCAGTGGAAAATGTCCGCCTATGTCGGGGACAACATCATCACAGCGGTGTCTATGTACCAGGGATTATGGATGTCTTGTGCATTTCAGAGTACCGGCCAGATCCAATGCAAAGTCTATGACTCAATTCTGCAACTTGACTGTAAGTAGGCTAATTAATTTGTTTATTTATAAAATGAGTTTCATTTTCCAGTATGAAACTATTAGTGGCGTGAGTACAATGTCAAAAGTTAATGTTGAGAACATGCTGTTTGAATTTTCTAGGCGAGGGAATTAACGCGCGCCCCTGCTATAGATGACGCATGCGCCGAGTCTTATTGGAAACCTGATAATGTTCTATGGAACTGCCACACCTTGTGCGATTTACGACTCATACTTAGTGTCCATATTCTATGTACATTTCTGGTTGCTTTGTTATCCTTTTGATATTCATTGACTTAGCCCCAATGGGCTGTATCCAACATTTTTCTTTGCCCATTATATGGGACTACTCCTATTTCACAATCGGTTCACGATATCAGGGGATATAACCAAACACAGGCTACTGGAGGAATGTTTTGTATTCACGTTGGTTCGTGGACATGGCTGTGTTGCGCAGTTACCAATAGGGTAATGGTTATCCAGACAGCCATTGTCCTGTGCCATGCCCTCATCCGCCAATTGGAAAAACCCTTATTAGCTAGCTGCAGGCAGTATCGAGGGGGGACGAGTTGCTGGCATGGGGGTAAATCAAGCCTTGATCTCTGCTCTGTTTAGTCAACACGCCATTGAATGGACTCACAGATGTGACAGGGTGCGTGCACAGTCAGCAAGAGGCACAGATACATTCCTCATCTAGCCTATTACTGAATAAAACTGGCTCGCGGCGATATTTTCCTGTTTAGCTTCCTACCCTACTGGTGTTATTAGAGTACAATATTAGCTTAAACCAACAGAAATCACTAAATCATGACATTGCATAAATGTAGGCATGGCCCAAACGTTAGCCTCTGACTACACTCCCTGCCAACTGCCCCCTGATAAAATTGCTTGATTCTGTATCTCAACAAGTAGTTTAAGTAGCGACTTCTGTCCACTACATCATACTCTATCAAATGTATTTTATAAAGACCTTTTTATATCAGCCGTTGTCATAAAGTGCTTAATTAGAAAGCCAGTCTAAAACCCCGAAGAGCAAGCGATGTAGAAGCATGGTGTTTAAGAAACTGGTCTTAATCAGCAGACACATTGCGGTGTCTAGATGTGGAGTTAAGTGTGGCTTGCTGGGTGAGTGCCATCCATTCATATTTTCACACTTCGGCAAAAGTGCACCTGTAAAAGACTATGCTCTCAGACATTGAGAGCATAGACTTTACTGAGCTGCTTGAGCTCCCTGAGTGGCTTTAGTGGCTGTAAAACCACTGTTTGACTTGTGTATCAACTATGTTGATAAAGCTATATCGTTTTATAGACTCCTTATCTCTTATACTCTTTTGCTTGTATGCTTTATCATATCTGCAAACATGAACACAAGCCATGTCTGATAAAGGCATTGTAATCAAACCAGTGGTAAATGTAACAAGTAAATAAATAGCTTGATGTCAATTGCATTGCACTGATAGCAGGAAGGTGGAGAATTACCAGATATGAGGAACTGTAGAAATTCATTAGGTTGTGCCAAATGCTTATTTACATTTCTTCATGCGTTCCAGGTAAGCAATGATTGCGGTCTACTGTTTTTCTCATGCCAATTGCAATCTGTGGAACTGGAGCTTTTCAGAAATGCATAGTTTCAGACGTCGGTATGTTGTCTAAATGCTTCCTGGCTCGTATGTGGGTGTTGAGGCCATATTAAATAATTTTACTGTCGAAACAGCCATTTTGATTTGGGATCTTGTGAATGTCACTTGTAACCTAAAGCGAGATCTACTTGCTGTGGGAGGGTCTAGCTAGCCAATAGTGAGGAAGTCCCTCATAGTGAAACCCAACTCCCCCTCTGTCTCATGACTGGTCTGACTGGTTCTTGACTTGCCAACTGAGCCAGAGGGGGAGGGGTGGCGCACACTTCACCCTCATGGGGGTTTCCGGTTGAAGCCGGTTTCTGTTGCACCTGACTAGAGGTGCATTGGGGGAGGGAGTGGTTGAGGCAAAGATGGAGAATATCAGTGTTTAGTTTGCATGCGTTTGTGGCTACACTGCTCTCAGGTTTCAATAACCTGGATATGAAAGCTAAACGCACCTAATTGGGTTAAAAACTTTATATTCCTATAACTGAAACTTGTGGCTAAATTCAAATTATTTGGTTGGCTAAATCAAACATTTGTCAATGGTTATTTATTCACTCAACCATCCATATCGACTTCCCCTATCAAACTAACTTATCTCGGTTGGGGCGAAAAACAGGAGGGCCATGTAATGCACCATAAATTATTTGTTTGCCAGCCTAAAGGGATATCCTGGTGTATTGGTGTATTAACCCTGTCCTCCCCCAACTCTCCAGCTGCACTCCAGGCAACGCGTGCCCTGATGATTGTGGGCATCATTGTGACTGTGGCTGGGCTGGGTGTGGCCACCATGGGAATGAAGTGCACCAACTGTGGGGGAGATGACAAAAACAAGAAGTCTCGCATCGCCATGACCGGTGGCATCGTCCTGCTGATTGGATGTGAGTTACCTTGAAATTGGCTCTTGATTCTCTGTATGCTCTGATGGTTTAACCGCTAACATTTCGTTCCCCTCCATAGCTCTGTGTGCAACTATCGCCTGCTCGTGGTATGCTAACAACATCATCAAGGAGTTCTACAACCCATTCGCCCCTGTTAACTCCAAGTAAGTACTACTGGATTTCTCTTTGGCAAACTTCCCTTTAGTGCCCCTCTTATCACCTGGAGTCTTTAATTCACTGTCTTGATGGTGTTGAATGCTGGAAGTTGCTTCCCATTTTTCTGTTATGCATGTCATTGTACAGATACTGTTGCCAACACAAACCCTCATCTTCTAGGTATGAGTTTGGTTCAGCCATCTTCATTGCCTGGGCTGGAGCATTCCTGGACATAATTGGTGGTGCCATGCTCGCAGCAACCTGCCCCAAGGGCAAACCTAAGGCCAAATACCCCATCGCCTCCACTCGTCCCCCCAGCAGCAGCAAGGAGTACGTTTGAGTTTCATGGATGCTGTAGGAAAACTTAGGAATCTACAGCGCATCAGTCCAACTCAACATTACATTTTGGTCCATCAGTCCACTTTTTTTAAACTACGCGTTATTTTTTCCCAGGGTATACCCTCAGTTACAATATATCAGTAAGGATGTAATTAAGAGATGGTTCTAGAGGACTGCTCATTATGTTTACTTGTAAGGTAGAGCAGATGTTGAGTGTTGGCCTCAGACCTTTTTACATCCCTCCACTTTTCCCATTTCTATTACTGTAGCCTACATGGACAGGCCAGATGACTATGTAATGATGATGGGGCCATCATGCTTTGGTATTACATTACAACAGCCAACCATCCCACAAACTGTTTTAGGAGCCAATCAGGAAACGCAAGCCTATATCTAGATTTATAATGATTACGCTAGATACATCATTTTGAATTATACAACACACATGACTCTGTCAAGACTTGTAATTTCTGAAGGCCCGAGACTGTTCTCCCACAACTAAGATTGACTATTTGCTGTGATTCACTTAATGCCATTATCAGCGGTAAAGGTGTACTCTCATTTTGGCAACTTTTAAAAAAATTGGCTAGTAACCTAAAATATGTATGCTTCAAAAGGATCAAATGTATTCTCCTTTTCCCAAGGGTAGTTTTGTAATACTGCCACATTTTTAATATTTAACTTTTTGAGATTGTCTTCTGTAAATAAATAAAATGGTGACAAGTTGTGGGTTCTGGTTTACTGTCTATGTTGTGGGATTCCATGCCACGTATGCAGAGATGTTGCAAGAAATCTTGTTTATACATAAATTGCAGTAGTCTTGAATGCACTGAAGTCAGTTCTGAGTTCCCAGCTGTTTTGAACGCGGCATTAACATAGGTGTTGCGTTCCACTGCCCAGACATGGCATGCATCAACCAATGGTTGGGGTGCCACGTCATCGACTGAGATTGCTATCCGGGTGTTTTAAGACCTAGCAGGCGTCCGCAACGCCTGGTCAGAGAAGACGCCTAGGATGTGGTTAGCTGATACTTAAAATACCTAACCAGGAGTTGAAGACCTGTTAGGTGCAGCAATGTCTAAGCTCTGGAACCCAGTCTTTATGATCCTCATGGGGCTTGTTTCACATTGCAGCCAACAGTGCAGGCCATTGCCAACTGACTGATCTACAAATCACCTTGCATCATAAATAACGACTTATAAATTATTTGTAGGTCAGTGAGTCACAATTTTACTTGTGATACATTATCTAGGCAAAATGGTTTAGATCCCCTCGAACATGGTCTGGTAGCCTGGCGGGTAGAGTTGGGCCAGTAACCAAAGGTTGCTGGATCAAATCCCCGAGCTGACAAGGTAAAAATCTGTTTGGCTCCTAAGCAAGGCAGTAACCCACTGCCCCCCCCCCCCCCGCCCCCCCCCCCCCCCTAGTCTCTGGCATGTTTGGGGGATGGGTGGAATGAGCTGCATGAAGCTATAAAGCTCACAGGCAGGGGACTCTAACAATGTACATTAAGTTCTCTCAAATCAGTGAGGTAGGGACTGTTTTTGAAATGTTCTCTGTCTTCAACCGTGAGCCTGTGACTTTGCATAGGTTCCAAAGACTAACAGGTTTTATTACAAATGAATAACAGACTGAGGGGTTGAGTAAGACACAGATTTTGGGCTGAGGACTATGTTCCTTTGACTTTATCGCTATCTGGTGGTGCATACTATCATTACACAACAGCGGATCACATTCTAACAGTGGTTTCCAAACAGGGTTACTTGACAGAGGGTACTTGAGAAGACTCATGAGATAATAGTCCTACTGGTATAATGCACATGAAGGGATATGTCAGGGGTACTCCGGGCAGAGCAAAATTCGCTTGGTACAATAATTTCTTACATTTTTTTCTTAACTCTATTTTTTTTAAACTGCATGGTTGGTTAAGGGCTTGTAAGTTGTATTTGGTACAAAATGTGATTTGATAACTGAAAAGGGTTGGGGAAAACTAACAAGTAGATTCAAGGAGGATTTAGAAAACCCGTTCTTGACAAGTGAATTGATTTAAGCTAAACCCTGCTTGTATATCTATAGTGAGGGGTAGATTTTATAACTTTACATCTATTAATCTTGACAAAGAGATAAGACTGAGCCAAACTGAACAATGGTTACATCAAAACAATGTATTCCTCACAGCTCGGTGAGTCTTACACCAATTTCCTTGAGTTGCTCCTCCATGTAGCGACCTGCTTCATAGCTGGGTTTAACATGTGGCATTATGGTGAAGAATATAACAGGAAGCTGGTTGTAAAAAAATTTGTATATTACACCTCGATGCAGGGATACATAGTTCCATAAATAGTTCACAGTGGGAACTCTTTTTGTCTAGCAACTCAGGGGTAAAAGTAGCATACAGTACAACATATGTTATACTAAGACAATGATTATGACATGTTACAATGCAAATTAAAGCCTTCAGTTTATCTAACACGTTTTACAACAGATTTTACAATTAGTTTGCACCAAAACGAGACAGCGTTGTCAACTGTCAAAAACTAAAATAAGTGTTGTCAACATATGTGAAACACTGAAAAAGCGTACATAATGTAAAATAAATAATATTGTGAAAACACTGCCCAGCACTATGAGTAGCGGTTTTCTCAATTAGATATAGGTTGGATTGACACAAATTAAAAATAACATCTTGGATGGAGTGTTTAAAATATAGACACTAAAGACTGAACAACAAACAAACAGGTCCACTCATTTTGAAGGGGCAGGTCTTGATGGGTAGGGCCTTCTCTTGTGTGCTTATGTTTCAGCCTGTCTGGACCCAAATCTATCCTAATTGCTCCCCTCTCCTCAGGACACAAAGTCCCCCCTTCAACACCAGAACAGCAGCTGAAGCAAAGATGCACTGTTTTTTACTTCTATTTCCTTGGGACATTGACCTTCCTGTGTCCAGGAAGAGCTAAACTACATGTGATGCGCATGCTACTATTGTAAACTTTGCAATGGGCACCTGAATTGGACATTGTCCAGAAACAAGTGGTACACACTTCAGAATTTCACAAATGAGCACAATAGCCTCTTGAGGTCTGGACACTATCAGAGTTGTTCAGGCAACAGGAGAGATATTGATTGATATGGGGAGGCCATTGTGTTTCATGACATCATCCAAGTCGTCATCCTCTATAACCACTGTAAACGAAAGGGGGAAAGACTATGAATATCAATATATTGACAGATGAATGAACAACATTCTACATAACTTCTACAAAGGCCAGTCTGATTCTGATATGTTACGTTTGGTATGATTAGTAGGTGGTCGTAGAACAAAACGTCTAGCAACCCAAAGGTTGCAACTTCAAATCTCTTCATGGACAATTTTAGCTAATTAGCCAATTTTCAACTACTTACTACTTTTTTTTAGCTACTTTGCAACTACCTAGCAAGCTTGCTAACCCTGCCTCTAACCTTAACCATTTAGCCAACCCTTCTCCTATAAACGAACTACCTAACGTTAGCCAGCTAGCTAACATTAAGCGAGCTAGCTGACATTAACCTGACATTAGCTAGAATTCGTAACATATCATACTCTTGGCAAATTCGTAACAATTTGTACATTTAGCAAATTCGTAACATATAATACGAATTGTAATTCGTACCATATCATACAAAATGAGTGATGGACATCCACATATTAATACATACCATACGAAACGTAACATATTCTAAATGAGTGTCTCGGATTTAAGGACATCCACATATTAATACATACCATACGAAACGTAACATATCATACTAAATGAGTATCTCGGATTTATGTACAGAATAATACGAAATGCTCTGAAACCAGGTAGATAATTTAGTCACGGACAGTTCAGTTTCTTTCAGCGCAATTCTAGTTCCTCGTCTTTTGCTTGTTGCCCCATCATCTCCGACACTCACCTCTCTTCGACCGTCCTATTTGCCCTAACTTCGGGGCCCGTTGGCCTCGTCTCCGCTGGGGGGAGTCAAAACTCAGCACACCCCTGTTGAATCCATTCCACAAACCAGGCACCTCATCCGACTCGAGTGGGATTACTGAGCTGGGCTGAAGTACGCCAGAGGGTGGTAGAAGCTCGGGCATTGCCGCTATTCCGTACATGTCCAGTGGTTGAGGTGCGCTTTCTTGGCTCTTTCGGTTTTTATCTGTCTCTGTCTCTAGAATTCTCGACACCTCTGCAGCGTCCGGGCGCTGCTTCTCCTTGTCCTTGCTTCCACAACAGTACAACATGCAGGATACCGGCAGATATTTTTGTTTCGATGAGATAAATATCGTTGTCGCTGGCTAAAGACGGAGTTAAAATGGAGAATGTGGTAGATAACACAACTCAAGAAAATCAACTGTAAACATATTTCACACTTTAGCAGCACAATTTCCCTGCTGATCGGGAATACATTTCTGTCAAATGTCAGAGACGATTAAAATACAACATTCTAGAGGCAAATCAAAACGTAAACATGTCAGCTCTGGAAACTGTCACAAAATGTGTTGACGTATGCAGACCAAGACCCTTGTGCGTCCATTGCGCAAACCTCATCCCACATGCATTTAATGGTTTCCGTATCACTTTTCAGACATAGTTATTATGGCAATATAGCCTTTTGGTGCACATTATTTCAAACCTTTTCTATAACTAGTGGTCAGCGCAGAGGGTCCTCTTCACAGTTTTCCCATTGCGAAGTGTTGTGATTTTACTGTCGAACATATGCCCACTCCCAATTCGCACAGTGTCGACGTCTTAAAGGTGTAGTAGGCTAGACCGTCAATGATAAATGCGTTATTACAATTCGGGATTTCCCAAACACGCATCTGATTGCGTCATGACGCACACAGTTCTGGGAATTATGTCAAAACAAATAAAGGAATCAAAGTCTGATGGTAAGATTATCATATTATATGACATTCCATTACTAACAGGTAGATATGAGCATCCATAGGCTAACAGGCTATAATAATCATCATGCGGTATTAATAGGACACTTTACACCGAGGTTGTAAAACTGATCATGGTCACTGCATCAAACATATGCTAACAAGTGCCGCCACTAGCTTTGTGAGTGGAGATTGAACAGACAGACAGACACCAGGCAGACATGGTCAGTGAATACATGTTTCAGACATCTGTCCGGATTCATTTAGATGACATGTTAAATTGGTCTTTCTGTTCTATGAGTCATCTAACTTATCAGAGTGAGGTGTTATTGAGAACCTGCATGGTATTTAGCTTTACATCCTGCTTCTCATGGTGAGGGAATGTGAAAAGGACTTGGTGTTGTTCATGACAGGCTGGGTCTGTATTACAAAACAAGACAATAATGTCCAATATGTCTGTCCATTCACTCCCCTGCTGCAATAACAGCCTAAGTGTGGAAGAGTGAGTGAATGTAGGATAATTATGTTTGATCCTCACATACAGTATGTCTTCATTATTATTTTTCTTCCTTTCTCAGTTCCTGGAAATGAGAGTTGCATAAGAGGGCAACTAAGGGTTTTGGTGTTGAGAGACAGTAATATCTTGTTGATAGTGTTATGTGCACAAGAGTTATAGGGCTTTTGAATTTTATCATAATTTAGAAAAAATTAAATGCACTGTGAGATTCGATAAGGTTGTATGGAGAGGAATCATAATTGTGTTTCAGATCATTAATTTGTCTCCATAGTTTACTCTCTAACCCAAGTTATATTTTAATCAGTTATGGTTATGTTTAATTCTACTTTGATTATATTTTCCTGATGGAAAAGGTTGTTGTAATCACTCTGTAATAACAGAAGACTAATTCACATTTTAAATATTTTTGGGGGGTTGAAGTTTGATGGAATGACCAATGAATGTGTTATCTTTTTGGGAATTGGGAATTGTCTGATTACTGCCGTTTGTTCTGTACTAATGATGAGATCAGCTTAAGAAATGTCTCTCAAGGAAAACCAAGGCATAGTTTATGAAGATGTTTTTTCTCTTCCTCTCTATGTCTTTGTAGATAAGAAGTCACCATGAATTATTTCGTCATCACGCATTCTATGCCTGTCATGAAGTCTGACCAGTGGAGTTCTTGAATCTGTGTGTTGGGCCTTTCCAGTCTTGTGTTGGGCCTTTCCAGTGACTGCTTGTATGAACATTGATGAAACATTGCTGACTGTGTCTCCAGGTTATGGAGGTAAAATAATGACTTAATTATACAAGTATGTAAAGTATGATTTGCACATATGAATTATGATTTGCACATGTAAAATAGGAGTTCCACCTGTATATTGAATTTTGTAGTTGCAAAAAAATATTTGCAAACGTGGCTTATTTTGAGAATAAATACAGCACTTGCTAACAGGTAAATTGATATGTGAATAAATTCAATAACATTTGCAAGCATGCAACTACATTTGAGAATTAATACAACTCATTAATGAAATACTCAGTTAAATAAAGGTTAAATAAAACAAATAAAATACAAATAAATAAATATTTAATACATTTGTGACTGGTGAATCTTCTGTGAATTAAAACTACATTTGCTGATGTCGAATCTTTGCGCTCAGAGTTTTGGCACTCATTTTGCGACTAACTTGTGCCAAAAGTTTTGCAGTTGTAAAAAAAAATGCTATAAGCAAGCAGCACAGAAACACACAAGCTCTGGTGGTCAGGGCTTGTTCTTCCGGCCAATCAGGTGAAGTGTTGTCATTCTTGAACGCGCTTTCACGTTTTACAGAGTTCTGGTCTGGAAGGGAAATGTGTTAAAATTAATAGCTAGCTAGCTAAATGATATTCACAGAATTTGAAAACTACAACAAGGCGTTGGTGAGGAAGATGACAGGAAAAATTAAAGGAGGGTTTCCACATAGCATAACTGCTACATAGCTGATGCTAGCTAGCCTCTTTTCTATTGGCAATACATGGCTGGATATCTAGCTAGCTAACACTATAGCCGTGTATCAGAGCAATATGTCTAGCTATGTACTTGTCATTTGGTTGAGACTAACATTTGTCTAGAAAATAATTATTTGTTCTGTGTATATTTGGTGTGTAGTTGGTTGGCTTTTCCTAGTTAGCAAGCTGAGATCTCTGCACAAATCTATTAAGGTTATCTAGCTTGCTAGTTAATAATATTTTGAGGAGAACCAGCTAGCTCCCTGCACAATCAAGACAAGATGGTGTGGGGAAGATGATTAAATTAAGTTTCTTCATCTTTATTTAACCAGGCAAGTCAGTTAAGAACAAATTCTTATTTTCAATGATTTTCAAATTAACTGCCTGTTCAGGGGCAGAATGACAGATTTGTCAGCTTGGAGGTTTGAACTTGCAACCTTCCGGTTACTAGTCCTTCCGGTTACTAGTCCAACGCTCTAACCACTAGGCTACCCTACCCTGCCGCCCCTGGCTGCTGCAGTGCCCAGGCGAGATGTGCTAGCAAGATTTCAATGTCGAACCAATGCAATGATATTCCTTTTACCAAAGAGTACCTTCTGTCTACCAAAACTACTATTGTGTACCTTAGCAGTGCTTCCATTCCTTTTTTTCTTCTTTTTTTCCTGAAAATTAATTTTATTGGCTTGGTATATGAGCTGCTTTTTCTGAAAATGTCTCTCATATATCTAGCTTGTTGTTGTTATATTGTCCTTTAAATGTTACAGCCACAACATCAGGATCATGTCATCTGTAGACCAGCGAGGAGGAGAAAAGCCTGCTTTGGGTGAGCTAGCTAGAACAACATCAACTAGCTAGCTATAATATCAGATAATCACGTTCAGGTAAAGCATGGATAGAACTAGCCATCTGTAGTAATTGTATAATTTTGAAACCACCGCATGCACATCATCTGTATCTGTTACATTTCATATTATGTCTTACTATATTGCTATGTCTCAAATTGTTCAAATCATCAGCATGAAGAACCCTGAATTCTGTTTGTTTATATAATTGTGATTAATAGCAGCCTATTATAATTAGCAACATAACATTGTTGACACATTGTGACAGCTCGAATAATGTGGTTGAAGACTAGTGCAGGGCTCTTCAACCGTGTTCCTGTAGAGCTTCACTCCAACCCTAATCTAGCGTACCTGATTTTAATCATTACCTGGTTAATAAATTAATCAGGTTAGTTACAACTGATGTTGAAAACCTACAGGAGGGTAGCTCTCCAAGAACAGGGTTGGAGAGCCTTGGACTAATGGAGTTCTTAGATCAATGCATTTTTTATTTGATAAGTCAATACAAAGGTGCAGTTCCCAGAAGTGGAGCTGTCACCTAATGCAATGAATGGGAATACTTATATATGGGATCAATATCATGCCAAATGTATTGTGAACTCACAGCATGCATTTTGTATTTGTGTATCTTGATCTGTACAGATCAGTACCAAACAAATGTTAATCACATTCCACAAATGTAAATTGCTATCCACAAATGCAATTCAAATTCAGATACAAACACCTTTTGATTTGTATCTGTAAATCGATATATTGCAAGGAGTAAAATGCCACGAAGACAAAAAGTTATCACGCATAGAAAATGATTTGTAGTCTTAGAAAAAAAGTTGATCCCATAAAAGTTGATTCCATTTATTCTGTTGACCCAGATCACTGGTTGCTGCGGAAAAGGAGGAGGTTAAAGGGGTGTAACTGGTGTGAAATGGCTAGCTAGTTAGCGGTGCATGCTAATAGCGTTTCAATCAGTGACTTCACTCGCTCGGAGACCTTGAAGTAGGTGTTTCCCTTGCTCTCCAAGGGTCGCAGCTTTTGGGTAATGATGCTTCGAGGGTGACTGATGTTGTTGTGTGCAGAGGATCCCTGGTTCAAGCCCAGGTTGGGGCGGGGAGAGGGACAGAAGCAATACTGTTACATAGTCTGATCCCATATCCTACAACTCACCTCGGGAATATTTATGTCTCCTTAATGCTCATCGTCTGTGCAACATGAGACAGTGGATGGATTATAATCACTTTCAATGTATGACATATCCTTCGCATTTAGTGGTGCTATCACACTGGCCAGCTAATTCAACTATTTGTGTGATGAACAGGTGTTCACCGCAATAGTGTTGCAAATATAGAGTAATCTAGGGCTAGGGTTTCGATTATTTACATTGGACATACTTGCATGTTAACATTAGAAGCCTCCTCCCTATGTTTGTTTTATTCACTGCTTTAGCACACTCTGCCAACTCGGATGTCCTAGCCATCTCTGAATCCTGTCTTAGGAAGACCACCAAAAACCCTGAAATTCCATTCCTAACCATGACATTTTCCGACAAGATAGAACTGCCAAAGGGGGCGGAGTTGCAATCTACTGCAGAGATAGCCTGCAGAGTTCTGTTTTACTATCCAGGTCTGTCCCAAACAATTTGAGCTTCTACTTTTAAAAATACACCTTTCCAGAAACAAGTCTCTCACCGTTGCCGCTTGCTATAGACCACCTTCTGCCCCCGGCTAAGCCCTGGACACCATATGTGAATTGATTGCCCCCCATCTATCTTCAGAGCTCGTGCTGGTAGGTGACCTAAACTGGGACATGCTTAACACCCCGGCCATCCTACAATCTATGCTTGATGCCCTTAATCTCACACAAGTTATCAATGAATCTACCAGGTACAACCCCAAATCCGTAAACACGGGCACCCTCATAGATATCATCCTAACCAACCTGCCCTCCAAATACACCTCTGCTGTCTTCAACCAGGATCTCAGCAATCACTGCCTCATTGCATGCGTCTGTAATGGGTCTGCGGTCAAACGACCACCCCTCATCACTGTCAAACATTCCATAAAACACTTCAGCGAGCAGGCCTTTCTAATCGACCTGGCCCGGGTATCCTGGAAGGATATTGACCTCATTCCATCAGTAGAGGATGCCTGGTTATTCTTTAAAATGGCTTTCCTCACCATCTTAAATAAGCATGCCCCATTCAAGAAATGTTGAACCAGGAACAGATATAGCCCTTGGTTCACTCCAGACCTGACTGCTCTTGACCAGCACAAAAACATAATGCGGCATACTGCATTAGCATCAACTAGCCCCTGCGATATGTAACTTTTCAGGGAAGTCAGGAATCAATATACTCAGGCAGTTAGGAAAACAAAGGCTAGCTTTTTCAAACAGAAATTTGCATCCTGCAGCACAAACTCCAAAAAGTTTTTGGACACTGTAAAGTCCATGGAGAATAAGAGCACCTCCTCCCAGCTGCCAACTGCACTGAGGCTAGGAAACACAGTCACCACCGATAAATCCACGATATTTGAGAATTTCAAGAAGCATTTTTCTACGGCTGGCCATGCTTTCCACCTGGCTACACCTTCTCCGGTCAACAGCCCTGCACCCCCCACAGCAACTTGCCCAAGCCTCCCCCATTTGTCCTTCACCCAAATCCAGGTAGCTGATGTTCTGAAAGAGCTCTACAAATCAATCAGGCTAGACAATCTGGACCCTCTCTTTCTAAAATGATCAGCCAAAATTGTTGCAACCCCTATTACTAGCCTGTTCAACCTCTCTTTCGTATCGTCTGAGATCCCCAAAGATTGGAAAGCTGCCGTGGTCATCCCCCACTTCAAAGGGGGAGACACTCAAGACCCAAACTGCTACAGACCTACATCTATCTATCCTACCCTATCCTAAGGTCTTTGAAACCCAAGTTAACAAACAGATCACCAACCATTTCGAATCCCACCGTACCTTCTCCGCTATGCAATCTGGTTTCCGAGCTGGTCATGGGTGCACCTCAGCCACGCTCAAGGTCCTAAACGTTATCATAACCTCCATCGATAAGAGACAATACTGTGCAGCTGTATTCGTCGACCTGGCCAAGGCTTTCAACTCTGTCAATCACCACATTCTTATCGGCAGTCTCAACGGCCTTGGTTTCACAAATGACTGCCTCGCCTGGTTCACCAATTACTTCTCTGACAGAGTTCAGTGTGTCAAATCGGAGGGCCTCTTGTCCGGACCTCTGGCAGTCTATGGGGGTGCCACAGGGTTCAATTTTCGGGCCGACTCTTTTCTCTGTATACTTCAATGATGTCGCTCTTGCTGCTGGTGATTCTCTGATCCACCTCTACGCAGATGACACCATTCTGTATACATCTGGACCTTCTTTGGACACTGTGTTAACTAACCTCCAGACGAGCTTCAATGCCATACCACTCTTCTTCCGTGGCCTTCAACTGCTCTTAAAAGCAAGTAAAACTAAATGCTCTTCAACCGATCGCTGCCCACACCTGCCCGCCCGTCCACCATCACTACTCTGGACGGTTCTGACTTAGAATATGTGGATAATTACAAATACCTAGGTGTCTGGTTAGACTGTAAACTCTCCTTCCAGACTCACATTAAGCATCTCCAATCCAAAATTAAATCTAGAATCGGCTTCCTATTTTGCAACAAATCATCCTTCACTCATGCTGCCAAACATACCCTTGTATAACTGACTATCCTACCAATCCTTGACTTTGGCGATGTCATTTACAAAATAGCCTCCAACACTCTACTCAGCAAATTGGATGCAGTCTATCACAGTGCCATCCGTTTTGTCACCAAAGCACATAAACTACCCACCACTGCGACCTGTATGCCCTTGTTGCCTGGCCCTCACTACATATTCGTTGCCAAACCCACTGGCTCCAGGTCATCTATAAGTCTTCGCTAGGTAAAGCCCTGCCTTATCTCAGCTCACTGGTCACCATAGCAGCACCCACACGTAGCACGTGCTCCAGCAGGTATATTTCACTGGTCACCCCCAAAGCCAATTCCTCCTTTGGCCTCCTTTCCTTCCAGTTCTCTGCTGCCAATGACGGGAACACACTGCAAAAATCACTGAAGCTGGAGACTCATATCTCCCTCACTAACTTTAAGCACCAGCTGTCAGAGCAGTTCACAGATCACTGCACATGTACATAGCCCATCTGTAAATAGCCCATCCAACTACCTCATGCCCATACTGTTATTTATTTTATTTATTTTGCTCCTTTGCACCCCAGTATCTCTACGTGCACACTCATTTTCTGCACATCTATCACTCCAGCGTTTAATTGCTATATTGTAATTATTCAAATTTATTGCCTTACCTCCCTTATCCTACCTCATTTGCACACACTGTATATAGACTTTGTTACGTTACAGCCTTATTCTAAAATGGATTAAATAAATACAAATGTAGCATCATACCTAAGAAGACTTGAGGCTGTAATCACCGCCAAAGGTTCTTCAACAAAGTAAAAAGCCTCTTCACTCATTGTTTTGGTCTAAATTCTGTATTTTACATGAAAATCAGACCTTAATACGGGCAAAAAGAAAAGAGAAGGCTTTTGCGTTGAAATGCAAAGGACGTTGCCCCTGTGGACATTTATCATGTTGGTGATGGTGCAGTTGTCCTGGTCCATTCAGCTCCAGAGCATATGTAAAATGGCACGTACAGTTGAAGTCGGAAGTTTACATACACCTTAGCCAAATACATTGAAACTCAGTTTTTCATAAATTCCTGACATTTAGTCCTTGTAAAAATTATCTGTCTTAGGTCAGTTAGGATCACCACTTTATTTTAAGAATATGAAATGTCAGAATAATAGTAGGGAGAACTATTCACTTTCCCAGTGGGTCAGAAGTTTACATACACTCAATTAGTATTTGGTAGCATTGCCTTTAAATTATTTAACTTAGGTCAAACGTTTCGGGTAGCCTTCTACAAGCTTCCCACAATAAGTTGGGTGAATTTTGGCCCCTTCCTCCTGACAGAGCTGGTGTAACAGAGTCAGGTTTGTAGGCCTCCTTGCTCGCACACACCTTTTCAGTTCTGCCCACAAATTTTCTATAGGATTGAGGTCAGGGTTTTGTGATGGCCTCTCCAATACCTTGACTTTGTTGTCCTTAAGCCATTTTGCCACAACTTTGGAAGTATGATTGGGGTCATTGTCCATTTGGAAGAGCCATTTGCGTTCTAGCTTTAACTTCCTGACTGTTGTCTTGGTATGTTGCTTCAATATATCCACATCATTTTCCTACCTCATGAAACCATCTATTTTGTGAAGTGCACCAGTCCCTCCTGCAGCAAAGCACCCCCCAAACATGATGCTGCCACCCCCGTGCTTCACGGTTGGGATGGTGTTCTTCGGCTTGCAAGCCTCCCCCTTTTCCCTCCAAACATAAGGATGGTCATTATGGCCAAACAATTATATTTTTGTTTCATCAGACCAGAGGACATTTCTCCAAAAAGTGTGATCTTTGTCCACGTGCAGTTGCAAACCGTAGTCTGGCTTTTTTATGGCGGTTTTGGAGCAGTGGCTTATTTCTCGCTGAGTGGCCTTTCAGGTTATGTTGATATAGGACTTGTTTTACTGTGGATATAGATACTTTTGTGCCTGTTTCCTCCAACATCTTCACAAGGTCATTTGCTGTTGTTCTGGGATTGATTTGCACTTTTCGCACCAAAGTACGTTCATCTCTAGAAGACAGAACGCGTCTCCTTCCTGAGCGGTATGACGGCTGCGTGGTCCCATGGTGTTTATACTTGCATACTATTGTTTGTACAGATGAACGTGGTACCTTCAGGCGTTTGGAAATTGCTCCCAAGGATGAACCAGACTTGTGGAGGTCTACAATTCTTTTTCTGAGGTCTTGGCTGATTTCTTTTGATTTTCCCATGATGTCAAGCAAAGAGGCACTGAGTTGTTCATTTACTGGAATTTTCCAAGCTGTTTAAAGGCACAGTCAACTTAGTGTACTTACTTCTGACCCACTGGAATTGTGATACAGTGAAATAATCTGCCTTTAAACAATTGTTGGAAAAATTACTTGTGTCATGCACCAAGTGGATGTCCTAACCGACTTGCCAAAGCTATAGTTTGTTAACAAGAAATTTGTGGAGTGGTTGAAAAACGAGTTTTAATGACTCCAACCTAAGTGTATGTAAACTTCCGACTACCACTGTAGGTCTGTTCTAGGGGGGGGGGGGGGGGGGGGGGGGGGTCATTCAAAATGTATGACAAGTCGAATAAGGATTGATCCTAATGTAAAATACTCTGACATTGAGGTTTTAAATACATTTTGTTTAATAAACAAATGCTCTTAAAAAACACTCACTTAGTCTCTGGATCTGATGATGGAGATGAGGGAGGTGAAGGTGAGGGAGAAAGTAGGTGAGGGGTGATAAGAGGAAAAGAGTGAGGACGTTAAGGGTGAGGGGTGAAAAGAAAGAAAGTTTGATGAAGGTGGAGAGGAGAAGAGGCTGGCGAGAAGTGAGGAGAGGGGACAGGTGAGAAGAGAGGATAGGTGAGAAGAGAGGATAGGTGAAAGGTGTTGGGAGGGGTACAGGTGAGAGATGAGGCGATAGGATTGCCTGTAAATGGACAGAAACCACCACTCACAAAGGTTAGAACTATCAAGTAGTTCAACTGTAGTCTGATACGAACATCAAATATATTATTATTAAGTAGTGTCATGCTAGTCACCTGCACATCCTCCACAGACTCCAGAATGTCATGTTCTTCCAATGACCCGTTAATCGTCTTCTTCAGGGTTGCGAAGCACACTGCTGCCTGGAGGGTAAAAACCTCACTTGATGCATCATCATCCCCATAAAATCAAACATAATCTATATAACAAAAGACCTACATTAACAATTGTAATTCAGCCTGAAATGGACATTTAAAGTACTGAGTTTAACAACAAGTGAAAGAAGGATTTACCTGAATGGATTCAGAGAGCCGAAAACTCCAAATCCGCTCCCTCCCATCCGGGTATTTGATCTTAAAGGGCACTCCATCAGGCAGCTCTGGATGAGAGACCACCCTCTGTCTTGTCTCCTCTATCAACTACAATATGCATTGCTGTTAGTGTTCAGTTATAAATATATTTATACCACAGCATTTTGAATTCTAGAAAGGCCATTTAAACCATTTTTCTTTTAAATGGCACTTAGAAAAACTTTTAACCATTTATTAAGCAATGAATAATGCAAGTCTTGGCGATATAGGCTCTGCTCCTTAAGGGTAGCTCACTATCCAAGCAAAGCATCAATATAGAATAGCCTACAGGCAGTGAGTGCGGTAAGCTATACCAATGCCCTCGGCAGGAATACAGAACCTAACAGGTGGAGGCTGGGGTGGTGGTGGGAGCAAGAATCCGGCGCATAGTAGCAGTAGCAGCAAGAAGCAGCAGGATTTCTGCCAATAAATGTGTGCTTTAGTATTATTTTCTTTGTCAACTTTGTTATAAGCGGGATAAACGCTTCCTTTCTGTACAGTACCTTGGCCTAGTCCCGCTTTATCGTCCATTATTTCCAAAGTAATATACAGAACGTCTGCGTTTATCCCTTACATAGTAAACAGATGATATCAACGTGGTGAAATCCCTTACCTTCCCCCGCCTGCTCTCCCACTCCTCAAAATGACAACGTTTCATCTCCTTGAATTAATCTGTTTTGTGTATGAAAATGTAAGTGATTCATGTTGGAGTGCCAATGATGTGTGATTTGAACAGATTTACTAAGCTACATTATATATATACTTTCTCCTGGTCTGCATCCAGAGAGAGATGGTAGGCCTCTTCTTGAATACGCCGTATCTCCCACATTTGCTCTAGAGACTGAAATCAATTCAGGGACAGTAATGTAAACAAATCAATTGGGATTGTTAAATTACAAGGAGAATCCTATAACTAATATTATACTTTATCATTTGATGATAAAAGTGGAAAAGGTCATGTAACATTCCAAACCTCTAGTGTCACTGAAGCTTGTGGAGAGGCAACAGGGAGGCCTACAGCCATAGTCTCTACCTCCGAGGTTGTCTCCTCCCTTTGTTTCCCTTTTCATAAAAATACAATAAATCACTAGTTACTCAATTACTTTATTACTTTTCTATACAGAGGGAAATCCAGTTTTTTTTTCAAATTAATTCATTACCTCTGGCATTTATCACGTGACATAATAAAGCTCAATCTACCTCTCCCTGACACATAATGGAATGTTTCCCCCAAAATCTTCAAGAAGCTGCTCTCCTCCTGACCATAGAGCACTTTGACCCGCTTCACAGGATACTCTAAAGATACTGAGATATTGAAACACTATTTAAATCTAATAAAACGTATCCTAGTATACACAGGGAAACAGTCCATGATCTTTAAATCAGTAAAATAACCTTCAAAAAGTCTGTTTAATCACAAGATAGATTCACACCTAGCTTACTTACAAAGCAAGCACTGTGCAGTGCACTGTGTGCGTCCTCATGTACTGCATGGATATAGGGCAAATTTACCTATCCTGTTCAGCAGCTGGATGGTCAAATCAAATCAAATGTTATTAGACACATTCACCAAATACAACAGGTGTAGATAGACCTTACAGTGAAACGCTTACTTACGAGCCCCTAACCAACAATGCAGTTTAAATAAATAAAAAATAAGAATAAGAAATAAAATTAACAAGTAATTAAAGAGCAGCAGTAAAATAATAATAGCGAGACTATATACAGGGGAGTACTGGTAGAGTCAATGTGCGGGGACACTGGTTAGTTAAGGTAATATGTACATGTAAGTAGAGTTATTAAAGCTACTATGCATAGATGATAACAACAGAGAATAGCAGCGTTGTAAAAGAGGGGGAGGGGCAATGCAAATAGTTTGGGTAGCCATTTGATTAGATATTCAGGAGTCGTATGGCTTGGGTAGAAGCTGTTTAGAAGCCTCTTGGACCTAGACTTGGTGCTCCGGTACCACTTGCCATGCGGTATCAAAGAGAACAGTCTATGACTAGCGTGGCTGGAGTCTTTGACAATTTTTAGGGCCTTGCTCTGACACCGCCCGGTATAGAGGTCCTGGATGGCAAGAAGCTTGGCCCCAGTACGCACTACCCACTGTAGTGCCTTGCGGACAGAGGCCGTGCAGTTGCCATACCAGGCAGTGATGCATGCTCTTGATGGTGCAGCTGTAGAACCTTTTGAGGATCTGAGGACCCATGCCAAATCTTTTCAGTCTCTTGAGGGGGAACAGGTTTTGTCATGCCCTCTTCACAACTGTCTTGGTGTGCTTGGACCATGTTAGTTTGTTGGTGATGTGGACACCAAGGAACTTTAAGCTCTCAACCTGCTCCACTGCAGCCCCATCGATGAGAATGGGGGCGTGCTCGGTCCTCTTTTTCCTGTAGTCCACAATCATCTCCTTTGTCTTGATCACGTTTAGGGAGAGATTGTTGTCCTGGCACCACATGGCCAGGTCTCTGACCTCCTCCATATAGGCTGTCTCGTCCTTGTCAGTGATCAGGCCTAACACGGTTGTGTCATTGGCAAACTTAATGATGGTGTTGGAGTCGTGCCTAGCCGTGCAGTTATGCGTGAACAGGGAGTACAGGAGGGGACTGAGCACGCACCCGAGAGGGGCCCCTGTGTTGAGGATCAGCGTGGCATATGTGTTATTAACTACCCTTACCCGTCAGGAAGTCCAGGATCCAATTGCAGAGGGAGGTGTTTAGTCCCAGGGTCCTTATCTTATTGATGAGCTTTGAGGGCACTATGGTGTTGAACGTTGAGCTGTAGTCAATGAATAGCATTCTCACATAGCTAGTTCCTTTTGTCCAGGTGGGAAAGGGTAGTGTGGAGTGCAGTAGAGATTGCATCATCTGTGGATCTGTTGGGGATGTATGCAAATTGGAGTGGGTCTAGGGTTTCTGGGATAACGGTGTTGATGTGAGCCATGGCCAGCCTTTCAAAGCACTTCATGGCTACAGACATAAGTGCTACAGGTCGGTAGTCATTTAGGCAGGTTACCTTAATGTTCTTGGGCACAGGCACTATGGTGGTCTGCTTAAAACATGTTGGTATTACAGACCTGGACAAAATGAGGTTGAAAATGTCAGTGAAGACACTTGCCAGTTGGTCAGCGCATGCTCGCAGCACACGTTCTGGTAATCTGGCCCTGACTTGTGAATGTTGACCGTTTAAAGGTCTTACTCACATTGGCTGCGGAGAGCGTGATCACACAGTCTTCTGGAACAGCTGGTACTCTCATGCATGTTTCAGTGTTATTTGCCTAGAATAGCATAGAAATAGTTTAGCTCGTCTGGTAGGCTCGTGTCTCTGGGAAGCTCGTGGCTGTGCTTCCCGTTGTGGTCTGTAATGGTTTGCAAGCCCTGCCACATCCGACGAGCGTCAAAACCGGTGTAATTCGACTCCATCTTAGTCCTGTATTGACTCTTTGCCTGTTTAATGGTTCGTCTGAGGGTGTAACGGGATTTCTTATGAGCTTCCGGGTTAAAGTCCCACTCCTAAAGCAGCAGCTCTAGCCTTTACCTCAGCGCGGTTGTTGCCTGTAATCCATGGCTTCTGGTTGGGGTATGTGCGTACGGTCACTGTGGGGATGACATCATCAATGCACTTATTGATGAAGCCATTGACTGATGTGGTGTACTCCTCAATGCCATCAAATGAATCCCAGAACATATTCCAGTCTGTGCTAGCAAAACAGTCCTGTAGCTTAGCATCTACTTCATCTGACCACTTGATTTAGTCACTGGTGCTTCCTGCTTTAATTTTTGCTTGTAAGCAGGAATCAGGAGGATAGAATGGTCAGATTTGCCAAATGAAGGGTGATGGAGAGCTTTGTATGTGTCTCTGTGTGTGGAGTAAAGGTGGTCCAGAGTTTTTTCCCTCCGGTTGCACATTTAAAACGGATTTAAATTTCCCTGCAGTCCCTGGCTTCTAGGAGTGCCGCCTCTGGGTGAGCATTTTCTTGTTTGCTTATGGCGGAATACAGCTCATGCAATGCTGTCTTAGTGCCAGCCTCAGTCTGTGGTGGTATGTAAACAACTATGAAAAATACAGATGAAAGCTCTCTAGGTAGTGTGGTCTATAGCTTATCATGAGATACTTTACCTCAGGCGAGCAATAGCTCGGGACTACCTTAGATATCGTGCACCAGCTGTTATTTACAAAAATGCATAGTCCGCCTCCCCTTGTCTTACCAGACGCCCCTGTTCTATCCTGCTGGTACAGCGTGTAACCAGACAGCTGTATGTTGATAGTGTCGTCTTTCAGCCACGACTCCGTGAAGCATACGATATTACAGTTTTGAAGGTCCCGTTGGTAGTTTAATCTTCCGCGTAGGTCATCGATTTTATTCTCCAAAGATTGCACGTTTGAGAGCAGAGTGGAAGGAAGTGGGGGTTTATTCGAAGAGTAGATACATCCACAACTCAACAGGGAAATCAACAAAGCATGATAAGGTCATTCATAATCAAAGGTAAATGGAGAGGTGGGGTGTATGTTGAATGGAGAAGTACTTACTTTTTCAACTCTTGTCAAGGTCCGCTCCAGTTCAGCTAGTCAACATTTTGGACACACCTACTCATTCAAGGGTTTTTCTTTATTTTTTCCTATTTTCTACATTGTGGAATAATAGTGAAGACATCACAACTATGAAATAACACATGGAATCATGTAGTAACCAAAATATATTTTATATTTGAGACTCTTCAAAGTAGCCACCCTTTGCCTTGATGACAGCTTTGCACACTCTTGACATTCTCTCAACCAGCTTCATGAGGTAGTCACCTGGAATGCATTTCAATTAACAGGTGTGCCTTGTTAAAAGTTCATGTGTGGAATTTATTTCCTTCTTAATGCGTTTGAGCCAATCAGTTGTGTTTGTGACAAGGTAGGGGGTGGGGGGTATACAGAAGATAGCCCTATTTGGTAAAAGACCAAGTCCATATTATGGCAAGAACAGCTGAAATAAGCAAAGAGAAACGACAGTCCATCATTACTTTAAGACATGAATGTCAGTCAATCCGGAAAATGTCAATAACTTTGAAAGTTTCTTCAATTGCAGTCGCAAAAACCATTAAGCGCTATGATGAAACTGGCTCTCTTGAGGACTGTCACAGGAAAGGAAGACCTAGAAACCCAAAGGAAGACCCACAGACATTAGACCGTTGAAATCTGTGCTTTGGTCTGATGAGTTCAAATTTGAGATTTTTGGTTCCAACCGCTGTGTCTTTGTTAGATACAGAGTAAGTGAACGCATGTGTGGTTCCCATCGTGAAGCATGGTGGAGGTGTGATGTGTGGGGGTGCTTTCCTGGAGACACTCAGTGATTTATTTAGAATTCAAGGCAAACTTAACCAGCATGACTACCACAGGATTCTGCAGAGATATGCCGTCCCATCTGGTTTGTGCTTAATGGGACTCTAATTTGTTTTTCAACAGGACAATGACCCAACATACATAATTATTTGGCTATTTGACCAAGAAGGAGAGTGATGGAGTGCTGCATCAGATTATCTGGCCTCCACAACCCCCCAAAGTCAACACACTTGTTGGCTGCTTTTCCTTTTCTCTGCGGTCCAACTCATTCCAAACCATCTCCATTGGGTTGGACTTAGGTGATTGTGGAGGCCAGGTCATCTGATGCAGCACTCTAATAGCCCTTACACAGCCTGGAGGTGTGTTGGGTCATTGTCCATTGACCGCTGCAAAATGCTGCGGTAGCCATTCTGGTTGAACTCTAAATAAATCACTGAGTGTCACCAGCAAAGCACCCCCACACCTCCTCCTCCATGCTTCACAGTGGGAAGAACACATGCAGAGATCTTCTGTTCACCTACTCTGCGTCTAACAAAGACACAGCGGTTGGAACCAAAAATCTCAAATTTAGACTCATCAGACCAAAGGACAGATTTCCACCGGTCTAATGTCCAGGTGTGTACAAACTTTTGACTAGTACTGTATCGCTGAACCCACCGAGGGGCCATACACCTTGACACTCTTTGTTAAGGGTTGAACATGTCTGTAGTACCTTTCTAGAGACCAAATCATACAGTGTGTGAAAGAGGGGAAGTGTTACCTCAGGAACAGTTTCTGTGCAAGGAGGAGAGGGTTTTCCAAAGCCCTGGTTGAAGAAGAGTTCACTAATAGTGGCGTCCTAATTGGTGGTGTTATTATTGGTGTTATAAAAATGAACTGATTCAAGGACTGAAAAAAATATGAGTCGTTACCATTTCAAATAGTGTTATAAAAATGAACTGACTTGAAGGAACGGGTGGCGCTGAAGATATAGTGTCCAATCCCTCATCCCAATAGGGGAGTTTCAGGGGTGTAGTAAGTCAGGTTGGAGTAGGAACAAGTGGCACTGAAGATATAGCGTCCGATCCCTTGTCCCTGTAGGGGAGTATCAGGGGTGTAGTAAGTCAGGTTGGAGTAGGAATGAGTGGCGCTGAAGATTTAACTGCCATAACCCTCTGTAGAATGTCAACTCCCAGGCTCCCTCTGGGGCCCTCCAATGGATTTATTTTCCGTAACAGTTCCATCTGTGTGTTTGCTAATGGTGAACTGGATTTCTGGCACAATCACCCCTTCTGACCAATAAAGAGCTGCAGCGCCAGTGGTTGGAAGAGCTGATGTGGAGGTGGCTTGAGAGGTGATGGTGGTTGAAGCTGGGGCAGTGAGAGGGCACTTCCCCGCTCACCACCCCTGAACTGCTCCATGAAGACACAGATACGTACATCTCACCCGGGATGGTACTCTGTAGCTGGTGATGGCCGCTTCGAATGACTCCATGACTGTGGCACTCAGAGGCCTTCAGAAATGTTTCCTCTTATACTGACACCATTCTGATTTTATTATTGATAACATTATTACATAGTAAACATTTATTGCACACAGTCCATGCAACTTATTATGTGACACATTTGTACTCCTGAACTTATTCAGGCATGCCATAACAAAGGGGTTGAATACTTATTGACTTAAGATATTTCAGGTTTTCATTTTTAAATCAAATTAATTAGTAAAACATTCTAAAACATAATTCCACTTTAACATTATGGGGTATTGTGTGTAGGCCACTGACAAAGTCTCAATTTAGTTTAGTCTCAATTCAGGTTGTACCAAAAGAAAATGTGGAAAAAGTCAAGAGGTGTAAAGGGACTGTATACCCAGGAATAGGGACACAATTTTTTTATTACCATATAACCAGATAAATCATTTGTTTTTTACGATGTTAAGATTGTAAAAATGTGTTCAGGAGGCCTAAGCGTTTACACTTACCGGATCAGCTTATGGTTGCCATCGATGTGCCACAAAGAATTTGGGCCTGCAACTCTATACTACCGACGATGTAGCCGCTGCTGCATGGCTCTCCTCAAAGTTCCCTGGGGGTTGACAAGGATCAGACTATGTCTGACCCTCCCCTGCTAGACTAACACCTTTGTTAGAGGAATTAAATTCCTATATGTTTATTACCCAATTAAATTAATACACTCAGCCCATTTCTAATGATTTGTAAGAAACGTATTTACATGAAATGGGCGGAGACCAGTCTCAAAATCAAGCACTGGTGTTTATTCTCGAGAGTACTGAACATTCTCTCCTTTGCATACCATGTTCATGCCATGAAAAGATTATGTAGAAATGTAAGATTTTGTCTTGGCAATGGATGGAACATTTGTGTTTCCTGTTTGATCATTTGAATGACCAGAAAACATTGTAACATTTTTATGGGAGAGATGTGACGTAAGTCGGCAAAAACACCTTATGTTTAAGACAACCTTATGTAGGCATTATGACAGATCATTCAATAAAGTTTTTCCAAATGTACTGTTTACAGTGATGATTTTTAATCTGTCATCCAGACATTTAGGATAGCTGATAACCTACAGGTGGCTTACTACAGCTGACATCCCTATGAAAACAACTGTAGCAGCCCTGGCCCCTCAGATGAATGGTACATGGACATAGTGTGAATGCTGCTAGAGTCAGGGCGTACTGTATAAATCTGCAATTGGTTAAGTCTGCTGTCAATCTCCACCACAATTCCTTCTCAATCAAACTACATTTGAGTTTATCCCAGTGCAACCTGATCCGAAAGATGAATTAATAATAACTTAATTTGTAAAGTTTTCATACATTATGCTCAAATCACCAACCTAAAGCCACTTTCTCTTTCCTGTAAAAAATCCCTTAACCAACGTACATTCAGGTTTTGCAGGTTTTGTGTGCGTTTTCTATCAGGTAGCCTGCATACCTGCAGACATTCCAGACATGTTTATTGTGTTTCATGATTAAGTCCAGGTCATTCTCTCACAGCATTCAAGAAGGGTGAACAGGTAAGATATGCTATATAGATCCATGCCTAATGTTTTTTAATGATAAAAATCTATTAATAAAGGATGATAGATATTGATAATAGTGGATAATAGTGTGAAAAAAGAGTGAAGTTATTTTACAGAACAGTCATATCTTTACAGGGTTACAGGCGGGATGTGAATGATTAACAAACAGTTGTCCACTATTGTGTCATACTGTACTTTCCTGGCAGCATGTTGAGGAGTTTAAGGGCTAGATTCCATCAGTTCTGCCCTAACCCAAAATAACCCATTATTTCTATATAGCCTACACTGAACTTATAACGTCAGTGGGAATTAAGGAAGGGGCTGGTTTCATGACAATGACTACAGAAGAGTCCGCTCACCAATTTGACAGTAACACCTCCGACATCAACTAAAAAAAACAATAAAACTGCTATTCAGTTGTTGGTTATTACTGGAACTGATTGAATCTAGGCCTAGGTCTGTACTCTGTAAAAAATAAAAATAAATCAGAGGGGGCCGAACTCAAAAAGATTTAGTAACTCAACGTGGTCTCAGAGCATTTTGTATTATTTTTTACGTATATCAGAAACTCCATTTGTAGGATATATTACATTTCTTATGGTACAGTGCATCCGGAAAGTAGTCAGACCCCTTGACTTTTTCCACATTTTGTTACATTACAGCCTTATTCTAAAATTGATTAAATTGTCTTTTTCCCTCATCAATCTACACACAATGCCCCATAATGACCACGCAAAAACAGCTTTTTAGATTTTTTTGCAATAATAATAAAAAATACATTTACATAAGTATTCAGATGCTTTACTCGTTACTTTGTTGAAGCACCTTTGGCAGCAATGAAATCCTCAAGTATTTTTGGGTATGATGTTACAAGGATGGCACATCTGTATTTGGGTAGTTTCTCACATTCTTCCCTGAAGATCCTCTCAAGCTCTGTCAGGTTGGAAGGGGAGCGTCGCTGCACAGCTATTTTCAGGTCTCTCCAGAGATGTTTGATCGGGTTCAAGTCCGGGCTCTGGCTGGACCACTCAAGGACATTCAGAGACTTGTCCCGAAGCCACTCCTGCGTTGTTTTGGCTGTGTGCTTCGGCTGTGTGCTTCGGGTCGTTGTTCTGTTGGAAGGTCCAGTCCTGAGCGCTCTGGAGCAGGTTTTTCTCAAGGATCTCTCTGTACTTTGCTCTGTTCATCTTTCCCTCGATCCTGACTACTCCCTGCCGCTGAAAAACATCCCCACAGCATGATGCTACCACCACCATGCTTCACCGTAGGGATGGTGCTAGGTTCCCTGCAGACATGAAGCTTGGCATTCAGTGTCACGATCGTCGTAAAGGGGAGACCAAAGCGCAGCGTGATTAGAATACATTCTTCTTTTATTGAAGGAAGAACCCAAAGAAGATGGCTGCCTAAATATGGTTCCCAATCAGAGACAACGATAAACACCTGCCTCTAATTGAGAACCAATCTAGGCAACCATAGAACTACATAAACACCTAGATGGAAACAACCCTATAAATCTACAAAACCCCTAGACAGTCCAAACACCCTAGATGAGACAAAAACACACACACACCTAACCAAAATATATAAAGAAAACAAAGAATACTCACTACTACCATAGTCATTGCCCTCTTCAAGGGCCTCTTCAGAGGGACAGCTCCAGACTGGCTGACGGCTCTGGCAGCTCCTGTCTGGCTGACGGCTCTGGCAGCTCCTGGCTGGCTGACGGCTCTGGCAGCTTCTTGCTGGCTGACGGCTCTGGCAGGTCCTGGCTGACTGACGGCTCTGGCAGGTCCTGGCTGACTGACGGCTCTGGCAGCTCCTGGCTGACTGACGGCTCTGGCAGCTCCTGGCTGACTGACAGCTCAGGACAGACTGGCGGCTCTGACGGCTCAGGACAGACTGGCGGTTCTGACGGCTCAGGACAGACGGGAGACTCTAGCAGCTCAGGACAGACGGGAGACTCTAGCAGCTCAGGACAGACGGGAGACTCTGGTGGTGCTGGGCAGGAGGAAGGCTCTGGCAGCGCTGGACAGGCGGGAGCACCTGTAGGGATGAATCAGAGACAGCCTGGTGCGGGGAGCTGCCACCGGAGGGCTGGTACGTGGAGGTGGCACCGGACAGACCGGACCGTGCAGGCGCACTGGAGCTCGTGCAGGTGCACTGGAGCTCTTGAGCACAGAGCCTGCCCAACCTTACCTGGTTGTATGCTCCCCATAGCCAGTCCAGTGCGGCGAGGTGGAATAGCCCGCACTGGGCTGTGCTGGCGAACCGGGGACATCAAGGCTGGTGCCATGTATGCCGGTCCGAGGAGACGCACTGGAGACCATATGCGTAGAGCCGGCTTCATGGCACCTGGCTCGATGCCCACACTAGCCCGGCCGATACGAGGAGCTGGAATGTACCGAACCGGGCTATGCACACGCACCGGGGACACAGTGCGCTCCATCACATAACACGGTGCCTGCCCGGTTCCTCTCTCTCTCCGGTAAGCACAGGAAGTTGGCGTAGGTCTCCTACCTAGCTTTGCCACACTCCCTGTGTGCTCCTCCCCAACACATTTTTGGGGCTGCCTCTCTGTGTTCCAGCCGCGCTGCCGTGCTGCCTCCTCATACCAGCGCCTCTCGGCTTTCGCTGCCTCCAGCTCTGCCTTGGGACGGCGATATTCACCCGGCTGTTCCCATGGTCCCTTGCCATCTAATATCTCCAGTCCAGGAATCTCCAAGTCCAGGAGTCTTGTGTTCGCTGCTGCTGCCCGTTCCAACGCCGCTTGGTCCTTGGTTGGTGGGTTATTCTGTCTATGTTATGTTGTATGTTAGCACAGTGTTTATATAGCGGTCACGTTCGTCTTAATCGTTTTGTTGTTTTTTGTTTAAGTGTTCTTTGTGTTCTTCATTAAATAAAGAAGAATGTATTCACACCACACTGCGCTTTGGTCCCCTCCATACGACGATCGTGACATTCAGGCCAAAGAGTTCAATCTTGGTTTCATCAAACCAGAGAATCTTGTTTCTCATGGTCTGAGTCCTTTAGGTACCTTTTGGAAAACTCCAAGCTGGCTGTCATGTGCCTTTTACTGAGGAGTGTCTTCCGTCTGGCCACTCTACCATAAAGGCCTGATTGGTGGAATGCTGCAGAGATGGTTGTTCTTCTGGAAGTTTCTCCCATCTCCACAGAGGAACTCTAGAGCTCTGTCACAGTGACCATCAGGTTCTTGGTCACCTACCTGACCAAGGCCCTTCTCCCACGATTGCTCAGTTTGGCTGGGCAACCAGCTCTAAGCAGAGTCTTCGTGGTTCCAAACTTCTAACATTTAAGAATGATGGAGGCCATTGTGTTCCTGGGGACCTTCAATGCTGCAGAAATGTTTCCATATCCATCTCCAGATCTGTGCCTCGACATAATCTTGTCTTGGAGCTCTACGGACAATTCCTTCCACCTCATGGCTTGGTTTTTGCTCTGACATGCACTGTCAAGTGTGGAACCTTATATAAACAGGTGTGTGCTTTTCCAAATCATGTCCTATCAATTGAATTTAACACAGGTGGACTCCAATGAAATTGTAGAAACATTTCAATGATGATCTTTGGAAACAGGATGCACCTGAGCTCAATTTCGAGTCTCATAGCTAAGGGTATGTATACTTATGTAAGTAAAATATATTATTTAATATATTCTTTTTTATTTTCAAAAAAATCTAAAACCCTGTTTTTGCTTTGTTATTATGGGGTATTGTGTGTAGGTTGAGGATTTGTATTTTTATTTAATCAATTTTAGAATAAGGGTGTAACGTAACAAAATGTGGAAAAAGTCAAGGGGCCTGAATACTTTCCGAATGCACTGTGTGTATTAATTTGTGGATGTTCATCACTCTTTTCATTTGATATGTTATGAATTACAACTCATATAATATGTTACGCATTTAAATTAGTACAATATGTTATGAATTTGCTAAAATACAATATGCTTTGAACTTGCAAAATGTATGATCTGTTACGAATTCCAATTTGTTGTGGCTAATATTAGCAAGGTGGCTAGGTGGCTAACTGACATTAGCTAGCTCTAAGGGTTAGTGTTAGGGGAAGGGTTAGCTAAAAGGGTTAAGTAGTTGCTAAGTAGCTAAAAAGTAGTAAGTAGTTGCAAAGTTGCTAATTAGCTAAAACGCTAAAGTTGTCCATGACGAGATTCAAACACACAACCTTATATGATCCACCAAACACCCTCTTTTAATTGTTGTCTTAAGTCGCCTTCAATCTTGTGTAACCTTAGTCTATGAGACCAATCTGCGTAACAAGTTCCACAGCCGTTTTGATTTGTGTGAACTTATTAAATAGTAAAGTTTGCTTTCGCAAAATAAATATTTGAGTTGATCACACAACAAGTTCAGTTTCCTGAGACCCGCAACTTAAAATACTCTGTTGGCTGAAGATAGATGTTTTTTCATTAACATATTTCCCAGTGTGCCATTCAGAAAATACTTGTCAAGGACTTTTTTTACAATTAAAATATATATTTCAGAGGTTATAATATGATGTGTTTAACCAGATACTGCAAAACATGTGGATTTGTTTTCATTATTAGTGAGATTGGTTAATCAAGATAGATTTGAAATAACCTACTTTCTGGTCCAAAAATTGGACCATGCCTGAAACTAAAAAGACAACCCTAATTTACAGCCATCAGTCAGTATCACTTAATACTTCCCAACTTGTCTCAACTCAAAATGTGAATTGCATGCAACACTTTTCCAAAAAAGTTGGTGAAGTCAAAAAAGTTGTGGAACTAGTTTCCAAATATTTTTTTGTGGGGCCACCTTGAATGTTTTTTTTTTTGTGTAAGTCATAGTCATAGTCATCAACTTGATTCCAGGCATGCTGTTCAGCTAGATCTTAGAAGCATACTGCTGAGGAATTTTTGCCCACAAACAAACTGCAATTGTGAGTGCTACGTCTTCCTTTTCGTTGTGTCTGCAGGCAGGTCTGATCACCATGGCAGCTAACATGACAGTCCATCAGCAGGTGGCAGCCCCTTTTATGAAAGGCTGGAAGACAGGCCTTTTTGACTCCTTTCAGGACATGAGTGTCTGTGAGTATCCATGGGACATCATATCCCATCGAATCCTAAGCTCAAGATATTCTGTCTTAAAATATTGCCACCACCTATAAGAGTTGTCTTGTTGTTGCTCTCTCTGTTGATGTCTGTTGGTGTCTGTTTGTGTGTGTGTGCAGGTTGCAATGAATTCTGGTGCTGTCCTTGCTATGCCAGCTCCACCACAGGAGAGTTTGGAGAGAGTACCTATCTGCCCTTAATGGACATCATAGGCCCTGCATTCATGGCTGCTATTGGGGTGCCCGTCATTGTGCCACCCGCAAGTCTGTCCATGCGGGTTGCTGTACGCCACAAATATGGCATTCAGGTGTAATGTTTCCCATTACATATAGACATCACATAAATGTTGTTGCAGATACATATGCTGTGATAAGGGTATTATGTGTGTTCTGTACCTGTGTGTGTGTGATAGTGTTAAACAAGTGTGTCTGTGTGGGTCCACAGGGAAGCCTCTTTGAGGACATCTTGGTGTCCTGCTTCTGTGCCTGTTGCTCATGGTGTCAGATGGCCAGGGAGATCAAAGAGCACAAGAAGGGCTGCACTTTCACAACCACCCAGCCTGTGTCCATCCAAGTGCAGCCTCCTACCATGACCACTTCAAATGTGTCCTACACAACCAATCAACAGAGCTACACCATGACCAGCCCACTGTCCCCCAACCAACAGGGCTACGTCATGACCGGCCCACAGTCCCCACACCAACAGGGCTACGTCATAACCGGCCCACAGTCCCCCAACCAACAGAGCTACGTAATGACCGGCCCACAGTCCCTACACCAACAGGGCTACATCATGACCGGCCCACAGTCCCCACACCAACAGGGCTATGTCATGACCGACCCACAGTCCTCCAGCGGGGTTGAGATGCCCCCTGATATGATGGCAGGGCCCCCTGACATGGTCGGAGTGGTCATATGAAGATGGCATCTGACCAACATGCCATTGCAGGCCTTTCTCAAATGACGACTTCTGATCCACCTGCCTATAACCCTGCTGTTATGATGCTCCCTGATATGTCTAACCATATGGTGAACACCACTGTCTCCACCCAACCATCCAAATGCTGAGCTCTGCTGCTTCATCTAATCACTTTCTGATAGCTTGCATTGCTGTAATTTTCACAATCAATGAATTAATTAGATTGATTAAAATGTGTTTTTATATGATTTATAGTCTGAGGTTTATTTGATGGTAATGTCCACTGCTCATTGTCTTGACATGTAATAAAGTCATTTATATTGTGTTTCTCTTCTATTGGACTGTTATTTTATAATCAAACATCTTGGTCTAATGGAAAAGACTGCCCCTGAATCAATTTACATGAACATTTGTCAATGAGAAACATGTTTAAATAAACATTTAGAGGCAGGAATTGTTAAGCACTTTGCAAAACCTCAAGTGCAAGTGTTGGTTCATTAAAGTTGAAAAAAAATGTGTGTGTAGGGGGTGTCTCAGTTAAGAGAGGGATTATTCAAGATACTCTTTGATGAGGTTGGGTTTCAGGTGGGCAGGGACTGCTGTCATAGCTTCAGCTTGGAATGAGCTGAGCAGGAGCTCTCCACACGTAAGGGTGTGAGTGCCAAGATAACAGACGAGGCAGAATGCAGTGCTCAGGTTGAGTGTAGGGTTTGAGAATAGCCTGAAGATAAGGGACGGCAGTTCCTCTTGCTGCTCCATATGCAAGCACCATGGTCTTGTAGTGGATGCGAGCTTTAACTGGAAGCTAGTGGAGTTTTTTATTGATTTTTTATTTCTATTTCACCTTTATTTAACCAGGTAGGCTAGTTGAGATCAAGTTCTCATTTACAACTGTGACCTGGCCAAGATAAAGCATAGCAGTGTGAACAGACAACAACACAGAGTTACACATGGAGTAAACAATAAACAAGTCAATAACACAGTAGAATTTTTATTTTATTTTTTTAAATAGTCTATATACATTGTGTGCAAAAGGCATGAGGAGGTAGGCGAATAATTACAATTTAGCAGATTAACCCTGGAGTGATAAATGATCAGATGGTCATGTGCAGGTAGAGATACTGGTGTGCAAAAGAGCAGAAAAGGAAATAAATAAAAACAGTATGGGGATGAGGTAGGTAAATTGGGTGGGCTATTTACCGATGGACTATGTACAGCTACTGCGATCGGTTAGCTGCTCAGATAGCAGATGTTTAAAGTTGGTGAGGGAGATAAAAGTCTCCAACTTCAACGATTTTTGCAATTCGTTCCAGTCACAAGCAGCGGAGAACTGGAAGGAAAGGCGGCCAAATGAGGTGTTGGCTTTAGGGATGATCAGTGAGATACACCTGCTGGAGCGCGTGCTACGGGTGGGTGTTGCAAGAGCAACATCATTGATATATATAGAGAAAGAGTCAGCTCGAGAATTGAACCCTGTGGCACCCCCATAGAGACTGCCAGAGGACCGGACAACATGGCCTCCGATTTGACACAATGAACTCTGTCTGCAAAGTAGTTGGTGAACCAGGCAAGGCAGTCATTAGAAAAACCGAGGCTACTGAGTCTGCCGATAAGAATATGGTGATTGACAGAGTCGAAAGCCTTGGCCAGGTCGATTAAGACGGCTGCACAGTACTGTCTTTTATCGATGACGGTTATGATATCATTTAGTACCTTGGGCGTGGCTGAGGTGCACCCGTGACCGGCTCGGAAACCAGATTGCACAGCGGAGAAGGTACGGTGGGATTCGAGATGGTCAGTGATCTGTTTGTTGACTTGGCTTTCGAAGGCCTTAGATAGGCAGGGCAGGATGGATATAGGTCTGTAACAGTTTGGGTTCAGGGTGTCTCCCCCTTTGAAGAGGGGGATGACCGCGGCAGCTTTCCAGTCCTTGTCTCAGACGATATGAAAGAGAGGTTGAACAGGCTGGTAATAGGGGTTGCGACAATGGCGGCGGATAGTTTCAGAAATAGAGGGTCCAGATTGTCAAGCCCAGCTGATTTGTACGGGTCCAGGTTTTGCAGCTCTTTTAGAACATCTGCTATCTGGATTTGGGTAAAGGAGAAGCTGGGGAGGCTTGGGCGAGTAGCTGCGGGGGGGGGGGAGTTTTCGATTATCATGGATTTATCAGTAGTGACCGTGTTAACTAGCCTCAGTGCAGTGGGCAGCTCGGAGGAGGTGCTCTTGTTCTCCATGGACTTTACAGTGTCCCAGAACGTTTTGGAGTTAGATCTACAGGATGCAAATTTCTGCTTGAAAAAGCTGGCCTTTGCTTTCCTGACTGACTGTGTGTATTGGTTCCTGACTTCCCTGAACAGTTGCATATCGCGGGGACTATTCGATGCTATTGTAGTCCACCATAGGATCTTTTTGTACTGGTCGAGGGCAGTCAGGTCTGGAGTGAACCAGGGGCTATATCTGTTCTTAGCTCTGCATTTTTTGAACGGAGCATGCTTATCTAAGATGGTGAGGAAGTTATTTTTAAAGAATGACCAGGCATCCTCAACTGACGGGATGAGGTCAATATCCTTCCAGGATACCCGGGCCAGGTCGATTAGAAAGGCCTGCTCCCAGAAGTGTTTTAGGGAGCGTTTGACAGTGATTAGGGGTGGTCGTTTGACTGCGGACCCGTAGCGGATACAGGCAATGAGGCAGTGATCGCTGAGATCCTGATTGAAGACAGCGGAGGTGTATTTGGAGGGCCAGTTGGTCAGGAAAACATCTATGAGGGTGCCCTTGTTTACAGATTTAGGGTTGTACCTGGTGGGTTCCTTGATGATTTGTGTGAGATTGAGGGCATCTAGCTTAGATTGTAGGACTGCCGGGGTGTTGAGCATATCCCAGTTTAGGTCACCTAACAGAACAAACTCTACTTTACTTTGCAGGCTATCTCTGCAGTGGACTGCAACTCCTCCCCTTTTGGCAGTTCTATCTTGACGGAAAATGTTATAGTTGGCTATGGAAATCTTTGAATTTTTGGTGGCCTTCCTAAGCCGGGATTCAGACACAGCAAGGACATCAGGGTTGGCAGAGTGTGCTAAAGCAGTGAGTAAAACAAACTTAGGGAGGAGGCTTCTGATGTTGACATGCATGAAACCAAGGCTTTTTCGATCACAGAAGTAAACAAATGAGGGTGCCTGGGGACATGCAGGGCCTGGGTTTACCTCCACATCACCCGCGGAACAGACGATGAGTAGGATGAGGGTGCGGCTAAAGGCTATCAAAACTGGTCGCCTAGAGCGTTGGGGACAAAGAATAAAAGGAGCAGATTTCTTGGCGTGGTAGAATATATTCAGGGCATAATGCGCAGACAGGGGTATGGTGGGGTGTCAGTACAGCGGAGGTAAGCCCAAGCACTGGGTGATGATAAGAGAGGTTGAATCTCTGGACATGCTGGTTGTAATGGGTGAGGTCACTGCATGTGTGGGAGGTGGGACAAAGGAGGTATCAGAGGTATGAAGAGTGGAACTAGGGGCTCCATTGTAAACTAAAACAATGATAACTAACCTGAACAACAGTATACAAGGCATATTGACATTTGAGAGAGACATACAGCGAGGCATAAAGTAATCACAGGCGTTGATTGGGAGAGCTAACTAAAACAACAGGTGAGACAACAACAGCTAATCAGCTAACATAACAACAGCAGGTAAAATGGCGATGAGTTCGCGGCTGGGGCCGACAGATAAAAAAACAAATAAACAGAATGCAGTACCGTGATTAATGGACAGTCCAGCAGGCATCAGCTATGTAGCCAAGTGATCATAGTGTCCAGGGGGCAGCAATAGATGGAACAGGGAAGCCGCCACTAAGCTAGCGACACGGCGTTTAAAGTTAGTTGCCCTGGGCTAGTAGGAGCGTCTGCTCCAACGGAGGCCGGATGAAGGCACAGCGGATGGAGTATTCGTCGGCAGACCAGTCGTGGTGGTGCGGCGGGGCGCCGTGTCGACAGAGAATCCAAGCCAGATGGCGAAAGAGGTATTGTGGAATTTAGTTTGCTAGCCGGGAGATGTGCCTGGCTCACGGCTAACTGGTGCTAGCTTATTGGCAGTGGCGTTAGCCACTATATCCAATCGGTAGCAGAGGTGATCCGGTGCCAAGGTCCAGAGTTTACAGCAAGGATCCGGTGGAGTATTGGGCTCTAGCCGTGTATGAGTGGAGTTCGGGTGAACAGCTGAGTAGGTGCAAGCTAGCTGTGAGCTAGCTAGCTGCAAGCTGTAAGCTAGCTAGCTGCAAGCTAGCTGTGAAGATCAGAAGTAGTGGTCCAGGGATTACAGCAGGAATCCGGCGTTATTGTGGAGAGACAGCCCGATACTGGTAGACTAGCGAGTATTATCCAGGCTAAAAACAGGGCTGGTATCTGTGCAGAAGGTAAAAGCCACTAGCAGTGGCTTTTACCAGTGCGTAGGATCGGGGTGACATGGGAGAACTTGAAAAGGTTGGAAACCAGGTGGGCTACAGCGTGCTGGATAAATTGCAGGGATTTTATGGCACAAATGGGGAGCCCAGACAATGGCGAGTTGCAGTAGTCCAGACAGGAGATGACAAGTGCCTGGATTAGGACCTGCGCCACTTCCTGTATGAGGTAGGGTCAGACTCTACGTATGTTGTAGAGCATGAACCTGCAGAAGCGAAGGGCTGGGTAGGGGCTGAGTGGCAAGTGTTGAAGGAAAGGGAAAGGAAACAAAGTAGTGATCAGAGTCCTGGAGGGAGATTATTTGGCAAACAGCTTCTAGTGAAGATGTGGTCAAGTGTATTGCCTCCCTTGTGAGTTGGAGGGGATTGGGAAAGGGTGAGGGCAAAAGAGGCAATGAGGGGAAAGAGAGAGTTTGAAAGAAATGAATCTAAGGCAGAAGTCAGGAGATTGAAGTCGCCAAGTAGGAAGAGCTGTGAGCCATCATCAGGAGAGGAGCTTATCAAGGTGTCAAGCTCATTGAGGAACTCTCCAAAGGCACATGGTGGGCGATAGATGACAACAATGTTAAACTTGAGTGGACAATAACAGCATGGAATTCAAATGAGGAGATGAACAGGTGAGAGAGGGAGAAAATAAAACATCTCCAGTTAGGAGAAATGAGTAGCCCTGTGCAAACACCACGACGACCAGGTGCTCTTTGACTATGAGAGAAAGCGTAGTAGGATGAAGAGAGAGCAGCTGGAGTAGCAGTGTTCTATGGGTTGATAGATGTCTCTGTCATAGGCTGAGATGAACTATGCATTCCTCACTACAGATCGGCAGTTCCAAACGGGGCCAGAGACCCGGAATTCCACATGGCTTGTGCTCGCTGGGTACACTAAATTAGAAGGGTTGTAGCCAAGGGGTGGGGAGTATCTGTAAAGCCTACAGGGAGAGGAGCGACCAGGTATAGAAAACACACACAGTTGCCAAAGCTACAAAAGAGAAAATTAGATCATCAGAAAACTAGGTAAGATACGCAAGTGAGAGTGGTGTTGAGCCTTCCTCAAAGAACTCGGCAGAACAACCCAGCAGGATCATCTTTGTTTTGGCGATGGTCTTAGTTCTGCAGGTGAGACTGCCACTGACGCTTACATCTACCGCTGAGAAACCAGGTACTAATTGCTGATTGCCTAGGAGAGGAGAAACCATTCCCCCTCCAATACAGCCACTGATTACCAAAACAAGTCACAAATTGTCCTGCCCCTTAATAATGGTTTATGTGTCAACAGTCATTACCAAGTTAAGAGCAGTCTACAGTTAACACACCAAGTAGGCTACTGGGAAGATAGGCAGCACTTAAAGTACACTGAATAAAACTATAAATACAACATGGAACAACTTCAAAGATTTCACTGAGTTACAGTTCTTATAAGGAAATTAGTCATTTGAAATAAATTCATTAGGCACTAATCTATGGATTTCACATGACTGGGAATGTAGTCATAGTTTGACCACCATTTGCCTCATGCACTGTGACACATCTCCTTCGCATAGAGTTTATCAGGCTGTTGATTTTGGTCTGTGGAATGTGTTCCCAATCCTCTTCAATGGCTGTGCGAAGTTTCTTGATATTGGTGGGAACTGGAAAACGCTGTAGTACACTGATCCTGAGCATCGCAAACATGTTCAACGAGTGACATGTCTGGTGAATATGAAGGTCAATGAAGAACTGGGACATTTTCAGCTGTCAGGAATTGTGTACAGATCCTTGTGACATGGGGCTGTGCATTATCATGCTGAAACATTAGGTGATGGCGGCGGATGAATGGCACAACAATGGGCCTCAGAATCTCGTCATGCCATCTCTGTGCATTCAAATTGCCTTTGATAAAATGCAATTGTATTCATTGTCCGTAGCTTATGCCTGCCCATACCATAACCCCACCGTATCGGTGTTGGGCACTCTGTTCACAACATTGACATCAGCCAACCGCTCGCCCACACAACACCATACACACTGTCTGCCATCTGCCCTGTGCAGTTGACATTCAGGATTCATCTGTGAAGAGCACACTTCTCCAGCGTGCCAGTGGCCATTGAAGTTTAGCATTTGCCTCCTGAAGTCGGTTACAACGCCGAACTGCAGTCAGGTCAAAAGCCTAGCGAGGACGACGAGCACGCATATGAGCTTCCCCGAGACGGTTTCTGACAGTATGTGCAGAAATTCTTCAGTTGTGCAAACCTACAGTTTCATCAGCTATCCGGGTTGCATGTCTCAGATGATCCAGCAATTGAAAAAGCCGGATGTGGAGGTCCTGGGCTGGCGTGGTTACACTTGGTCTGCGGTTGTGAAGACGGTTGGACGTCCTGCCACATTTTCTAAAACGATGTTGTAGAGAAATGAACATTCAATGCTCTGGCGGACATCCCTGTAGTCAGCATACCAATTGCACGGCCCCTCAAAATGTGAGCCATCTGTGGTGTTGTGTTGTGTGACAAAACTGCATATTTTAGAGTGACCTTTCATTATGCCCAGATTCTTGATATGCCACACCTGTCAGGCAAAGGAGAAATGCTCATTAACAGGGATGTAAACAAATGTGTGCACAACATTTGAGTGAAATAAGCTCTTTGTGCATATAGAACACATATTTTTTTCGGCCCATGAAACAAGGGACCAACACTTAACAAAAGTAACTTTCTGGGGTATCTGTACTTTACTTTGCTATTTATCTCCGACAACTTTTATTTGACTACATTCCTAAAATAATTATGTACTTTTTACTCCATACATTTTCCCCTGACACCCAAAAGTACTCGTTACATTTTCACTGTTAGGCAGGACATGGAAATTGTCCTAAATCACGTACTTATCAAGAGAACATCCCTACTGTCTCTGATCTGGCAGACTCACTGAAGACACATGCTTCATTTGTAAATGATGTCTGAGTGTTGGAGTGTGCCCCTGGCAAGAAAATGGTGTTGTTTGGTTTGCTTTATGTAAGGAATTTGAAATGATTTATACTTTTACTTGTTATACGTAAGTATATTGTAGCAATTACATTTTCTTTAGATACTTAAGAAAATGTAAAACCAAATACTTTTACTCAATTCGTATGTAACTGGGCGACATTCACATTTATTCGAGTCATTGTCTATTAAGATATCTTTACTTTTACTCAAGTATGACAAATTGGCTACTTTTTCCCTACTTCACACTAGGATGGTTTTCTGCCATGTTAGGGTATTTCCTTCTGATCTCCAAAATTGGAGTTTGTTTTTATATGGACACAACATCCTTTTAACTCATTTTGGAATGAAGAGACACTTTGACCTGAGGACCTCAGCTATAAAGAGAAGATATTGAGAGATACATTTTAATAGACTATACAATTTACATAGTTTGATTGAGGCCAGAGAAGAATAAATATTAGCCACTACAAGGCCTATTCTGTGACCATGATTGCATAACCCCTTAGAAGGAAATTGTTTCTGTAATGGCTTTCTTCTGTGGACGAAGGAGAGGACCAAAGTGCAGCGTGGTTAGTGTTCATCATGTTTAATTAAGACGATAAACGGGAGCACTACAAAATACAAAACAACAAATGTGAAAAAAACCAAAACAGTTCTGTCTCGTGCAGACACACGAAGACCACCCACAAAACCCAACACAAAACAGGCTACTTAAATATGGTTCCCAATCAGAGACAATGACTAACACCTGCCTCTGATTGAGAACCATATCAGGCCAAACATAGAAACTAGACACACACAACACAGAATGCCCACTCAGCTCACATCCTGACCAACACTAAAACAAAGAAAACACAAAAGAACTATGGTCAGAACGTGACAGTTTCCCCATATTTGATACATTAATGTTTCTCACCATTGCCATGGAGTTAGTGTACATTTTGAATGGCTATGTCATTATGTTAGTAACTGTTACTCAACCCTCTCATTTTCATACTATGTTCATGCATGAAAAGATCAAATAGAAATTGAAGATGTCGTCTTGGCCCTGTTTCCTTGTTTTGGACTTGATAAAACTGATCCTTCCTGTGTTTCCTGTTTGATCATTTGAATGATGATAAAACATCATGCATCATAACATATTTATGGGAGAGGTGTGACATAAGTCAGAAACAAACACCTGATGTTTATAGCAACCTCATTTAGGTCCCATGTAGCTAAGTTGGTAGAGCACGGCACTTGCAATACCAGGGTTCTGTGTTTGATTCCTGCGGGGAACCTGTATGAACAAATATGAAAATTGATGCATTCTCTACTGGATAAGAGCGACTGCAAAATAACTAAAACGTAATGTAGGTGTTATGACAGAACATTCAATAAAGTATTTCCAGATGATATATTACAGTTATGATTTTCTTCATGGGGAATTACTTGAATCTGGCATCCAGACATGCAGGATAGCTGATAACCTACAGGTGGCCTACTACAGCTGACATCACTATGAAAACAACTGTAGCAGCCCAGTGTCACACCCTGACCATAGTTTACTTTGTATATTTCTATGTTTTGGTTGGTCAGGGTGTGATCTGAGTGGGCATTCTATGTTACATGTCTAGTTTGTCCAGTTCTATGTTCGGCCTGATATGGTTCTCAATCAGAGGCAGGTGTTCGTCATTGTCTCTGATTGGGAACCATATTTAGGTAGCCTGGGTTTCACTGTGTGTTTGTGGGTGATTGTTCCTGTCTATGTGTTTTCACCAGATAGGGCTGTTTAGGTTTTCGTTACGTTCATCACGTTCTTTATTTTGGAGTGTTTGTATTGATTCGTGTTTTACGTTTGTTCATTAAAACATGGATCGCAATCTACACGCTGCATTTTGGTCCGACTCTCCTTCTCATCAAGAAAACCGTTACAGAATCACCCACCACAAAAGGACCAAGCAGCGTGCCAACAGGCAGGAGCAGCGCGAGGAGACGCGCAATAAGGATTTCTGGACATGGGAGGAAATCCTCGACGGGAGAGGACCCTGGGCTAAACCAGGGGAGTGTAGCCGCCCAAAGGTGCAGCAGGAGAAGAGGCAACAGGAGCAGCCCAAAGAGGAGGTATGGACATGGGAGGACGAATTAGAAGGAAGAGGACCTGGGCTCAGCCAGGAGAATATCGCCGCCCCAAAGAAGAACTGGAGGCGGCGAAAGCTGAGAGGCGCAGATATGAGGAGGCAGCACGACGTAGCGGATGGAAGCCTGAGAGGCAGCCCCAAAAATTTATTGGGGGGGGGGGCTAACAGGGAGTATGGCTACGCCAGGTAGGAGACCTGGGCAGACTCCCTGTGCTTACCGGGGGGCTAGAGAGACCGGACAGGCACCGTGTTATGCAGTGGTGCGCACGGTGTCTCCAGTGCGGGTGCATAGCCCGGTGCGGTATATTCCAGCTCCGCGTGTCGGCCGGGCTAGATTGAGCGTCGAGCCTAATGCCATGAAGCCGGCTCTACGCATCTGGTCCCCAGTGCGTCTCCTTGGGCCGGCTTACATGGCACCAGCCTTGCGCTCGGTGTCTCCGGTTCGCCTGCATAGCCCAGTGCGGGCTATTCCACCTCGCCGCACTGGCAGGGCGACCGTGAGCATTCAACCAGGTAAGGTTGGGCAGGCTCGGTGCTCAAGAGCTCCAGTACGCCTGCACGGTCCGGTCTTTCCAGTACCACCTCCACACCCCAGCCCTCCGGTAGCAGCTCCCCGCACCAGGCTTCCTGTGCGTGTCCTCGGCCCAGTACCACCAGTGCCAGCACCACGCATCAGGCCTACAGTGCGCCTCGCCTGTCCAGCGCTGTCGGAGCCCTCCTCCTCTCCAGCGCTGTCGGAGTCTCCCGCCTGTTTAGCGCTGTTAGAGCCTTCCTTCTCTACAGCGCTGCCGGAGTCTCCCGCCTGTTCAGAACTGCCAGTCTGCATAGAGCTGCCAGTTTGCAAGGAGCTGCCAGTTTGCAAGGAGCTGCCAGTCTGCATAGAGCTGCCAGTCTGCATAGAGCTGCCAGTCTGCAAGGAGCTGCCAGTCTGCATAGAGCTGCCAGTCTGCAAGGAGCTGCCAGTCTGCAAGGAGCCGCCAGAGCTGCCTGTCTGCAGGCCAAAGCTGCCAGTCTGCAAGGAGCCGCCAGAGCTGCCAGTCTGCAAGGAGCCGCCAGAGCTGCCAGTTAGCATGGAGCAGCCAGGGCCGCCGGTCAGTATGGAGCAGCCAGGGCCGCCAGTCAGCATGGAGCAGCCAGGGCCGCCAGTCAGCATGGAGCAGCCAGGGCCGCCAGTCAGCATGGAGCAGCCAGAGCAGCCAGTCAGCATGGAGCAGCCAGAGCTGCCAGTCAGCATGGAGCAGCCAGTCAGCATGGAGCAGCCAGAGCTGCCAGTCAGCATGGAGCAGCCAGTCAGCATGGAGCAGCCAGTCAGCATGGAGCAGCCAGAGCTGCCAGTCAGCATGGAGCAGCCAGTCAGCATGGAGCAGCCAGAGCTGCCAGTCAGCATGGAGCAGCCAGTCAGCATGGAGCAGCCAGAGCTGCCAGTCAACCAGACTCTTCCAGATCTACCAGTCAACCAGACTCTTCCAGATCTGCCAGACAACCAGACTATTCCAGATCTGCCAGACAACCAGACTCTTCCAGATCTGCCAGTCTACCAGACTCTTCCAGATCTGCCAGTCTACCAGACTCTTCCAGATCTGCCAGTCGACCAGACTCTTCCAGATCCGCCAGTCGACCAGACTCTTCCAGATCCGCCAGTCGACCAGACTCTTCCAGATCCGCCAGTCAGCCAGGATCTTCCAGATCCGCCAGTCAGCCAGGATCTTCCAGATCCGCCAGTCAGCCAGGATCTGCCAGAACCGCCAGCCAGCCAGGATCTGCCGGATCCAACTACCTGCCTGAGCTTCCTCTCAGTGCTGAGCTTCCTCTCAGTGCTGAGCTTCCTCTCAGTGCTGAGCTTCCTCTCAGTGCTGAGCTACCCATCAGTCCCGAGCTACCTCTGTCCCGAGCTGTCCTTCTGTCTCGAGCTGACCCTCTGTCCCGAGCTGTCATTAAGGAGGGTCACCTATCTAGGGACGCTAAGGAGGTGGACCAAGACTATTATGGAGTGGGGTCCACGTCCAGCGCCAGAGCCGCCACCGCGGACAGATGCCCACCCAGACCCTCCCCTATAGGTTCAGGTTTTGCGGCCGGAGTCTGCACCTTGGGGGGGGGGGGGTACTGTCACACCCTGACCATAGTTTACTTTGTATATTTCTATGTTTTGGTTGGTCAGGGTGTGATCTGAGTGGGCATTCTATGTTACATGTCTAGTTTGTCCAGTTCTATGTTCGGCCTGATATGGTTCTCAATCAGAGGCAGGTGTTCGTCATTGTCTCTGATTGGGAACCATATTTAGGTAGCCTGGGTTTCACTGTGTGTTTGTGGGTGATTGTTCCTGTCTATGTGTTTTCACCAGATAGGGCTGTTTAGGTTTTCGTTCATCACGTTCTTTATTTTGGAGTGTTTGTATTGATTTGTGTTTTACGTTTGTTCATTAAAACATGGATCGCAATCTACACGCTGCATTTTGGTCCGACTCTCCTCCTCATCAAGAAAACCGTTACACCCAGTGATGAGAGCAGCACTATGGCACCTCAGATGAATGGCACATGGACATAGTGTGAATGCTGCTAGAGTCAGGGTGTACTGTATAATTCTGCCATTGGCTAAGTCTGCTGTCAATCTCCACCACAATGTCCTCTCAATCAACCTACATTTGAGTTTATCACAGTGCAACCTGATCTGAAAGATGAATTCATAATAACTTGATTTGTAAAGCTCTTTCATACATTATTCTGAAAGCAAAGTAACATGTTCTGTTTCCTGGGAAAAAAATACCTCAACCAATGTGCATTCAGGTTTTGCAGGTTTTGTGTGTATCTATGAAAGTGGAACTGACAGTGCTTTAACTACTTTGCGAATATGAAACAAACAAGACAATCATATCAGTGAAAAATAACAAATTCCCAGTTTATGCATAAGAGGTTTTTAAAACAGGCAATTTTTTACTCAAAATGCGTGCGGAAAGTGCGGTAAGATATTGTTGGCAGAATAGACGGATGCAGTTCAATGCATGATTAATACAATTCACCAATACATTTCCTGGTAGTTTCTTGGTAGGTTGTCAATTAATAGCTGGCACAGTACATTGTTTGCTGTTTTCTGCCTCCACCCATTCAGGACGCACTGTATCAGTTTCAATATCTCAAAATGTTGAACAAAAACAGACAACTACAACTAAGGTCTGGTCCTAGGTAGCTCAGTTGGTAGAGCATGGTACGTGTATAGCCAGGATAGTGGGTTTGATTCCTGCAACCATCCGTAGGTAAAATGTATGCATGCATGAGTAAGTTGTTTTGAATAAAAGTGTCTGCTAAATGGCTTATATATATATATATATATATGCAGGGAATGTCAATACAATCAAACCAGGAAGGGGAATGATCACAAGTCAGTCATAATGTGGTTAATAAGTTAGCAAACATACAGTTGAAGTCGAAGTTTACATACACCTTAGCCAAATACATTGAAATTCAGTTTTTCACAATTCCTGACATTTAATCCTAGTAAAAATTCCCTGTCTTAGGTCAGTTAGGATCACCACTTAATTTTAAGAATGTGAAATGTCTGAATAATAGTTGAGAGTATGATTTCTTTCAGCTTTTATTTCTTTCATCACATTCCTAGTGGGTCAGACGTTTACATACACTCAATTAGTATTTGGTAGCATTGCCTTTAAATTGTTTAACTTGGGTCAAACGTTTCGGGTAGCCTTCCACAAGCTTCCCACAATAAGTTGGGTGAATTTTGGCACATTCCTCCTGACAGAGCTGGTGTAACTTAATCAGGTTAGTAAGGCCTCCTTGCTCGCACACGCTTTTTCAGTTCTGCCCACAAATGTTCTATAGGATTGAGGTCAGCGCTCTGTGATGGCCACTCCAATACCTTGACTTTGTTGTCCTTAAGCCATTTTGCCACAACTTTGGAAATATGATTGGGGTCATTGTCCATTTGGAAGACCCATTTGCGACCAAGCTTTAACTTCCTGACTGTTGTCTTGGTATGTGGCTTCAATATATCCACATAATTTTCCTTCCTCATTATGCCATCTATTTTGTGAAGTGCACCAGTTCCTCCTGCAGCAAAGCACCCTCACAACATGATGCTGCCACCCCCGTGCTTCACGGTTGGCATGGTGTTCTTCGCCTTGCAAGCCTCCCACTTTTTCCTCCAAACATAACAATGGTCATTATGGTCAAACAGTTCTATGTTTGTTCCATCAGACCAGAGGACATTTCTCCAAAATCTACAATCTTTGTCTCCATATGCAGTTGCAAACCGTAGTCTGGTTATTTTATGGAGGTTTTGGAGCAGATGCTTCTTCCTGCTGAGCGGCCTTTCAGGTTATGCTGATTTCGGACTCGTTTTACGGTGGATATATATGCTTTTGTACCTGTTTCCTTTCCTATATATACTTTTGTTCCTGTTCATCTCTAGGAGACAGAAGGGGTCTCCTTCCTGAGCGGTATGATGGCTGTGTGGTCCCATAGTGTTTATACTTGCGTACTATTGTTTGTACAGATGAACGCGGCACCTTCAGGCATTTGGAAATTGCTCCCAAGGATGAACCAGACTTGTGGAGGTCTACATTTTTAGAGGTCTTGGCTGATTTTCCCATGATGTCAAGCAAAGAGGAACTGAGTTTGAAGGTAGGCCTTGAAATACATCCACAGGTACACCTTCAATTGACTCAAAAAAATTAAATTAGCCTAACAGAAGCTTCTAAAGCCATGACATTTCTCAAACTGTTTAAAGGTACTGTCAACTTAGTGCATGTAAACTTCTGACCCACTGGAATTGTGGACCTACAGTGAATTATAAGTGAAATAATCTATATGTAAACAATTGTTGGAAAAATAACTTGTGTCATGCACAAAGAAGATATCCTACCCGACTTGCCAAAACTATAGTTTGTTAACAAGAAATTTGTGGAGTGGTTAAAAAACAAGTTTTAATGACTCCAACCTAAGTGTATGTAAACTTTCGTATGTCAAACAAAAGGCTTGCAAGCTGAAAAGGACACACCAGCGAATATAAATGAGTCATCGACTATATGAAATTACAGCCTTGTGCACTTGCATCGGTGAATTCAGCTTCAACTGCTGCTTTTATGTATCCCATTTACAGCGCACAGAGGAGTGAAAGGGTACAGACACATGCCATAGTCTTAGCTAGGCTACTAAAATGTTGCAGTCTGGCTTTGGTTTTTAATCTTGCCAATGAATAACCAAAAAATAAAACCTGCAACAAAACATGCAAAGTAGAAATATGGACGTGTACTCCGAGCATGCGCTAACCAGCTGGCAAATGCTTCACTGACATGTTCAACCTGTTCCTGACTGAGTCTATAATAACAACATGTTCCAAGCAGACCACCATAGTCCCTGTGCCCAAGATCACTAAGGTAACCTGCCTAAATGACAACCGAGCCGTAGCACTCACGTCTGTAGCCATGAAGTGCTTTGAAAGGCTGGTCATGGCTCACATCAACACCATCATCCCAGAAACCCTAGACCCACTTCAATTTGCATACCGCCCCAACAGATCCATAGATGATGCAATCTCTATTGCACTCCACACTACTCTTTCACACCTGGACAAAAGGAACACCTTCGTGAGAATGCTATTCATTGACTACAGCTCAGCATTCATCACCATAGTGACCTCAAAGCTCACCACTAAGATAAGGACCCTGTGACTAAACATTTCCCTCTGCAACTGGATCCTAGACTTCCTGATGGGCCATCCCCCAGGTGGTATGTGTAGGTAGTATGTGTAGGTAACAACACATCTGCCACGCTGATCCACAACATGGGTGCCCCTCAGGGGTGCATGCTCAGTCCCCTCCTCATGACTGCATGGCCAGGTTGAGAGCTTAAAGTTCCTTGGTGTCCACATCACCAACAAACTAACATGGTCCAATCACACCAAGGCAGTTGTGAAGAACGCACTACTATGCCTATTCCTATTCCCCCTCAGGAGACTGTAAAGAGTTGGCATGGGTCCTCAGATCCTCAAAAGGTTCTACAGCTGCACCATCGAGAGCATCACTGCTTGGTATGGTTTCATCACTGCTTGGTATGGCAACTGCTCAGCCTCCGACTTCAAGGCACTACAGAGGGTAATGCGTAAAGCCCAGTACGTCACTGGGGCAAAGCTACCTGCCATCCAGGACCTCTACACCAGGCGGTGTCAGAGGAAGGCCCTAAAAATTGGCAAGACTCCAGCCACTCTAGTCATAGACTCTTCTCTCTGCTACCGCATGGCAAGCAGTACCGGAGTGCCAAATCTAGGTCCAAAAAACATCTTAACAGCTTCTACCCCCAATCCATAAAACTCCTGAACAGCTAGTCAAATGGCTACACAGATTATTTGCATTGTCCCCCCTACCTACATATACATATTACCTCAATTACCTTGACTAACCTGTACCCCCACACATTGACTCTGTGCCAGTACATTTAGCATATATTTTAGTTGTTAATCAAATGTATTTGGCGTTGATCAAATGGGTGGGCAGGCAAGATCTCATTCAGATTACAAAACATGGGTTGGGACAAGCAGGCATTGGCAGGCAAGCCGAAGAAGGACGAGCAGGATACTATTCCCCATTGTTTCAGTGCCATGTTGATGACCAACTAGCTTTACAAGTTTGATCTAATATCTAATTATTTAATATTCCCTCATTAGATTTTCTATCGCTCTGGCTAATATTCATTTTTGATCTTGTTGATGTGCATACGCAACTGAGGTAGAGATAGCCTACCTTTTCATGGTTGTTTGAGCAATAGGACTGTGAAGTTCAAAAATGTAAGAGGACTTCTGTGGTATTTACATATTTGCAGAAATCCATTCATGTGCATCTTGTGGCTTTTGGCAAATGTGTTCTAACGATCTAAAGCTCCTGCTACTTTCAGTTTCTCTTTTCTCGTCCTCCTGGTGTTGACCTCTGCCTATCCTGACTCCAAGCCCGCCTGCCTGACCACACTGCCTGTCCTGGACCCTGAGCCTGCCTGCCGTCCTATACCTTTGCTCCACCTCTGGATTACCGACCTCTACCTGCCTTGACCTGTCGTTTCCGTGCCCCTGTTACAATAAACATTGTTACTTCACATAGTCGGCACTTGGGTCTTACTTTGGTACCTGATATGTTCTCTGTAAGCATTCAAAAAGGGTGCACATGTAAGACTGTTTTGATCTATATAGCATTTTTTTTAATGAAAATGTTATTTCTCTATAATAAAACAAACTATAAATAAGAGAATAGATGATAGTAATCGGTAAAAAGGGTATAGTTATTTTACAGAACATGTTTTTTCAGGGCTACAGGCGGAATGTGAATGAGGAAACAACTGTAGGCCATAATTGCCGACACTGTACTTTCCTGCCAGTAATTTGTGAGTTTAAGGTCTAGATTCAATCTGTTCTGCCCTAACCTGCGATAACCAACAACTGCATAGCAGTGTCATAGTTTTTATTTAGCAGATGTCAGAGGTGTATCTGCATTGGAGCTGTTAAATCAGCAAGTAGCCTTGCAACAAGTTCGAACTGGAATGTGTGTTGTAATCTACTCCTCAATGAGGCTGATATGAGTCCAGATTATTATTTCATTTTGTGACAATGACAAGAGCTGCAGCTCACCGATTTGACAGCTTCAACACAGTTACCTCCAACATCGCCTAAAAAACAAACCATGAAACTGCTATTCAGTTGTCAGTTATTGCTGGTTAGCGGTACAACTGTTTGAATCTAAGCCTGTACTCAAAGGGTGCAACATGCACAAATATTTAGTATCTCAATGTGTTTTCAGAGCATTTCGTATTATTATGTACATAAAACTGACACAACATTTTGTATGATATGTTCCATTTCGTATGGTATGTATTAATTTGTTGTTGCCATGGAATTTAAGGTCGTTTAGAGAATTTAGCACTATGTCCAACCGACCACAGAACCTCAGACCATATGTAACCAAGCCAGTCCAGGACCTCCACATCTCCACAGCCCAGGACCTCCACATCTGTCTTTTTCACTTGCAAGATTGTCTGAGACCAGCCAACCTAACAGTTGATGAAATTGTGGGTTTGGACAACTGAAGAATTTCTGCACAAACTTTCAGAAACCGTCTCAGGGAAGCTCATTTGAGTGCTCATCGTCCTCACCAGGGTCTTGACCTGACTGCAGTTCTAACTGACTTCAGTACCGGGCAGATGGCAGACAGGGTGTATGGCGTCGTGCAGAGATACCGTGACTAGATCCTGAGGACCATTGTCGTGCCATTAATCCGCCACCATCCCCTGTTTCAGGTGAATAATGCACGGCCCAATTCGCAAGTATCTGTACACAGTTCCTGGAGACCGAAAATGTAAAAGTTCCTCCATGGTCTGCATACTCACCAGACATGTCACCCATTGACCATGTTTTAGATACTATGGATTGACGGGTACAATAGCGTGTTCCACTTCCCGCCAATATCCACCAACTTCACACAGCCATTGAAGAGGAGTGGAACAACATTCCACAGGCCACAATCAACAGCCTGATCAAATCTATGTGAAGGAGACGTGTCATGCTGCATGAGGCAAATGGTGGGCACACCAGATACATACTGGGCAATACACTTGTGACCAACAAACAGTAGTCCCAGTCATGTGAAACCCAAAGATTAGGGCCTAATTAAAGTATTTGAATTGACTGATTTCCTTATATGAACTGTAACTCTGTAAAATCCTTGAAATGGTTGGATTTACATTTTTGTTCAGTGTATGTAACAATACCACATTTAACATATCATACTAATTTGTGTGTCCCAGATTTATATGAACTATTTACATCTGGTCTATGAGACAAGTCTGAGTAACTAGTTCCAGAGCCTTTTTGATTTGTGCGAACTTATTCAATATTAAAGTTTGCCTTTGCAAAACAAATGGTTTAGTTGATCATACAAGTTCAGTTTCCTGAGACCTGCAACTTAAAATACTGTGTTGGCTTAAGATACATATTTCCCAGTATGCCTGTAAAGAAGTACCTCGTTTTATTACATGTACTTGTCAATGACTTGTTTACAATTCAAACATACATTTGATGCATTTAACCAGATACAGCAAAACATCTGGCTATATTTTCATAATTAGTGAGATTGTTGTTCCTGTTTATCTGGTCCTGGTTAGTCAAGATAGAATTGAAACATCTCACTATCTGGTCCAATAATTGGATCATGGCTGAAACAAGAAAGAGTGAACGTGGAATCTAAGTACAACCCTAATTTACAACATTTTAGCAACAGTCATTGTCAATATCACTTGCTATTTCACAACTTGTCTGACTCAGAAGAAGGTTTTGGTCAACTCAAAATGTGAATTGCATGCAACACTTTGCCCAAAAAGTTGGGTGAAGTAAAAAAAAGTTGTGGAATAATTTTTTGTTAGGCCACCTTGAATGTTTTTACAGTGTAACCAACAATTAGCTTGCTGTCCAGCTAGACCTTAGAATCATACTGCTGAGGCATTCCCCCCCACAAATAAACTACTATTGTGAGTGCTACATCTTCCTTCTCATTATGTCTGGAGACAGGTCTGATCACCATGGCAGCAAACATCATAGTCCACCAACAGGTGACAGCACCTTCTATGTAAGCATGTCATAAAGTCTACACCGGTTGTTTTCGTTGCATGTGACAAATAACATTTGATTTGAACACTGGCCACTGACTCCTTTCAGGATTTTGAATTCCTGTGAGTATCCATGGGGCATCATATCCCATCTGCTCCTAAACTCAAGGTATTCTGTCTTAAAATATTGGCACCACTTATAAGAGTTGTCTTGTTGTTGCTCTCTCTGTTGATGAGGTGTTTCTGTGTGCAGGTTGCTATGAATTCTGGTGCTGTCCTTGCTTTGCCTGCTCCACCATGGGAGAGTTTTGAGAGATAACCTAACTGCCCTTAATGGACTTCATGGGCCTTGCTTGCATGCTTGCCTTTGGGGTGCCCGTCATTGTTTCACCCGCAAGTCTGTCCGTGCAGGTTTCTGTACATCACAAATATGGCATTCAGGTGTAATGTTTCCCATTACAAATAGACATTACATGAAAGTTGTTCTTGCAGATACACATTTTTTGATAGGAGTATTATATGTGTTCTGTTTACGTGTGTGTGATAGTGTTAAACAAGTGTGTCTGTGTAGGTCCACAGGGAAGCCTCTTTGAGGACATCTTGGTGTCCTGCTTCTGTGCCTGTTGCTCGTGGTGTCAGATGGCCAGGGAGATCACCAAGCAGCCTCCAACCATGACCAACTCAAACGTGACCTACACAACCAATCAACAGAGCTACATCATGACCGGCCTACAGTCCCCCAACCAACAGAGGTACGTCATCATCTCTTCAGTAGGTCCTATGATTGAGTGTAGTCTGGCCCAGGGGTGTGAAGGTGAACGGAAAGGCACTGGAGCAACGAACCGTCCTTGCTGTCTCTGCCTGGCTGGTTCCCATCTCTCCACTGGGATTCTCTGCCTCTAACCCTATTACAGAGGCTGAGTCACTGGCTTACTGGTGCTCTTCCATGCCATCCCTAGGAGTGGTGCATCACTTGAGTGGGTTGAGTCACGGATGTGATCTTCCTGTCTGGGTTGGCGCCCCCCTTGGGTTCGTGCCGTGGGGGAGATCTTTGTGGGCTATACTCGGCCTTGTTTCAGGGTAGTTGAAAATATCTCTCTAGTGGTGTGGGGGCTGTGCTTTGGTAAAGTGGGTCGGGTTATATCTTGCCTGGTTGGCCATGTCTCCCGACCCCCGTCTCAGCCTCCAGTATTTATCCTGCCCTAGTTTATGTGTCAGGGGGCTAGGGTCAGTCTGTTATATCTGGAGTGTTTCTTCTGTCTTATCCAGTGTCCTGTGTGATTTTAAGTATGATCCCTCTAATTCTCTCTGTCTCTCTCGGAGGACCTGAGCCCTAGGACCATGCCTCAGGACTACCTGGTCTGATGACTCATTACTGTCCCCAGTCCACCTGGTTGTGCTGCTGCTCCAGTTTCAACTGTTCTGCCTGCGGCTATCGAACCCTGACCTGTTCACCAGACGTGCTACCTTGACCCGGACCTGCCGTTTTTGACTCTCTCTCTGAATGATCGACTATGAAAAGCCAACTGACATTTACTCCTGAGGTGCTGACCTGGGCTTTCTAAATACATCTGATTGATTGATTAATGACAGGCCCACCAGTCCTCCAACCAACAGAGCTAAGTCATGAACAGCCCACAGTCCTCCAGCATGACTGAGATGCCCCCGGGGTGATGGCAGGGCCCCCTGAGATGGTCAGAGGGGGTCATATGATGATGGCATTTGACAAAAAATGAATTAGACTGATGAAAATGTGTTTTTATATGGTTTATAGTCTGAGGTGTATTTGATGGTAATGTCCACTGCTCATTGTCTTGACATGTAATAAAGTAATTTATATTGAGTTTCTCTTCTATTGGACTGTTACTAATTTTATAAGGTTAACCAAACATCTTGGTCTCTTAGAATTTACATGAATATTTGTCATTGAGTAAGAATGACAAATACGTTTACATAAACATTGAAGCAGGAATTGTTAAGTACTTTGCAAAACCTTGCATTAGTGAAAGTGTCCTTTTTAATCAAATTAGCTGGGGAGAAAGGGCTCACATTCAGAGAGGGATCTAGGGTTTCGCCAGTTTATAGGGGCTATTTCCCAATGAGGGATTAGACTGTAGTTCTATATGGAGAACATTTTAGTAATTTAGCAGATGCTCTGATCCAGAGCGATTTACAGTTAGAACATTCATCTTAACATAGCTAGGTGGGACAACCACATATCACAGGTATAGTAAGTACAATTTTCCTAAATAAAATACTTATCGGCAAAGTCAGAGGTAGAAAGGGGGGGAATTTGGTCAGGGTGAGGGGGATTTATGAGGGGGATTTATTTAAAGATACTCTTTGAAGATGTAAGGTTTCAAGTGCTTTCGGAAGATGGGCAGGGAATATGTACTAGCTTCAGGGGGAAGCTGGTTCCACCATTGGGGTGTCAGGACAGATAAGTGCTTGAGCTGGGCTGAGCGCAAGCTGCCAAGAGGGCCAAGAGACCAGAGGTAGTAGAACGGAGGGGCAAATAGTCTTGCTTTTCTGTAGGCAAGCACCATGGTCTTGTAGTGGATGTGTGCTTCAACTGGAAGTCAGTGGAGTGGGCAGAGAAGTGGGGTGACATGGGAGAATATGGGAAGGTTGAAAACTAGGCAGGCTGCAGCATAAGTTGCAGGGGTTTGATGGAACAAGCGAGGAAGCCAGTCAATGCCAAGTAGCAGTAGTCCAGACGGGAGAAGATAAGAGCCTGGATTAGGAACTGCACAACTTGTTAGGGTCTTGCAGGACAGTGTCACTGCTTTGATGTTTGCAGAGAACGACAGGGTGTTGTCCAGGGTCACGCCAAGGTTCTTTGGAGGGCAACATTGTGGAATTGTCAACCATGATGGAGATGTTTTTGAGTGGCCAGGCATTCCCTGGGAGGAAGAGCAGTTCTGTCTTGTCGAGGTTGAGCTTGAGGTGGTGGGCAGACATCCAAGCAGAGATATCTGCCAGGCACACAGAGATGCCTGTTGCCACCTGGGTGTCAGAAGGGGGGGGGGGGGGGGGGGGGAGTAGTGAATGGCGTCCACATAGCAATGATAGGAGACCAAATGAGGATATGACGGAGCTGAGTGACTTGGTGTATAGAGAGAAGAGAGCAAAGAACCGAGCTCTGGGGGACACCAGCATGAGAGTACGTGGTGCAGACACAGATCCTATCCACATCGCCTTTGTAGGAGTTACCTGCAGAGTCTGAGACACACAGCCCTGAAAGAGTGGAGAGGAAGATTTCATGATTCCCGGTGTTGAAGGCATCGGATAGATCTAGGAGGATGAGAAGAAAGGAGAGACAGTCAGCTTTGACAGTGTGGAGAGCCTCCGTGACACAGACAAGAGCAGTCTCAGTTGAGTGACCCGTCTTTAAGCCTCACTGGTTAGGGTCAAGAATATCGTTCTGAGAGAGATAGCTAGAAAGTTTAATAGAGACAGCACGCTCAAGTGTTTTGGAACGAAAACAAAGAGATACATGTCTATAGTTTTTGGATGTCAGATGAGTTGAGTGTTGGTTTGTTGAGGAAGGGAGCAACTCTGGCCATTTTGAAGTCAGAGGGGATGAGTTGATGAGGGAAGTGAAGAATGGGAAAAGGTCTCCAGAGATGGTCTGGAGAAGGGAGGAGGTGATGGGGGTCGAGTGGGCAGGTTGTCGGGCGGCCAGACCTCACTAGTCGCAGGATATCATCTGAAGAGTGAGGGGAGAAAGAGGTCAAGGTGTAGGCTATATCTGTGTAAGTGGGACCAGTGGACTCAATAGTATGAGTGAATGAGGAATGGATGTCAATCTTTTTTTCCAAAGTGATTGACAAAGTGATCCACAGAGTGGGAGGAAGGAGCGGTTGGAGGATTAAGGAGAGGGTGGAAATATTTCCTAGGTTTAGAGGCAGAAGCTTGAAATGTCGAGTGATAGAAAGTGTCTTCGGATTCGGATTTAGAGGAAGAGAAGGTATAGAGCAGGCGGTGAACGGATGATAGGTCCTTCGGGAAGCTTAGTTTTCCTCCATTATAGCTTCTGTAAGCTCGCAAGGAATCACTAATCCAAGGAGCAGGAGGGTCGGGCCAAGCCGGCCGGGAGGAAAGGGGACAGTGCGAGTACCAGGATGCAGAAAGGGAGGAGATTACAGTCGAAGAGGCAGAATCAGGAGACAGGAGGGAGAATTATTTCTCAGAAGCGAGAGACTATAGGATAGAAGAGGAGAGAGTGGTGAGAGAGAGAGCGAAGATTGCGATGGCGCATGACCATCTAGGTAGGGCCTGAGTGCCTAGTGTTGGAGGAAAGGGAGACAGAAAAGGAAACAAAGTAGTGATCAGAGACCTGGAGGGGGTTTGCGGTGAGATTAGTAGGAAAACAGGTTCTAGTAAAGATGAGGTGAAGCGCATTGCCAACCTTGTGAGTTGGAGGGGATTGGGAAAGGGTGAAGTCAAAAGAGGCAAGGAGGGGAAAGAGAAAGTTGTTATTAAATTAATCGAAGGCAGATTACACAGGTTGAATTTGCCAAGTACGAAGGGCCGTGAGCCATCGTCGGGATCCATGTCTCCGTCAGGGCCAAAAAGTTAAGGGACTGAAGGGCATAAGCGGAGATGAACTCTATGTTCTTAACTGCAGATCGGCAGTTCCGAACGCTGCCAGAGTCCCAGAATTCCACATGGGTTGTGCACGCAGGGTACACTAAATTAGAAGGGTTGGTGGGTCTGTAAAGCCTACAGGGATAGTAGCGCACATTTATAGAAAATACCCACATAGTTGCCAAAGCTACAAAAAATCTAATGAGATCTTCAGAAAATAACCAGGTAAGATACACAAGTGAGAGATAGGTGTGGAGCCTTCATCGAAGAACTCGGCAGAACAACTCAGCAGAACCGTCTTTGTTTCGGCGATGGTCTTAGTTTTGCTGACAAAACCACCACTGACACAGCAACCGCTGAGAAACCAGGGAGATTGAAATACTAAAATTAGTTGCTAATTGTCTATCAGAAGTGAAGAGCACACCTCCCTGTACCAATTGCTGATTGCCTAGGAGAGGAGAAACCACTCCCCACCACTCCCCACAGCCCTTCGTGCAGCCACTGATTACCAAAACAAGTCACAAATTGCCCTGACCCTTAATGCCGGTTGAGGTGTCAACAATCATCTACAAGTTAGGCTACTGGAGAGAAAATGGCTGTGGTAACTCAAACTCCCTCTCCTCCATGTCCTCTTCCACCAGAGCTGTGGAACACACCATTATTATTTTTGCCATTTTAGGGTATTTCCTCCTGATCTCCAAAATGTGAGTTTGTCTTTATGTGGACATGACTTCTTTCTCACTCTAGCTGCAGTTTGGAATAAGGAGCATTTTGACCAGAGGACCTTGGCTATAAGAGGAGGTTTCGGAAGAGAGAGAGAGAGACTAATACTGACTTGCACATTGCTATTTATCTTTATGGAGTCAGATAATATACATTTTAATAGATTATACAAATTGCATAGTTTGATTGAGGCCAATGAGGAATGCATATTAGCTACTACAAGCTCAGAGGAGACAAATTAATATGTTTTTCATTCAACATATTCTCTATGATGTTAATGTCAATCTGACTTTCATTTTACTCTGCGTATCATGTCCTTTTTAAAGTAAGAAAGAGTACAAATCAGACAGAGAGCAAAGTAGAAGCTAGATAGTATATGACAATATCACACAGCAGAGCAAGAAAGATCATCACAAAATTAAAATTCAAAACACAGAATTTACGTTCTCATTTTTGGAAATTATTAAAAAAGTTAAAAGTGTGTTTACAACTAATTCCAAGCTTCCAAATGTATATTATTAATCTTAGAATACTGTACTTGTGTTATAAATGAATCTGAACTGTATGCATTACATGCATTTCTTATATTCATTTGTTTTTGTTGTTGTTGCTATTATAAAAATGGATACCATTTTGTGTAGATATTTGCCATTTCCGTTTCCCATGATATTGCTTTTGTTTCTGTGCAGGTGAGAGAAATATCTGAGTGTGTGCGGAGAGCTCCTGCACACTTTTGTCTGGCTCCTTCTCTCATTGTTCCTCCTCCTTCTCATACTGCCCCCTTGTTTCTATGGCAACAGGATCCTGGTGTTCCCTGTAGATGGCAGCCACTGGGTCAACATGGAGGTGCTGGTGTAGGAGCTCCATGGGCGTGGCAACCAGATAACTGTGACACCGCTGGTTTGTAAGGGAGCGCTCACCACACTAGACCTCATTCACTGTGAAGCTGGGAGAAGCAAAGTTTGACCTGAACTTTTTTGAGCAGACAGGGTGTTATGTCCTGGAGAGCCGCAGGTAAGGCCTGGTGGTGGGCAGCCTGGTCCAGATCAGAGAGCTGGTGTCCATTCTGAGATCTACGCACAGCACCACCTGCAACCTACAAGCTTGAATTTCATCCTCATGGACCCCGGCGTGCCTGCTGGTATCATCTTAGAGAGCTGGTGTCCATTCTGAGATCTACGCACAGCACCACCTGCTGCACCTCAACCTGACCATGGTTTACAATTTTTCTCCATAGCCATGGAGTTAGCATTCACTTTGAATGGCTATGTCATTATGTTAGTAACTGTTACTCAAACCTCTCATTTGCATACTATGTTCATGCCATGAAAAGATTCAATAGAAATTGAAGATGTCGTCTTGGCCTTGGTTCCTTGTTTTGGCCTTGATAAAACTGATCCTTCCTGTGTTTCCTGTTGGATCATTTGAATGATGATAAAACATCATGCATCGTCAAATATTTATTGGAGAGGTGACGTACATCGATACAAAACCCTTATGTTTATGACAACTTTATGCTGGCGTTATGACAAAACATTCAATAATGTCTTCCCAAATGTAATATTACAGTGATGATTTTCTTCATGGGGAATTACTTTAATCTGGCATGCAGGCATGCAGGATAGCTGATAACCTACAGGTGGCCTACTACAGCTGACATCCCAATGAAAACAACTGTAGCAGCCCAGTGATGAGATTAGCACTATGGCACCTCAGATGAATGGCACATGGACATAGTGTGAATGCTGCTAGAGTCAGGGTGTACTGTATAATTCTGCCATTGGCTAAATCTGCTGTCAATCTCCACCACAATGTCCTCTCAATCAAACTACATTTGAGTTTATTCCAGTGCAACCTGATCTGAAAGATGAATTCATAATAACTTGATTTGTAAAGCTCTTTCATACATTATTCTGAAAGCACCAACCTAATGCCACTTGTAGCACATTCTCTTTCCTGGAAAAAAATCCCTCAACAAATGTGCATTCAGGTTTTGCAGGTTTTGTGTGTGTCTATGAAAGTGGAACTGACAGCACTTCAACTACTTTGCAGATATGAAACAGACATTTATAATCCATGAAAAATATCAAATTCAAAGTTTATGCTTCAAACCAACTTTATAAGAGGTTTTACAAATAGGTTAAAGTTTACTTTAAAAATGTATGATATTCGGTAAGACATTGTTGGCAGAATAGACGGATGCAGTTCAATGCATAATTAATATAATTCACCAATACATTTCTTCGTAGTCAAAAAAATATAGCTATTAGGTTGTTAATTAACAGCTGACCCGGTACATTGTTTGCTGGCTCCACCCATTCGGGATGCACTGTTTCAGTTTCAATGACTCAACATTTTGAACAAAAATGAACTACTGTAACTAAGGCTGGGAATGTCAATACAATCACACTAGTAAGGGCAATAATCACAGGTCAGCCATAACGTGACTAATAGAAGAGCACACATGAGTCCACAGTTGAGTCATCTACTATATGAAATTACAGCCTGATGTTCTTGCATCTGCGCTGCTTTCAAGTGTAAAGTTTACAATGCGCAGTGGAGGGAAAGTGAACAGACACATGCCACAGTCATAGCTAGGCTACTAAGATGTTGCAGTCTGACACAGTTTATAGGAGATACAGTTGAAGTCTGAAGTTTACACACACCTTAGCCAAATACATTTAAACTCAGTTTTTCACAATTCCTGACATTTAATACTCATAAAAATTCCCTGTCTTAGGTCAGTTAGGATTACCACTTAATTTAAAGAATGTGAAATGTCAGAATAATTGTAGAGAGAATGATTTATTTCAGCTTTTATTTCTTTCATCACATTCCTAGTGGGTCAGAAGTTTACATACACTCAATTAGTATTTGGTAGCATTGCCTTTAAATTGTTTCAAATGTTTCGGGTAGCCTTCCACAAGCTTCCCACAATAAGTTGGGTGAATTCTGGCCCATTCCTCCTGACAGAGCTGGTGTAACTGAGTCAGGTTTGTAGGACCCTCCTTGCTCGCACACGCTTTTTCAGTTCTGCCCACAAATGTTCTATATGATTGAGGTCAGGGCTTTGTGATGGCCACTCCAATACCTTGACTTTGTTGTCCTTAAGCCATTTTACCACAGCTTTGGAAGTATGCTTGGGGTCATTGTCCATTTGGAAGACCCATTTGCGACCAAGCTTTAACTTCATGACTGATGTCATGAGATGTTGCTTCAATATATCCACATAATTTTCCTTCCTCATGATGGCATCTATTTTGTGAAGTGCACCAGTCCCTCCTGCAGCAAAGCACCCTCACAACATGCTGCTGCCACCCCGTGCTTCACGGTTGGGATGGTGTTCTTCGCCTTGCAAGCGTCCCCCTTTTTCCTCCAAACATAACGATTGTCATTGTGGCCAAACAGTTCTATTTTCTCCAAAATGTACGATTTTTGTCCCCATGTGCAGTTGCAAACCGTAATATGGCTTTTTTATGGCGGTTTTTGGAGCAGTGGCTTCTTCCTTGCTGAGCAGCCTTTCAGGTTATCTCGATATAGGACTTGTTTTTACTGTGGATATAGATACTTTTGTGCCTGTTTCCTCCAGCATCTTCACACGGTCCTTTGCTGTTGTTCTAGGACTTTTCACACCAAAGTACATTCATCTCTAGGAAACAGAAAGCGTCTCCTTCCTGAGCGGTATGACGGCTGCATGGCCCCATGGTGTTTATACTTGCATACGATTGTTTGTACAGATGAATGTGGTACCTTCAGGTGTTTGGAAATTGCTCCCAAGGATCAACCAGACTTGTGGAGGTTTTTGTCTGAGGTCTTGGCTGATTTATTTTGATTTTCCCATGATGTCAAGCAAAGAGGCACTGAGTTTGAAGGTAAGCCTTAAAATACATCCACAGGTACACCTCCAATTGACTCAAATGATGTCTATTAGCCTAGCAGAAGCTTCTAAAGCCATGACATAATTTTCTGGAATTTTCCAAGCTGTTTAAAGGCACAGTCAACTTAGTGTATGTAAACTTCTGACCCACTGGAATTGTATTACAGTGAGTTATAAGTGAAATAATCTGTCTGTAAACAATTGTTGGAAAAATTACTTGTGTCATGCACAAAGTAGATGTCCTAACCACAAAACTAAAGTTTCACTTATAACTCACTGTAATACAAAAAAAAATGTGGAGTAGTTGAAAAACTAGTTTTGATTACTCCAACCTAAGTGTATGTAAACTTCCTACTTCAACTGTAGATTCTCTTATACCTCATAAAACCACATTCATATCTTAACAAAAATACTTCTATCATTTTTTAATATTTAATATACAACGTTAAGGATGGAGGCTTCATACCTGTAGTGTAAATACTTTTCAATTTTCGGTATTTCCTCTACAACCTTTTAAATGACATCACATAATTCAAACCTGTTTGACATTCATTTTCTATAGATCATCTCCGACCATTCCCCACGTTCTTAAGTTAGAAATATTGTTCCAGTTTTCACTTTTTGAATGTGTTAGAGTTTCAGCGGCAAAAAGTCTGTTAACAAAGCACATTCCTTTGTGGATTTTATTGGAGGGGGAGAAAGAGCCCCCTTCTCCTGTAATTTACAACAGGGTGTGAACTGTTTAACCGTCCCAGGTCCCTCCTCCCCTCTTCTGTGGGTGAGAGAAGGTCAACCATTGCCAAGCTGATCTGACCCATTGTGATCCTCACAGGACAGTCATGACATATTTGTCATTTCAAACATTCTATGAATTTATGAAAACCTGAAAATGACTATTCCCAAGTGTCAAAAAAAAGTGTCGTATTCTTCCTGATTGTCACGTTCTGACCTTTATTTCCTTTGTTTTGTCTTTATTTAGTATGGTCAGGGCGTGAGTTGGGGTGGGCAGTCTATGTTTGTTTTTCTATGTTTGTTTTTCTACAGTGCCTTGCGAAATTATTCGGCCCCCTTGAATTTTGCGACCTTTTGCCACATTTCAGGCTTCAAACATAAAGATATAAAACTGTATTTTTTTGGAAGAATCAACAACAAGTGGGACACAATCATGAAGTGGAACGACATTTATTGGATATTTCAAACATTTTTAACAAATCAAAAACTGAAAAATTGGGCGTGCAAAATTATTCAGCCCCCTTAAGTTAATACTTTGTAGCGCCACCTTTTGCTGCGATTACAGCTGTAAGTCGCTTGGGGTATGTCTCTATCAGTTTTGCACATCGAGAGACTGAAAATTTTTCCCATTCCTCCTTGCAAAACAGCTCGAGCTCAGTGAGGTTGGATGGAGAGCATTTGTGAACAGCAGTTTTCAGTTCTTTCCACAGATTCTCGATTGGATTCAGGTCTCGACTTTGACTTGGCCATTCTAACACCTGGATATGTTTATTTTTGAACCATTCCATTATAGATTTTGCTTTATGTTTTGGATCATTGTCTTGTTGGAAGACAAATCTCCGTCCCAGTCTCAGGTCTTTTGCAGACTCCATCAGGTTTTCTTCCAGAATGGTCCTGTATTTGGCTCCATCCATCTTCCCATCAATTTTAACCATCTTCCCTGTCCCTGCTGAAGAAAAGCAGGCCCAAACCATGATGCTGCCACCACCATGTTTGACAGTGGGGATGGTGTGTTCAGCTGTGTTGCTTTTACGCCAAACATAACGTTTTGCATTGTTGCCAAAAAGTTCAATTTTGGTTTCATCTGACCAGAGCACCTTCTTCCACGTTTGGTGTGTCTCCCAGGTGGCTTGTGGCAAACTTTAAACAACACTTTTTATGGATATCTTTAAGAAATGGCTTTCTTCTTGCCACTCTTCCATAAAGGCCAGATTTGTGCAATATACGACTGATTGTTGTCCTATGGACAGAGTCTCCCACCTCAGCTGTAGATCTCTGCAGTTCATCCAGAGTGATCATGGGCCTCTTGGCTGCATCTCTGATCAGTCTTCTCCTTGTATGAGCTGAAAGTTTAGAGGGACGGCCAAGTCTTGTTAGATTTGCAGTGGTCTGATACTCCTTCCATATCAATATTATCGCTTGCACAGTGCTCCTTGGGATGTTTAAAGCTTGGGAAATCTTTTTGTATCCAAATCCGGCTTTAAACTTCTTCACAACAGTATCTCGGACCTGACTGGTGTGTTCCTTGTTCTTCATGATGCTCTCTGCGCTTTTAACGGACCTCTGAGACTATCACAGTGCAGGTGCATTTATACGGAGACTTGATTACACACAGGTGGATTGTATTTATCATCATTAGTCATTTAGGTCAACATTGGATCATTCAGAGATCCTCACTGAACTTCTGGAGAGAGTTTGCTGCACTGAAAGTGAAGGGGCTGAATAATTTTGCACGCCCAATTTTGAAGTTTTTGATTTGTTAAAAAAGTTTGAAATATCCAATAAATGTCGTTCCACTTCATGATTGTGTCCCACTTGTTGTTGATTCTTCACAAAAAAATACAGTTTTATATCTTTATGTTTGAAGCCTGAAATGTGGCAAAAGGTCGCAAAGTTCAAGGGGGCCGAATACTTTCGCAAGGCACTGTATGTTTGGTTTCTGTTTCGGCCTAGTATGGTTCTCAATCAGAGGCAGGTGTCGTTAGTTGTCTCTGATTGAGAATCATACTTAGGTAGCCTGGGTTTCACTGTTGGTTTGTGGGTGTTTGTTTCCGTGTCAGTGTTTGTCGCCACATGGTACTGTTTCGTTTATTCACGTTTCTTTTGTTATTTTTGTATTCAGCGCTTTCTTTGATTAAAGTTATGGGCACTTACCACACTGCATCTTGGTCCGATCCTTACTCCTCTTCTGACGAAGAGGAAATCTGCCATTACACTGGGGGTGTATATGAACATATTTTAATAAGAGTTACTGTTGCTAAAACGCTGTTCGTTTCACTTTAAGTAACCTGCATACCTGCAGACATTCCAGACATGTTTATTGTGCTTCATGATTATGTCCACATCACCTCCTGTCATTCTCTCTAAGCATTTGAGAAGAGTGGAAAGGTAAGAAAGGCTATATACATCTGTTTTTTTAATGAAAATTACTTTCTCTCTGAGAACTTTAAGTAATAGATGTTGATAATAATAGATAATAGTGTGAAATTGGTATAAAAAAAAGGGTGTAGTTATTTTACAGAAGTCAATAATATCTTTACAGGGTTAGTCAGAATGTGAATGAGGAACCATCAGTAAATCACTACTGTGTCATGCTGTACATTCGTGGCATGATTTTGATGAATTTAATGGCTAGATTAAATCTTTCTGTCTCAACCAACGATAATCAAAAACTGCAGAACAATTTCATTGTTTTATTTAGCCAATGTCGGAGGTGTAACTCCGTTGGAGCTGCCAAATCAGCAAGAAGCCTTGAGTGTTGTAATCTACTCCTCGATTAGCCTGATATGAATCCTTATTATTTCAAATAATGATTTTCAGTATTAGTGTCATTGTGTCAATATAGCCTACAATTTCTCGTTCTGAACTTCAAACGTGGGTGGGATTTAAGGACGGGTGTGGCAGCTCACCTCCAACATCGCCTAAACAATGAAACTGCGTTGCAGTTGTCGGTTATCATTGGTTAGTGCTGGAACTGATTTTAATCTAGGCCTAGGTCTGTACTCTGTAAAAATTTAAATAAATCAGAGGTGGCCCAACTAAAAATGTTTTAGTTACTAGAATCACAGCCTTTTTGATTTGTGTGAACTTATTACATATTAAAGTTTGCCTTTGCAACACAAATGGTTGATTTGATCACATAACCCGTTTAGTTTCCTGAGACCCACAACATAAAATACCATGTTGGCTTAAGATAAAAAATGTCTCATTAACATATTTCCCAGTGTGCCTTTCAGCAAGTACTTCATTTTATTAAATGTACTTGTCAACTACATGTTTACAATTAAAACATATTTTCAGAGGTTAAAATATCATGCATATAGCAAAATGTGGATTTGTTTTCATCATTAGTAAGATTGTTTATCTGGTCTTTGGTTAGTCAAGATAGATTTGAAAGAAACCACTATCTAGTCCAATAATTGGATCATGATTGAAACTAGAAACAGTTAATGTACAACCCTAATTTCCACTAATTTAACAAAAGCCATCTGTCGATATCACTTGATGTTTCCCAACTTGTCTCATTGACTCTGTTTTTTGGTAAACTCAAAATGCATATTGGATGCAACATTTTGCCCCAAGTTGGGTGAAGTCAAAAACTATTTGTTTTTACAGTGTAGCCAACAATTCTAGGCATAAGCTTGATGCCAAGTATGTTGTTCAGCTATACCCCCCCCCCCCCCCCCCCACACACACACACAAATAAACTACTACTGTGAGTGCTACATCTTCCTTCTCATTATGTCTGGAGACAGGTCTGATCACCATGGCAGCAAACATCATAGTCCACCAACAGGTGGCAGCACCTGCTATGAAAGGCTGGAACACTGGCCTTTTTGACTGCTGTCAAGACATGAATTCCTGTGAGTATCCATGGGACATCTTATCCCATCCGCCCCTAAACTCAGGGTATTCTGTCTTAAAATATCGCCACCACCTTTAAGAGTTGTATTGTTGTTGCTCTTTCTGTTGATAAGATATTATGTCTGTGTGTGCAGGTTGTTATGGTTTCTGGTGCTGTCCTTGCTTAGCCTGCTCCACCACGGGAGAGTTTGGAGAGAGTACCTGTCTGCCATTAGTGGACATCATTGGCCCTGCTTGCATGGTTGCATTTGGGGTGCCCATCATTGTGCCACCCGCAAGTCTGTCCATGCGGGTTGCTGTACGCCACAAATATGGCATTCAGGTGATGGTTCCCATTACATACAAACATTGCATAAATGTTGTTTTTGCAGATACATACACAACCGTTCAAGTTTTGGGGTCACTAAAAAATATCCTTGTTTTTGAAAGAAAAGCAGATCTCTGTCCATTAAAATAATATAAAATTGATCAGAAATACTGTGTAGACATTGTTGATGTTGTAAGTGACTATTGTAGCTGGAAACAGCAGCTTTTTAATGTAATATCTATGTAGGTGTACAGAGGCCCATTATCAGCAACCATCGCTCCTGTGTTCCAACTAATAGCTAATCCAAGTTTATAATTTTAAAAGGCTAATTGATCATTAGAAAACCCTTTTGCAATTGTTAGCACAGCTGAAAACTGTTCTGATTAAAGAAGCAATAAAACTGTCCTTCTTTAGACTAGTTGAGTATCTGGAGCATCAGCATTTGGTTACGATTACAGGCTCAAAATGGCCAGAAACTACTCTATTCTTGTTCTGAGAAATGAAGGCTCTTCCATGAGCGAAATTGCCAAGAAACTGAAGATCTCGTACAAGGTGGGTGCTACTCCCTTCACAGAACAGTGCAAACTGTCTCTAACCAGAATAGAAAGAGGAGTGGGAGGCCCCGGTGAACAACTGAGCAAGAGGACAAGTGCATCAGTGTCTAGTATGAGAAACAGACGCCTTACAAGTCCTCAACTGGCAGCTTCCTTAAATAGTACCCACAAAATACCAGTCTCAACGTCAACAGTGAAGAGTCAACTCCGCGATGCTGGCCTTCTAGGCAGAGTTGCAAAGATATCTCAGACTGGCCAAAAAAAGAAAAGCTGAAAATGGGCAAAAGAGCACAGACAGCGGACAGAGGAACTCTGCCTAGATGGCCAGCATCCCGGAATCACCTCTTCACTGTTGACGTTGAGACTGGTGTTTTGCAAGTACTATTTAATGAAGCAGCCAGTTGAGGACTTGTGAGGCGTCTGTTTCTGAAACTATACACCCTAATGTAGTTGTCCTCTTGCTCAGTTGTGCACCGGGACCTCCCACTCCTCTTTCTATTCTGGTTAGAGACAGTTTGCACTGTTCTGTGAAGGGAGTAGCACCCACCTTGTACGAGATCTTCAGTTTCTTGGCAATTTCTCGCATGGAATAGCCTTCATTTCTCAAAACAAGAATAGACTGACGAGTTTCAGAAGACAGTTATTTGTTTCTGGCCATTTTGAGCCTGTAATCGAACACACAAATGCTAATTCTACAGTTACTCAACTAGTCTAAAGAAGGCCCGTTTTATTGCTTCTTTAATCAGAACAGGTTTCAGCTGTGCTAACATGATTGCAAAATAGTTTTCTGATCAATTCGCCTTGTAAATGGAAACTTGGATTAGCTAAGACCATGTGCCATTGGAACACAGGAGTGATGGTTGCTGATTATGGGCCTCTGTACGCCTATGTCGATATTCCATTAAAAATCTGATGTTTCCAGCTACAATTGTCATAATACTATGTTGTATTTCTGATCAATTTGTTATTTTAATGGACAAAAAATTGCCCTTCATTCAAAAACAAAGACATTTCTTAAGTGAAGCCAAACGGTAGTGTATGTTGCGATAGGGGTATTATGTGTTCTGTTAACTTGTGTGTGTGTGTAATAGTGTTAAACAAGTGTCTGTGTGGGTCCATAGCAAAGCCTCTGTGAGGATATCATGGCGTCCTGCTTCTGTGTCTGGTGCTCATGGTGTCAGATGGCCAGGGAGATCAAAGACCACAAGAAGAGCTGCACTTTCACAACCACCCAGCCTGTGGCCATCCAAGTGCAGCCTCCAACCATGACCAACTCAAACGTGTCCTACACAACCAATCAACAGAGCTACATCATGACCAGCCCACAGTCCCCCAACCCACAGGGCTACATCATAACCAACCCACAGGGCTACATCATGACCAGCCCACAGTCCCCAAACCAACAGGGCTACATCATGACCAGCCCACAGTCCTCCAGCATGGTTGAGAAGCACCCTGATATGATGGCAGGCCCCCCTGGCATTGCCGGAGGGGCTCAAATTAAGATGGCATCTGACCAACATGCCATGGCAGGCCCTTCTCAAATGATGGCTTCTGCTCCTAATGCCTATAACCCTGCTTCCATGATGCCCCCTGATATGTCTAACCATATGGTGAACACCACGGTCTCCACCCAACCATCCAAATGCTGAGCTCTGCTGCTTCATCTAATCACTTTCTGATCGCTGACATTGCTGTAATGTTCAGTCAGTGAATTCATTTGATTTATGAAAATATGTTTTTATATGGTTAATAGTCTGAGGTCTATTTGATGGTAATGGCCTCTGCTCATTGTCTTGACATGTAATAAAGTAATTTATATTGTGTTTCTCTTCTATTGGAATGTTACTTCATATATAATAAAACATATTAGAAAAGACTGTCTACAGGATCAATTTGCATGAAAAAGTTGTCAATGAGAAACAGTGAGAAATATGTTTACATGAACATTTAGAGGCAGGAATTGTTAAGTACTTTGCAAAATCTCACATTGGTGAAACTATTTTCATCTAATTAGCTGGCGAGGAATTGCTCACACACTCGGAGAGGGATCTAGGGTTTTGCCAGTTTATAGGGGCTATTTCCCATTGAGGGATTAGACTGTAGTTCTAAATGGAGAACAATAGCTGTGGAAACTCAAATTCCTTCTCCTCCATTTGCTCTCCCACCAGAGCTGTGGAACACACTAGGATTACTTTCTGACATGTTAGTGTATTTCCTCCCGATCTCCATTATGTGATGTTGTATTTATGTGGATACCACTTCTTTCTCACTCAGTTTGGAATGAAGCGGCTCTTTGACCAGAAGACCTTGTCTATAAGAGGAGGTATCAGACGAGAGAGGGAGTTAGTGAGAGAGAGAACGACCATAATACCTTGTATCACCCTTCAAGATACGAAATCGCTGATTTTTATACTCTGTTAATCAAACATAATATTCAGTCTATTCTGGATGGCTCAACTCTTCAGTTTGTAGGCCTGCCCAGCCCCCAAAATGTATGTTAACGACGCTCTTCTTGCTAGTCAACTCATAGCAATATGCAAGTCAGTATTAGGCTATTTATATATGTAGTCTGATAATGTACATTTTGATAGACTATACAAATTACTTTGAGGCCGGAGAGAAATATTAGCCATTACAAACTCAGAGGACAAGTTCTCATATTTTTAATCCAATATAATTTATATGATATTAATATCTGTCTGACATTCATTTTACTCTGCATCTCATGCCCTCTTTAAAATAAGAAAGAGTACAAATCAGAGAGAGCAAAGTAGAAGCTAGATATAAGACTATTACACAGCTCAGCAAGAAAAATCTAATCATAAAATTGTATATACAGAAAGTATATTCTCATTTGTGGGAATTATATAAAAAGTTTAAAGTTTGGTTACAACTCATTTCAACCTTTCAAATGTATATTTTGAATCTACCATACTGTCATGGTACTGTATTTGAATCTACCATACTGTCATGGTACTGTATTTGAATCTACCATAGTGTCATGGCACTGTATTTGAATCTACCATACTGTCATGGTACTGTATTTGAATCTACCATACTGTCATGGCACTGTATTTGAATCTACCATACTGTCATGGTACTGTATTTGAATCTACCATACTGCCATGGTACTGTATTTGATTCTACCATACTGTCATGGTACTGTATTTGAATCTAAACTCTATGCATTCCATGCATTTCTTATATTCATAATTTTTAGTTTGTTGCTATTATAAAAATGGATTCTATTTGTGTAGATGATTTCCATTTCCGTTTCCCATGACAATGCTCTTGCTTGTGTGGAGATGAGAAATGTCTGAGCTTGTGCAGAGAGCTCCTGCCCACCTTTGTCTGGCTCCTCCCCCCGTTGTTGCTCCTTTTCACACCGCCCCCTTTTTGCCACCAGATTGCTTTCTCTATCCCGGAAAAAATCCCTCAGCATTCAGGTTTTGCAGGTTTTGTGTGCCTCTATGAAAGTGGGATTGACAGCACTTTAACTACATTGCAAATATTAAACAAACAGACAATCATAGTATCAGTGGAAAATATACAATTTCCAGTTTTTGCATCAAAACCAATTTTATAAGGTTTTAAATATGTGTACATTGTTGGTAGAATATATAGATTAAGTTCAAAGCATGATTAATATAATTTTTTAAATATTGTTTTTTTATTTGACCCCCTTTTTTCAACCCAATTTCGTAGTATTCAAATGTTGGTTCATTGTTTAGCTAGCTAGCTAGATATCTAAACAAAAGACTCCACTATGCAAGTAACCATTTCACTGTACCATTTACACCTTCTGTATCCTGTGCATGTGACAAATAAATGTTGATTTTATTTGATATAGTGTGTGTTTACCAGAGACAGTAATGTGAAGATTCACATGACCTGCACCAAAGTCAAATTAGGATATAACTTTAGACCAACAAGACAGTGTCCAAGTACAAAAGTTATCCGGTAGAATGCCGGACGTGTCGGACGTGTCCCTGGTGTAGAGAGGAGTAGGCAGGAGGCAGTTGCAGGTTTAGAGCTACTGAATTTATTTAAGAACCATGGAAAATCAAACGTTGTTGTGCTCAAAATATATCTTCATAAACAAAAAGGCACAGGGCGAACCCAAAGTGCAAAAAGTTCTCAGGAAATAGTAGGAGAGATTCCTCTCAGGAAAACAAGTAACATTTTACAATGACCGACAAAGACAAATGGCAGAGGGAGTATACAGTATATACAGTAATAGAGTGGGGATTGGAACCAGGTGTGTGTAATGATGACGAGACAAGTCCGGGGTTGATGAGTGAAGGGCATTTGCCAGCTGTAGGTTCGGCAGCAGCTAGAAGGCCAGCGACGCCGAATGCCTGAGCTGAACAGAAGGGAGAGCCAAAGCAAAGGCTGGTGTGACGGGACGACAATAGAATGTTCATGATGTCACTTAGACAACTGTATACAGACATGTTGATAGACGTAGTATAAATGACCCTTTACTCTTAAAATCTTTGGATGTTTAGTACACGATGGTACTCACTGTTTAGCACATGGTGTCACATGTGAATCCCTGTAGAGATGGGTGAGGCTGGTTTACGAGGGTGTGAACAATGTTGAATGGGTGAAGACAAACAAGAGCTCTCCCATAGGTGTACCAAAACATTCAAGGGCCGTTTTCTCAAAAGTGGGGTTAGAAGTTGATCAACTTTCGAAGTAGAATTAATTTCCCATTGGTCCTCAAGTGTAGTGTATAATATAAAATGTTCTCTATTTTTATCCAATGTAAAAAACACCATTTAACATTTTGCTGCACAAGACCTAATTGAGCCAGTCTGTCACATATTTACAGAAATCCATTCATGTATTTTGTGGCTTTTGGCAAATGCGTTCTGATGATCTAAATTCATGCTGTTGATACTGCCTGTAAACACACAGTCCAGTTCAAACTGAACGATGGCAGGCAGTTGTGGAAAATGGCTTTTGCATATAGGCCTATTTTAGCTCTGATTGGCTATGACGCACTGATCTGCGTAGACTCCAATCCTGGACAAGACAGAGATTTTATTTACTGCAGTGTCTATTAATTGCCTAAATGCACGGCTTCTTTCCCACTCTATATTGCTATAGAATTTTCACTAATGCCTTACTATACGTCATTAACCAAACATTCTATGAAAATTACCATATGTAAGTGCTGCTTGTCAGAAAATGTTTTTAAAAAACGTGTCATATTCTTCCTGGGGGTGTATATGAACTGATTTTAATAAGAGTTAATGTTGCTAAAATGCTGTCAGTTTCACTTTAAGTAGCCTGCATACCTGCAGACATTCCAGGCATATTTATTGTGCTTCATGATTAAGTCCAAGTCCCCTTCTGTCAATCACTCTCAGAATTCGAAAAGGGTGGACAGGTAATGTGGTCTCCTGAGTGACGCAGCGGTTTAAAGCACTGTGGTCTAAGGCACTGCATATCAGTGCTAGAGGTGTCACTACAGACCCTGGTTCGATCCCAGGCTGTATCACAACTGGCCGTGATAGGGAGTCCTATAGGGCGGCGCACAATTGGCCCAGCCTCGTTCGGGTTAGGGGAGGGTTTGGTCGGGGTAGGCCGTCAATGTAAAATAAGAATTTGTTCTTACCTGGTTAAATAAAATACAAAAATAATACAAAGAGATCAGGTTTGGATCTGCAGTGGCATGCAAAGGTATTCACCCCCTTGGCATTTTTCCTATTTGTTGCCTTACAACCTGGAATTAAAATAGTTTCAATTCTCTGGAAGACTAAAACAGGTTTCCCTCAAGATTTTCCCTGTATTTAGCACCATCCATCATTCCTTCAATCCTGACCAGTTTCCCAGTCCCTGCTGATGAAAAACATCCCCACAGCATGATGCTGCCACCACCATGCTTCACTGTGGGGATGATGTTCTCGGGGTGATGAGAGGTGTTGGGTTTGTGCCAGACATAGAGTTTTCCTTGACGGCCAAAAAGCTCAATTTTACTCTCATCTGACCATTCTTCCATATGTTTGGGGAGTCTCCCACATGCCTTTTGGCAAACACTAATGTGTTTGCTTATTGTTTTCTTTAAGCAATGTTTTTTTTCTGTCCACTCTTCTGTAAAGCCCAGCTCTGTGGAGTGTACGGCTCAAAGTTGTCCTATGGATAGATACTCCAATCTCCACTGTGGAGCTTTGTAGCTCCTTCTGGGTTATCTTTGGTCCCTTTGTTGCCTCTCTGATTAATGCCCTCCTTGCCTGGTCCGTGAGTTTTGGTGAGCGGCACTCTCTTGGCAAGTTTGTTGTGGTGCCATATTCTTTCCACTTTTTAATAATGGATTTAACTGTGCTCAGTGGGATGTTCAAAGTTTTGGATATTTTTTTATAACCCAACCCTGATACACCTCTCCACAACTTTGTCCCTGACCTGTTTGGAACGCTCCTTGGTATTCATGGTGCCGTTTCCTTGGTGGTGCCCCTTGCTTAGCGGTGCCCCTTGCTTAGCGGTGCCCCTTGCTTAGTGGTGTTGCAGACTCTGGGGCCTTTCAGAAGAGGTGTATATATACGCTGAGATCATGTGACAGATCATGTGACACTTAGATTGCACACAGGTGGACTTTATTTAACTAATTATGTGACTTCTGAAGGTAATTTGTTGCACCAGATCTTATTTAGGGGCTTCATAGCAAAGGAGGTGAATACATATGCACACACCACTTTTCTGTTTTTAATTTGTTTAAAAAAAATTAAACAATGTATTTTTTTTCATTTCACTTCACCAATTTGGACTATTTTGTGTACGTCCATTACATGAAATCCAAATAAAAATAGGAAAAATAGGAAAAGCCCCAAAGGGGTGAATACATTTGCAAGGCACTGTATATAGCCAATATTTCTTCATGAAAATATTATTTCTCAATAATACAAGTACTATAAATAGAGAATAGATAATTGTGTGACATGGGTAAAATGGTTGTAGTTATTTTACAGAACATTTGATAATATCTTTACAGGGTTAAAGGTGGAATGTTAATGAGGAAACAACAGTAGGCCACAATTGTGTTACGCTGTACTTTCCTTGCAGCATTTTGTGAGTTTAATGGCTAGATTCAATCAGTTCTGCCCAAATCTGCGATCACCAACAACTGCATAACAGTGTCATAGTTTTATTTGGAGTTGTCAAATCAGGAAGCTGCCATAATACAAATACAGTAATACAGTTCAAACACTGGAATGTGTGTTATAATCTACTCCTTAATTAGACTGATATTAGTCCTTATTTCTTTTTTGTGAAAATGACAACAAGAGAAGCCGCTCACCGATTTGACAGCTCCAACACAGCCACACCTCCAACATTGCCTAAACAAAAACAATGAAACTTCTATTCAGTTGTCAGTTATCACGAAGTTAGCGCTGGAACTGAATGCAGGCATAGGTCTGTAATAAATCAGAGGGGGCCCAACTAAAAAAGATTTAGTAACTCAACGTGGTCGCAGAGCATTTCGTATTATTCTGTATGTAAACCTGAGACACTAAATGTTGTATGATATGTTACGTTTCATATCGCTTGTGCTAATTTGTAATTTGTGTATGTCCATCATACATTTCGTGTGATATGTTAATAATTACAATGAATAGGCAGGGTAGCCTAGTGGTTAGAGCTTTGGACTAGTTGGACTAGTAACTGAAAGGTTGCAAGTTCAAATCCCCGAGCTGACAAGGTACAAAATCTGTAGTTCTGCCCCTGAACAGGCAGTTAACCCACTGTTCCTAGGCCATCATTGAAAATAAGAATTTGTTCTTAACTGACTTGCCTAATAAAATAAATATGATATATTAAGAAATGCAATTTGTAAAATATGACACAAATTTCGTACAATATTTTAAGAATCTGCAAAATGTACAATATGCTACGAATTTCCAAAACCTATATGTTTCGAATACCAATGTATTGCGGCTAACATTAGCTATGTGGCAAACACTACCGTTAGCTAGCTCTAGGTTTTAGGGTTATTTATGGTTAGGGTTAAGATTAAGGTTAGCTTAAATGGTTCAGGTTAGGGTTAGTGTTAAGGGAAGGATTGGCTAACATGCTAAGTAGTTGCAAAGTAGCTAAAAACTTGCTAATAAGGTGAAATGCTGAAGTTGTCCGAAATGAGGGTTGCTAGACATGAATGTTATATCCAATCAAATGTATTTATATAGCCCTTCGTTCATCAGCTGATATCTCAAAGTGCTGTATATAAACCCAGCCTAAAACCCCAAACAGCAAGCAATGCAGGTGTAGAAGCACGGTGGCTAGGAAAAACTCCCTAGAAAGGCCAAAACCTAGGAAGAAACCTAGAGAGGAACCAGGCTATGAGGGGTGGCCAGTCCTCTTCTGGCTGTGCCGGGTGGAGATTATAACAGAACATGGCCAAGATGTTCAAATGTTCATAAATGACCAGCATGGCCAAATAATAATAATCACAGTAGTTGTCGAGGGTGCAGCAAGTCAGCACCTCAGTAGTAAATGTCAGTTGGCTTTTCATAGCCGGTCATTAAGAGTATCTCTACCACTCCTGCTGTCTCTAGAGAGTTGAAAAAAGCAGGTCTGGGACAGGTAGCACGTCCGGTGAACAGGTCAGGATTCCATAGCCGCAGACAGAACAGTTGAAATTGGAGCAGCAGCACGGCCAGGGGGACTGGGGACAGCAAGGAGTCATCATGCCAGGTAGTCCTGAGGCATGGTCCCTGTGCTCAGGTCCTCCGAGAAAGAGAGAATTAGAGAGAGCATACTGAAATTCACACAGGACACCGGATAAGACAGGAGAAGTACTCCAGATATAACAAACTGACCCGAGCCCCCCGACACATAAACTACTGCAGCATAAATACTGGAGGCTGAGACAGGAGGGGTCAGGAGACACTGTGGCCCCATCCAATGATACCCCCGGACAGGGCCAAACAGGAAGGATATAACCCCACCCACTTTGCCAAAGCATAGCCCCCACACCACTAGAGGGATATCTTCAACCACCAACTTACCATCCTGAGACAAGGCAGAGTATAGCCCACAAAGATCTCCACCACGGCACAACCCAAGGAGGGGCGCCAACCCAGACAGGAAGATCACATCAGTGACTCAACCCACTCAAGTGACGCACCCCTCCTAGGGACGGCATGAAAGAGCACCAGTAAGCCAGTGACTCAGCCCCTGTAATAGGGTTAGAGGCAGAGAATCCCAGTGGAAAGAGGGGAACTGGCCAGGCAGAGACAGCAAGGGCGGTTCGTTGCTCCAGAGCCTTTCCGTTCACCTTCACACTCCTGGACCAGACTACACTCAATCATATGACCCACTGAAGAGATGAGTCTTCAGTAAAGACTTAAAGGTTGAGACCAAGTCTGCGTCTCTCACATGGGTAGGCAGACCATTCCATAAAATGGAGCTCTATAGGAGAAAGCCCTGCCTCCAGCTGTTTGCTTAGAAATTCTAGGAGGCCTGCTTCTTGTGACCGTAGCGTACGTGTAGGTATGTACGGCAGGACCAAATCAGAGAGATAGGTAGGAGCAAGCCCATGTAATGCTTTGTAGGTTAGCAGTAAAACCTTGAAATCATCCCTTGCCTTGGCAAGAAGCCAGTGTAGGGAGGCTAGCACTGGAGTAATATGATCACATTTTTGGGTTCTAGTCAGGATTCTAGCATCCGTATTTATCACTAACTGAAGTTTATTTAGTGCTTTATCCGGGTAGAAAGTAGAGCATTGCAGTAGTCTAACCTAGAAGTAACAAAAGCATGGATTAATTTTTCTACATAATTTTTGCACAGAAAGTTTCTGATTTTTGCAATGTTACGTAGATGGAAAAAAGCTGTCCTTGAAATGATCTTGATATGTTCACCCATCCACTGTAAACATCAACACTCCTTTTGTTTTTGCCTTAATCAGCTTCTTGATTTGCCAAACCTGTCAGGTGGATGGATTATCTTGGGATAGGAGAAATGCTCAGTAACAAGGATGTAAATACATTTGTGTAAAACATTTGAGAGAAATAAGCTTTTTGTGCTTATGGACAACTTCTGGGATATTTTATCTCAGCTCATGAAACATGGAACTTTACATCTTGCCTTTAAATTTTTGTTCAGTATACGATAGAATGTTACTTAAAGTGACTATGCATAGATAATAACAGAGAGTAGCAGCAGCACAGAAGAGGGGGGGGGCAATACAAATAGTCTGGATAGACATTTGTTTAGCTGTTCAGGAGTCTTATAGCTTGGGGGTAGAAGCTGTTTAGAAGCCTCTCGGACCTAGACTTGGCGCTCCGGTATCGCTTGCCGTGCGGTAGCAGAGAGAATAGTCTATGACTAGGGCGGCTGGAGTCTTTGACAATTTTTAGGGCCTTCCTCTGATATTTTTAGGGCCTTCCGCCTGGTGTAGAGGTTCTGGATGGCAGGAAGCTTGGCCCTGGTGATGTAGTGAGCCATATGCACTACCCTCTGTAGTGCCTTGAGGTCGGAGGCCGAGCAGTTGCCATGCCAGGCAGTGATGCAAACCGTCAGGATGCTCTCGATGGTGCAGCTGTAAAACATTTTGAGGATCTGAGGACCCATGCCAAATATATTCAGTCTCCTGAGGGGGAATAGGTTTTGTTGTGCCCTCTTCATGACTGTCTTGGTGTGCTTGGACCATGTTAGTTTGTTGTTGATGTGGACACCAAGCAACTCGAAGCTCTCAACCTGCTCCACTACAGCCCCGTCGATGAGAATGAGGGCGTACTCGGTCCTCTTTTTCCTGTAATCCACAATCATCTCCTTTGTCTTGATTACGTTGAGGGAAAGGTTGTTGTCCTTGCATCACACGGTCAGGTCTCTGACCTCCTCCCTATAGGGTGTCTCAACGTTGTCGGTGATCAGGCTGTTGTGACACTGTTGTGTCCTCTGCAAACTTAATGATGGTGTTGGAGTCGTGCCTGGCCGTGCAGTCATGAGTAAACAGGGAGTACAGGAGGGGATGGAGCCCGCACCCCTGAGGGGCCCCCGTGCTGAGGATCAGCATGGCAGATGTGTTACTACCTACCCTCATTACCTGGGGGCGGCCCATCATGAAGTCCAGGTTCCAGTTGCAGAGGGAGGTGTTTAGTCCCAGGATCCTTAGCTTAGTGATGAGCTTTGAGGGTACTATGGTGTTGAATGCTGAGCTGTAGTCAATGAATAGCATTCTCATATAAGTGTTCCTTTTGTCCAGGTGGGAAAGGGCAGTGTGGAGTGCAATAGAGATTGCATCATCTGTGGATATGTTTCGGCGGTATGCAAATTGGAGTGGGTCTAGGATTTATGGGATAATGGTGTTGATGTGAGTCATTACCAGCCTTTCAAAGCACTTCATGGCTACGGCGTGAGTGCTACGGGTCTGTAGTCATTTAGGCAGTCCACCAACCAACAGGGCTACGTCAAAACCGACCCATGGTCCCCCAAACAACAGGGCTATGTCATGAACAGCCCACAGTCCTCCAGCATGGTTGAGATGCCCCCTGGGATGATGGGAGGGCCCCCTGAGATGACCGGAGGGGTCATATGAAGATGGCATCTGAAGAACATGCCATTGCAGGCCATTCACATATGACAACTTGTGTCAGACACCTGCCTATAACCCTGCTTTCATGATGCCCCCTGACATGTCTAACCATATGGTGAACACCACGGTCTCCACCCAACCATCCAAATGCTGAGCTCTGCTGCTTCATCTAATCACTTTCTGATAGCTGATCTTGCTATAATGTTCACAGTCAATGAAATAATTAGATTGATTAAAATGTGTTTTTATATGGTTAATAGTCTGAGGTCTATTTGATGGTAATGGCCTCTGCTCATTGTCTTGACATGTAATAAAGTCATTTATATTGTGTTTTTCTTCTGTTGAAATGTTACTTCATATATAAAACATCTTGGTATATTAGAAAAGACTGTCTACAGGATCAATTTGCATGAATAAATTGTCAATGAGAAACACGTTTGCATAAGATCTGTGGCAGGAATTGTTATTAAGCACTATGCAAAACCTTACGTTTGTGAAAGCATTCCTATTTTCATGTAATATGCTGGGGAGAAAGGGCTCACATTCATAGAGGGATCTAGGGTTTCGCCAGTTTATAGGGGCTATTTCCCAATGAGGGATTAGACTGTAGTTCTAAATGGAGAACAATAGCTGTGCAAACTCAAACTCCCTCTCCTCCATGTCCTCTTCCACCAGAGCTGTGGAACACACTAGGATTACTTTCTGACATGTTAGTGCATTTCCTCCCGATCTCCATTATGTGAGTTTCTGCTTATGTGGACACTACATCTTTATCGTTGTAGCTGCAGTTTGGACTGAAGGAGCATTTTGACCAGAGGACCTCGGCTACAAGAGGAGGTATCAGGAGAGAGAGGGAGGTTGCACGACCATAATACCTTGCATCACCCTTCATCAAGGTACGAAAGCACAGATTTTATACTCTGTTTATCAAATATATTATTCAGTGTATTCTCGATGGCTCAGCTCTTTAGCTTGTAGGCCTGCTCAGCCCCCAAAATGACTCTTAATGACACTCTTCTTGCTAATCAACTCATAACCTAATACTGACGGGCACATTGCTATTTATCTTTATGGAGTCCAATAATATACATCTTATATTATCAAGCCTCTACTTTAATCCCTGTCGGATTAATACTCGTTCTCATTTTAAAGATGTCTTGATACGCAGAGTAAAATTAATGTCAGACAATAACATCATTGAGATTCAAAATAAATTGATTTCGTCTCCTCTGAGCTCGTAGTGGTGAATACTTATTCATCACCGGCCTCAATCAGACAGTATCACAAAGAACAGGAATAAAAATTGAATCAATCAAAATTCAAATTCAAAATATAGTAAATTCTAATTTGTGGAAAATACATAATTCCAAGCTTACTGTAATTGTACTGTACATTAATATAGACTCTATGCATTACATTATTTTTTATATACATTTTTGTTTTTGTGTTGCTATTATAAAAATGGATACAATTTTTTATAGATTTTTGACATTTCCGTTTCCCATGACAATGATCTTGTTTCTGTGAAGGTGAGAGAAATGTCTGAGCGTGTGCAGAGATCTCTGGTTCTGCCCACCTTTGCCTGGCTCCTCCTCCCATTGATGCTCTTCCTCCTCACACTGCCCCTTGGTTGCCATGGCAGCAGGATCCTGGTGTTCCCTATAGACGGCAGCCACTGGGTCAACATGGAGGTGCTGGTGAAGGAGCTCCATGGGCGTAGTCACCAGGTGACTGTGATACGACAGGCTGACAGCTGGTTCGTCAGGGAGCGTTCACCACACTACACTTCAGTCACGGTAAAGCTGGGGGTTACAACGTTCGACCTGGGCTTTTTTGAGCAGGCGGTGCGTAATGTCCTGGAGGGACGCAGGAAAGGCCTGGTGATAGGCAGCCTGGTCCAGATCAGAGAGCTGGTGTCCATTCTGAGAGCTGCCCACAGCTCCACCCGCACCATGCTCTCCATTATGCTGGAGGACTGGGCCCTGATGACACAGCTTAAGGACTCAAGCTTTGATGTCATGGTCACGGACCCCGGCATGCCTGCTGGTATCATCTTAGCACATTATCTCAACCTGACCATGGTCTACAATGTGCGCTGGATGAGCTTTGGAGAGGGCCATTTCTCCGTAGCCCCCTCTCCTATCTCGTATGTGCCTGTCCCAGGCTCTGGGCTCACTGACAACATGGGTCTCCTCCAGAGGACACAAAACCTCATACATTACATCATCAACCTCCTCCAAGAGCGCCTGTTGGTGCTACCCATTTACAGTGACATACTGGATCAGCATTTCCCCCCAGGGACTAACCTGCTATCCTTGCAGCAGTCAGCTGACATTTGGCTGATGAGGGTGGACTTTGTATTTGAGTTCCCACGGCCCACTATGCCTAATGTGGTCTACATAGGGGGGTTCCAGTGCCGACCGGCCAAGCCACTGCCTGGGGAGCTGGAGGCCTTCATGCAGAGCTCTGGGGAGCAGGGGGTGGTGGTGATGTCCCTGGGCACCCTAATCTCTGCTCTGCCTAAGGAGGTGACTGAGGCTGTTGCTGCCGCCTTTGCCCAACTGCCACAGAAGGTTGTATGGAGGTTAATGGGAAAAAGACCGTCATCTCTAGGAAACAACACCCTGCTGCTGGACTGGCTTCCCCAGAACGATCTCCTGGGCCACCCAAAGACCCGCGCCTTCGTGGCCCATGGAGGCACCAATGGTGTCTATGAGGCCATCTACCATGGTGTCCCTGTGCTGGGCCTGCCTCTGCTGTTTGACCAGCAGGACAACCTAGTGCGTCTGCAAGCCAAGGGAGCGGCCCAGGTGCTGGATGCAGCCACACTCACGGAATGGGAGTTCCTGGAGGCGTTGCAGGACATCCTGAAGAACCCTTCTTACCAGCGCAACATGAAGAGACTTTCCAGCCTACACAGAGACCAGCCTCTGCATCCACTGGATCGGGCAGTCTTCTGGGTTGAGTATGTGATCAGGAACAAAGGAGCATCCCACCTCCGTACTGAGGCCTACAGCATGCCCTGGTACTCATACTACAGCCTGGATGTGGTGGCCTTACTACTGACCATCCCACTGGGCTCTGTAGGGGCTCTGATCTCCTTTGTCAGAGTGCTACTCAAACGAAGGTCCAAGAAGACAATGCCCCATTTAGGGAACACGAAGATAGAGAACAGTGCTAAACCAGAATCAAAAAGAGTGGAAAACATACCTCAACTAGATAAAAATAAAACAGAGAAAATGTCCCATGCAGATAAGAAGAAAACAGAGAAACCCAGACAGTGAAGAGCAAAGGTAAGTAAACCGGGAGACCTGCTGGTCCAAACAGAATAAGTTGTACTGAATTTCTTACTCACACTTTGGTGTGGATCATATGCAAATGGTAAACAATACTGGTACATAATACAGGTTGTTTAGGAAATTGTTCTATACATTTGTTTTCTGTCACATACATTTGGTTGCTGCCACATATATGTTTGCTGAAAGAAAGCTTGCTTCGCTAGTGATGAAATACCTGTCTAAAAGTATGGAGCAGCATGAAACATGCTGAAAATGAAATTGTCTAGTATTATTTTGTCAATATTCTAAAACAAATCTAAAAACTAAATTAAAAAGGTTGATACATTTGATTTTTGAGTGCATGAAATATGAAAAATCATAACTGGATTTAAGTGTTTTAAGTCAATTGGTGATGGATTAACAATTCATCTAATAATTCAAAATAAAGAAAAACACGTCTGAAGTGATTATTTACTACATAAATTCTGTTCAAATGTACTTAATGTCTTTCCCTCTCATTTAGGTGTAACGTTTTATGGCAAAACAAACAGTCATCATCTCAGCATGTCTAGACTGGTATTGTACATTTAAGCCACCACAGCATTCACTTTGGTCTTTTCAGTCTCTCCCCCAGAGACTTAGTCATGAATTTAGAACAGCCATGGAGCTGATGCTTGTTGTCCTGGCAAAACAAACACGAAGGCTTGCACTTCCTTTGACTGACTTTTGATTCTCACTATCTGTGATTGTTTGAGTGCTGAGAACGCTAGCCTTTTCACTGTTGGTCTCCCTGACCTATCTTTTCTCAGTGGTAAATTCGGATGAATGGAGAGCATAGAAAGAAGTTATCGGATTACAGGCAATCTCTGCTTCCATTGTCACAAAAGTAGCAAAGTCCTGGAAACTAGGGAATCCTTGACTATTGTTCAAGGTTTGTGTAACTTGTATGTTCCAGCGAGAAGCTGCCCAGTAAGGCAGTTTTTGAACTAGCTTCTGATTGTCTTCACAGCCATTTAATATCTGAAGACCTATAACACGAGGTATTGCATCTTGACAGGCTTTAAACGATTCTGAAAAATGTTCTGAGTCCTACAGCCTTAGGTTGAATTTAGCCTTTCGCTAAATGCCCTCTGTATGACAAATGGCTGGCCATATCTATGGTTGAGTTTGTGCCATGCGTCTTTGTAGGCTCAATCATAATTTCTGTAGAAAGTACCATCCAGGGTCTTACGAGCAGGTCCACCCACGTACTTCTTAAGATAATAAAGCTTGTCAGCTGACGAGATGCTTCTTCGATAGATAAGTGACGCAAATTAGGCTTTCCACTCAAGGAATTGAATTGGATCCCCATTGAAAACAAATGTTTTGGCATTGGAAGTCGATTAAGAGCTATGCTATCTTGGAAGGCTTGAGCCAGAGAAGTCACAGCCACATGAGATGATGATGCTGGGGCATTGGAGGGTTGTTGGTTGGTAGTTGGAGTAATGTTTTGAAGCTAGTTTCCCATACTACCTCCTGGTTGAAGGCCTCCAACCTGACCTAAGCTGCCCTTACGTCTCTCTCTCTGCCTGTAGTCATTCCAATTCACATTTCTGAACTTCAAGATCTTCCTTTGCTGCTCTTTGAAGTGTTGTATCCTTTCCATTTGTTTATTTTCCTCCAAGAACACTTCACACTCATCTTCCTTTGTTGCTGCGTCTCCAAGTTTGGCTGCCATACAGTTGAAGTCGGAAGTTTACATACACCTTAACCAAATATATTTAAACTCAGTTTTTCACAATTCCTGACATTTAATGCTAGTAAAAATCCCCTGTCTTAGGTCAGTAATGATCACCACTTTATTTTAAGAATGTGAAATATCAGAATAATAGTAAAGACAATGATTTATTTCAGCTAATACTTCTTTCATCACATTCCCAGTGGGTCAGAAGTTTACATACGCTCAAATAGTATTTGCTACATTTTAAATGGTTTAACTTGGGTCAAACATTTTGGGTATCCTTCCATAAGCTTCCCACAATAAATTGGGTGAATTTTGGCCCATTCCTCCTGACAGAGCTGGTGTAACTGAGTCAGGTTTGAAGGCCTCCTTACTCGCACACGCTTTTTCAGTTCTGCTCACACATTGTCTATGGGATTGAGATCAGGGCTTTGTGATAGCCACTTCAATACCTTGACTTTGTTGTCCTTAAGCAATTTTGCCACAACCTTGGAAGTATGCTTGGGGTCATTGGCCATTTGGAAGACCCATTTGCGACCAAGCTTTAACTTCCTAACTGATGTCTAGAGTTGTTGTTTCAATATATCCACATAATTTTCCTACCTCATGATGCCATCTATTTTGTGAAGTGCACCAGTCCCTCCTGCAGCAAAGCACCCCCACAACATGATGCTCCCACCCCCGTGCTTCATGGTTGGGATGGTGTTCTTCGGCTTGCAAGCCATCCCCTTTTTCCTCCAAACATGATGATGGACATTATGGCAAAACAGTTCTATTTTTGTTTCATCAGACCAGAGGACATTTCTCCAAATAGTATGATCTTTGTCCCCATGTGCAGTTGCAAACCGTAGACTGGCATTTTTATGGTGTTTTCAGGTTATGTCGATATAGGACTAGTTTACTGCGAATATAGATACTTTGAACCTGTTTCCTCCAGCATCTTCACAATGTCCTTTGCTGTTGTTCTGGGATTGATTTGCACTTTTCGCACAAAAGTACGTTCATCTCTTGGAGACAGAACACGTCTCCTTCCTGAGCGGTATGACGTCTGTGTGGTCCCATGGTGTTTATTTTTGCATACTATTGTTTGTACAGATGAACATGGTACCTTTAGGTGTTTGGAAATTGGTCCCAAGGAAGAACCAGACTTGTGGATGTCTACAATTTTTTGGCTGATTTCTTTTTATTTTCCCATGATGTCAAGCAAAGAGTCACTGAGTTTGAAGGTAGGCCTTGAAATCCATTTGGAAATTGCTCCCAAGGATGAACCAGACTTGTGGAGGTCTGCAATTGTTTTCTGAAGTCTGGCTGAGTTCTTTTGATATTCCCATGATGTCAAGCAAAGAGGCAGTGGGTTTGAAGGTAGGCCTTGAAATACATCCACAGGTACACCTCCAATTGACTCAAATTACGTCAATTAGCGTATCAGAAGTTTCTAAAGCCATTACATAATTTTCTGGAATTTTCCAAGCTGTGATACAGTAAGTTATAAGTAAAATAATCTGTCTGTAAACAATTGTTGGAAAAATGACTTGTGTCATGCACGACGTAGATGTCCTAACTGACTTACCAAAACTATAGTTTGTTAAAACCTCTTTGGGATATGTGGGACGCTAGCGTCCCACCTCGACAACAGCCAGTGAAATTGCAGGGCGCCAAATTCAAACAACAGAAATCTCATAATTAAAATTCCTCAAACATACAAGTATTATACACCATTTTAAAGAAAAACTTCTTGTTAATCCAACCACAGTGTCCGATTTCAAAAGGCTTTACGGCGAAAGCATACATTGCGATTATCTGAGGACAGCGCCTAGTCACAAAAAAACATACAGCCATTTTCCAGCTAAAGAGAGGAGTCACAAAAGGCAGAAATAGAGATAAAATGAATCACTAACCTTTGATCATCTTCATGAGATGGCACTCATAGGACTTGTTACAGAATACATGTATGTTTGTTCGATAAAGTTCATATTTATATCCAAAAATCTCAGTTTACATTGGTGAGTTATGTTCAGTAATGTTTTGCCTCGAAAACATCCTGCGAATTTGCAGAGAGCCACATCAATTTACAGAAATACTCATCATAAACTTGAAAGATACAAGTGTTATGCATAGAATTAAAGATAAACTTCTCCTTAATGCAACCGCTGTGTCAGATTTCAAAAAAGCTTTACAACAAAAGCACACCATGAAATAATCTGAGTACAGCGCTCAGCCACAAAAACAAGCCATACAGATACCCGCCATGTTGCAGAGTCAGTAAAAGTCAGAAATAACATTATAAATATTTACTTACCTTTGATGATCTTCATCGGAATGCACTCCCAGGAATCCCAGTTCCACAATAAATGTTTGTTTTGTTTGATAAAGTTAATCTTTATGTCCATGTACCTCCTTTTTGTTAGCGCGTTAGGTTCACCAATCCAAACTCACGACGCGCTGGCAAGTCTAGGCGAAAGTTCAGACGAAAAGTTATATTACAGTTCGTAGAAACATGGCAAACGAAGTATAGAATCAATCTTTAGGGTGTTTTTAACATAAATCTTCAATAATGTTTCAACCGGAGAATTCCTTTGTCTGTAGAAATGCATTGGAACGCAGGTCGCTCTCACGTGAGTACGCGTGATCAGCTCATGCCACTCTGGCTCATTCAGCTCCCATTCCCCCCTGCTTGACAGTAGAAGCATCAAACGAGGTTCTAAAGACTGTTGATATCTAGTGGAAGCCGTAGGAAGTGCAATATGACCCCATAGACACTGTATATTCGATAGGCAATGACTTGAAAAACTACAAACCTCAGATTTCCCACTTCCTGGTTGGATTTTTTCTCAGTTTTCTGCCTGCCATATGAGTTATGTTATACTCACAGACATCATTCAAACAGTGTTAGAAACTTCAGAGTGTTCACTATCCAAATCTACTAATAATACGCATATGTTAGCAACTGGGCCTGAGTAGCAGGCAGTTTACTCTGGGCACCTTTTTCATCCAAGCTACTCAATACTGCCCCCCAGTCCCAAAGACGTTAAGGACAACAAAGTCAAGGTATTGGAGTGGCCATCACAAAGCCCTGACCTCAATCCTATAGAAAATGTGTGGGCAAAACAGAAAAAGCATGTGTGAGCAAGGAGGCCTACAAACCTGACACAGTTACACCACCTCTGTCAGGAGGAATAGGCCAAAATTCACCTAACTTATTGTGGGAAGCTTGTGGAAGGCTACCCGAAACTTTTAACCCTAGCGACGAGCAATCCCATATCCGGGAGCGTAATCATAGCCTCAAGCTCATTACCATAACGCAACGTTTCCTATTCATGAAAATCGCAAATGAAATGAAATAAATATATTGAAACACAAGCTTAGCCTTTTGTTAACAACACTGTCATCTCAGATTTTCCAAATATGCTTTTCAACCAAAGCTACACAAGCATTTATGTAAGAGTATTGATAGCCTAGCATAGCATTAAGCCTAGCATTCGGCAGGCAACATTTTCACATAAACAAGAAAAGCATTCAAATAAAATAATTTACCTTTGAAGAACTTCGGATGTTTTCAATGACGAGACTCTTAGTTAGATAGCAAATGTTCATTTTTTCCAAAAAGATTATTTGTGTAGACGAAATAGCTCTGTTTTGTTCATCACGTTTGGCTAAGAAAAATACCGGAAAATGCAGTCACTTACAACGCCAAACTTTTTTTCCAAATTAGCTCCATAATATCGACAGAAACATGGCAAAGGTTGTTTAGAATCAATCCTCAAGGTGTTTTTCACATATCTATTCGATAATCTATAAATGGTGGCAGCTGGCTTCTCATCAGAAGAAAACGGAAAAATACTGCAGCTGGAGATTACGCAATAATTGCAACGGAGGACACCAAGCGACCACCTGGTAAATATAGTCTCTTATGGTCAATCTTCCAATGATATACCTACAAATACGTCACAATGCTGCAGACACCTTGGGGAAAACGTGGAAAAGGTAAGCTGACTCCTAGCTCCTCCACAGCCATATAAGGAGTTATTGCCATGAGGCGGTTTCAAAAAATGCTGCACTTCCTGATTGGATTTTTATCTGGGTTTCGCCTGTAACATCAGTTCTGTGGCACTCACAGACAATATCTTTGCAGTTTTGGAAATGTCCGAGTGTTTTCATTCCAAAGCTGTCAATTATATGCATAGTCGTACATCTTTTCATTACAAAATTTCTTGGCAATGCTACCAAATACTAATTAAGTGTATGTAAACTTCTGACCCACTGGGAATGTGATGAAGGAAATAAAATATTAAATAAATAATTCTCTCTACTATTATTCTGACATTTCACATTCTTAAAATAACGTTGTTATCCTAACTGACCTGAGACAGGGAATTTTACCAGGATTTAATGTCAGGAATTGTGAAAAACTGAGTTGAAATGCATTTTGCTAAGGCGTGTGTATGTAAACTTCCGACTTCAACTGTAGGGCATGTTGTAAAAGCCTGAGGTCAAGTCCATCGTATTGAATTAGGTGTTGCCCCCTAAGGCTGCAAAACAGCCAGATTGGTGTGGAAGTGGGTGTGCATCTTTGAGTGTTCTTGCATTTAGCCATCTGAAATCTGTACATATATGAAGCCCACCATCTTTCTTCCACACCATTACTAGAGAAGCATATTCACTGACAGATTTCCTGATTATTTCCTGTTCCTCCATTTCCTTCAATACTTGTCGTAGTTTCTGGTAATGGGCAAGCGGAACACTACGACATGGTATGGCAAAATGTGAGCCGAATACGATGCTCAAAGCCCTTGGCTTCGCCACAATCCAACGCGCTCTTGGAGAACACATCATTGTAGCTGGTAAGTAACTGAACTAACTCCTCTCTTGATGATTGACTGATTGGGGTCATGATTGATTGATTTATAGTGGAATGTCTGACTAATCTCTTATCTCTTACACTCCCCTGCAGAGTTCTGTCTTCACAGTCACACATTTCTCAGACAGTTTTTTCATAGGAGGCAGAGAGCCTAGAAACGTACTGGGAAACAATATTAAACCTCATATTGTTAATCTGTAGTCTAGGACCCTATACATGTAAGGAGGGATGGGTTTTATAACCCCTCCCCTTCTATTAATGCAACATAAGCATAATCAATTATTATAATACATCAAACATTTGGTACAACCCCTATCATGACCCCAAGGTGAACCCCCTTCAGCACCCACCTGTCGCCCCACATGGGTGTGATGACTCAGCCCACCATGATGTTTCGTGGCATGGTCTTGGATGAAGTGGGTTCGACCACAATAGTGCTCCCTGGAGACATTGGCACACATTTGGGAAGTCTCCCCCATATAGATGCTCTTGTTTAGCAAGGAGTGTGACAGCCTGGTTGAGTTTGACTGTACCTATTTTTTGGGGCGTTTCTTCACTCTGCCAACATGTCAGGCTAGTCATCATGTTCAATAAGTATTCACCTGCACGTGATGGCTGCGACATACATTCTGATATGAGTCTCCAGTACTCGTCAGTACCTTTAATTTGATGCATAAGGTGCTTTATCAAGTTTGTACCGAGAATGAGATCATCATGCTGACCTGGCACAATGAGCATAGCAACTAAACAACTAATCCCATACACGTTAAGGTCAACTTCATATATGCATTGTGGGTGTTCCGTGTTCCTCCCTACACCAACGAGAATGACTGGCTCTGAAAGTGGCTTCTTCTCTAGACTAATATTTTCCGCAAGCATTCTTTGTTCTGCTGCTTCGCTTAAAGTACAGGCCATGGAGCCAGTGTCAAGCCTCCCTTTCAATTGGAACTGGTTATTTACAGTGACTGGGGCAGAAAAAAGTTATTCAAATGGCGTTACTCTTTGTATATTCTGTGCTATGACCCGAACCCCTTCTGGTGCTGCACTACATGCATTCACATATCGTCGTTCTAAATCTTCATCACACTCAAGTGTTTGTTTCTCTTGACCCGCATAACCCCCCTCCAAATGCAGGCCTGCTAGTTTAATGGCTCCGCACCATGGGTTGCGTGTGTGGGCTCCTCACTGTATCTAGGCCCAGATTTCGGACAGTTTTTCTTCCAGTGACCTGACTCAAAGCATGACAAACACAGGCCCTCCCTTCTACAGTGAGCAAGCGTAGGGTGGTTTGTGCCGTTACACACTGTGCAATATTTCCTGTAAGAGTACCCTTGGCTAGGTGGGTGCTGCGGTCTTACTGTTGTCTGAGTGTTCTGTGTTAGCAGATGATCAAGTAAGCTTATGAAGGTTTGCATGCAGTTTCCCTCAGTTTGATTAGAGGGTGTGACAAGTACCTCACTCTGGCTAGGAGACACTGGACAAGTTGTCACTTCATCTTCAAGTACAGACGTCTGGACATGTGTGGTCACCTGTCTCACAGCAGCAGGGCGCTTTGACCTGGTTAGCATTTGGGCATACATTTCAGACTGATACTCGTCTAGACGTCTTCTAAATAGTGATGGATGAAGGTGAAGATTCCAGAAGTGAATCTTGATAAGTGTGTGTCTGGAGTGAGCGAGCGAGGGGGTTGGAATAAACTTTTGAGCCTGTTTTGCCCTGGTCGATAGGAGGAAGGACATTTCATATTTTGTAAATAAACTGTTGTTCGTGGTTTCATGGCAGCGCACCACAGATGGCACCATGGCACCATGGCACCACAGATGTGGTGGGTTTTGTATGACCAATATACACAGGATGTTGTATACACAGTAGGAATAGGTCCTCGAAGACCTGCGGTAAGGTGCGCTACCAGAAATAAACTAAACTTAATAACAGAGGTCTGTTTGCCCGATTTATTAAGCCGGGATACTAAATGGGTGTTGTTAGGGTAGGATGGATGGCTTGTACGAATAATAACTAACAGGATAGTTTAACCTACTCAACACTTGGATAGTGTCCAACAAGGAGGAGAGGGAAGCCCAAAATAGTGAAGTGAGATACAAGATATTAGAGTACTTTAAAAATCCTCCGAAACAACCCGAAATAAGAGTTAACTAGGGATTTACGATTTACGACCCCTGGGTGATGGCTTATAGTTGTAAGGTAAGACCTAATATCCGATCGATAGTCAACGCTTTAGAGATAGTTTCCAGGGAAGAGAAAACATATAAATCCATACACATAGATTGTAACTAGGTAACGGTAAACAGCACATACATCGATCATAGAAAAATATACACATAGATTGTGAGAGCGGTAGAAAGTGGGAACACATACATAGAAGGTAAAAAGCACATAGAGGATTAGACAGAAAAAGGGTTGAGCGGCTGTAAAAGTAAGAGGGAATCTAGACGTAATTTATAATTCTGTACAAAGACTAAGGTTTTCCACCAAACTAATTATCAGTGCGTGATTAATGTGATGTAGTAAAGTTTTAGAAATACGTTGCAGGAGTAAACATAATCTACTTTTATTAAAAGGCACAAGATCTGTTTCCTATTCTATAAATGTCGATTTTATTGTTTGACTGCTAATCTATTCATTTGGCATGGGAGAATCACAGCTGGAATAAGGCTTGTACCTTTAACATACTTTACTAACCATTTGTTTTGGGAGCTTTGATGCAGCCATCCTCTTCTCATGGTGCAACCAGGAAGTAAACAGCTCTGGTCATGTGACAATTTACACTAAACATGTGACACTGCACATCTTTCATTGAGACCCTTTATTATTTCAATATTTGCTGGAAATACATTGATAGATCATTCCGTAACATTTATAGAGCCTTATAACTGAAAAAGTTTTTTACGGTCACTTTTGTGACCGATGAGATTAAATAGGTTAATAAACAAATTAGGCAGATTTGGGCAGCCTTGATGCAACATTTTGAACAAAAATGCAATGGTTAATTGGATCAGTCTAAAACTTTGCACATACACTGCTGGAATCTAGTGGCCAAACTCTAAATTGCTGCCCGGCTGGAATAATACATTATGGCCTTTCTCTTACACTTCAAAGATGATGGTACAAAAAAAATACAAAAGAACGGTTGTTTTTTTCTTTTAGCAGATCTATTGTGTCATATTCTCTTACATTCCTTTCACATTTCCACAAACTTCAAAGTGTTTCCTTTCAAATGGTACCAAGAATATCCATATCCTTGCTTCAGGGCCTGAGTTACAGGCAGTTAGATTTGGAATGTCATTTTATGAGAAAATCGGGAAAGGGGCGGATCCTTAATCATACTTTTTTTTATTACTTTGACATTACAGAGTGTTTTGAGGTCATTGATGACAACAAATGACATTTAAATAAATGTTAAACCCACTTTGTAACACAATAAAATGTGAAGAAATACAAGGGGTATGAATACTTGCATTGTGTACTTGGTCACTCACAAGCAGAGTTTCATTATGTAAGGGTGTTTAACTGGCGGCAGAGAAGTCAGACGCAGGAGAGAAGTAACTGTGTTTCCAATGGAGCAGTTTTTTTTACAAAAAACCCCACCGGAAAACATAATAATAAAAGTCAATGAGTAACATAACCCGACGTACACCAGTACAGACGTACACATACACTTACAATAAACAATCACAGACAAGGACATGAGGGGAAACAGGGGGTTAAATACACAACATGTAATTGATGGGATTGGAACTAGGTGTGATTGGAGACAAGACAAAACCAATGGAAAATGAAAAATGGATCAGCGATGGCTAGAAGGTGGGTGACGTCAACCGCCGAACACCGCCCGAATAAGGAGAGGGAACAACTTCGGCGGAAGTCGTGACACATTAAGAAAAATCCATACTTTAGAAGTGTATTTTGAATGATTTATACTAAATTATAATTAAATCGTTTTAAATTGAAATACAGTTTCAATTTGTTTAATGATAGAGAACATACAGTTTGCTTAAAGACTGATAAACAACAAATATAAAGTACACTTTTAATAAGTGTGTTGAAGTGTAATGATAGTATATTTATAGTATACATTAAGATATACTAGAGAATTGCATCTTGTATTTGAAGTATAATGTTTGAAATGTTTGTACATTTAAGTATACGTTAGTATATTTGTACTATATTAAAGTATAAAAAAAATTCCGCTTGGGATCACTCTGGCCTGTGAGAATTTTAATATAACATCAATCACATATTTTACATCCATTTTCAAGTTCCCTATTTTATGGCAGGGTAAAAACATAATCAGTTAATGACTGTTAAATATTCTATGAAACATTGATGTATTCAACATAATACTGTGTCAGAGAAATATGACTGATTGTGAGGGATATTTGTGTTGTCCTTAAATCACCAGCAGAGGGAGACAGAGAAGTGTGTAACGCATCAGATGAGAGCCCTAGACTGAGCTTTTATCTTTGTGAGTCAAACATTCAGAATAGATGGCTAGCCTGGATGAATTGTTCATATAGCGCAGAAGAAAAAGTATGATGGAGAAAAACACAGACGAATAAAGAAATTGAAGGATATATACTGAACAAAAGTAAAGTTGAACGTGTTGGTCCCATGTTTCATGAGATTTTCCATTGGCTGGGCCTGGCTCCCCAGTGGGTGGGCCTAAACCCTCCCAGGCCCACCCATGGCTGCACCCCAGCCCAGTCATGTGAAATCCATACATGTTGGCCTAATGAATTTATTTAAAATGACTGATTTACTTATATAAACTGTAACTCAGTAAATTTGTTGAAATTGTTTCTATTTTTGTTCAGTATAGAATGAAGAGAAAGCTGGAAATGGACAGTAAGCAGGACTGTAGTCACTAATGTATGTTTCTAATGTCATTATCAGCTTCTCTCTTACCCCCCTCCTCCACTCCTCTACCCTCCTCCTCTCCTCCTCCCCTCCTCCACCCCCCATCACCACTCCGCCAACCCTCCCATCCTCCGTTTGGCTGGCGATGATGGGAATAGCAATTAAGACACTGCTCTCACAAATGGCTGCTTTCATTAGCTTTGTCTTAAGAGAGGGAGCGAGAGTAGGAAGGGACGAGTCAGCAGCTAGGCATACACACAAACACTACATGCATGATGAACGAACGAGAGAGAGAGAGAGAGAGAGAGAGAGAGACTGATGATCTTAATAACCATTTAAGCGAGCAAGGTCATTAGCTTGTACTCAAGCAATGAGGGATTCCTGCAGGTCACAGAAACGTATTACAGCAGCCTACTTACTGCTAATAGAACTGCCCTATTTGTATTAAAACTAAAAAAAACAATTTGAGTAAGACGCCACAATCAAACCCTTACGTCCACGTCTGACCACTCATATCCCCACAGTTCTTCGTTTTGGTCCGTCTCAAACCGTTTCAGACAGACAGACACACACACACACACATACATACACACACGCACACACACACACCTCTATTTTCCACTTCTTCTCTCAGCATTACATATCGCCAAATTGTTTCCATAACAGTTGACTTGTTTCTCACATTAAATCCTCCTGTCTAAATACCTTCAGTGTCGATCTCTGTCCCAAAACAATTCATAATCCTTACTCTTTTCTCCTTTCTCCTCTCCTCTTCAATAGCATCCTCTCCCCCCATTTACATTCCCCTCTTCTTAAAGTCCTTGGCTTGAATCAAATTGACCTCTTCACTTCACTAATGTGGATGGATGGTGTCTGGGGATAAGGAGTCTTATAAGAGAGTGGTAAAAAAAGTCTACATTAAGTATGTTCTCTACCATTCTTAGGCTTTGCCTACATACTATTGTTCTGATTCAATTTCCTATTATGAGGAAGAGAGATTCATATATTGTTTAATGTCCTAGTAATGTGCTTGCTCTTATTACCCAAGATATTCACAAACATTAATCCCCACACACTGTTAAATGTCATACTCCATGTCCATTCCTTTGTCCTGGTTCAGTATTATATCACACATCCGATAAATCACAACACACTAACACCATTCTCTGTGCTTTTCCAACATATATTTTTATCAAGATATGTTCGGTTGAGTTGAAGCTTGAAATAGCTCATATATGAGCATACCTCTCTCTCTCTCTCACACACACACACACACACTGGCACAAATCATCGGTGTCTCTTGATCTTCCTGAACAACTCAGATACTATTACTGATTATTTACCAACATTAACCAGATGAATGGTCTGTGCCCAAATTGGCATCCATTGGAGTACAATAAGACCCTTCCCTCTGTCTTTTTTCTCCCTCTAGTCCTTTCTCTTCTCTTTCTAAAACACTATATGGCTCACGGTCTGTTCTCTCCGTTATCCACCCTTCTTTTCTCTGGGTTCTCCTTTCCTCCTGCAATGTGTCTTTTCTGCCCCCTCTTTGTCATCGTGTATCCCGGGGTTATTTATAAGGCCCTCTTGCTCTATTTCTCCCTCCCTCCTCTCTCTCATTCTCTGTCTTTCTCTAATCGTTCATACTTGCATCCCCTCAGGCCCATCTCAGTAGTAATAATGAAAATGATTTAACCCCTATGTGGCCAACGCCTCTGATCTCAGAGTCACACACACACACACACACACACACACACACACACACACACACACACACACACACACACACACACACACACACACACACACACACACACACTATTACTTTGATTACCAATAATAATACAGTACAATATACTACTACTACTACTACTACTGCAGCTGCTGATACTACTACTACTAATACTACTGTTACTATTATTACTACAACTACGACGACTGCTACTACTACTACTACTATTACTACTGCTGCTGCTGCTAATACTACTACTGCTACTAAAAACAAATCAAATCAAATGTTATTGGTCACCTACACATGGTTAGCAAATGTTAATGCGAGTGTAGCAAAATTCTTCTGCTCCTAGTTCCGACAGGGCAGTAATATCTAACAAATAATCTAACAATTTCACAACTACCTTATACACACAAATGTAAAGGGATGAATAAGAATATGTACATATAAATATATGGCTCAGCAATGGCTGTCCGGCATAGGCAAGATGCAGTAGATGGTACAGAGTACAGTATATACATATGAGATGACTGTTGCTGCTACTACTGCTGCTACTAATACTATTACTATTACTACTACTACTACTACTACAACTGCTACTACTACTACTGCAACTACTACTATGACTACTGCTACTACTGTTACTACCACTGCTACTACTATGACTATGTACTACTACTACTACTACTACTATTACTACTATTACTACTATTACTACTACAACTACTGCTGCTGCTGCTGCAATTACTACTACTACTACTGCTACTACTACTACTACTACTACTACTACTACTACTACTACTACTACTGCTACTATTGCTACTAATGTCATAGAAAACATTTGATTTTTTCCCTATTTCTTTGTAACTATATTTACTGTCTCTCTGTCTGTCAGTCTCCAGCTGAGAAGTCCATACATATCAGATCTTCTCAGAAATGAAGGGTCTCCTAATTAGGAACTGTTAATTACACTTATTGACTAATGGACTTAATTACCAGAACAGCATTTGCTTTCAGTTTCACAGCATTCCTCACTGATTTAGACAATGATCTGTTTAGTGAACTATACAACTTAATTGCATACATTTGCATAAACAAATTAGCTAATTAATTACAATTAAGCACATTCTGATGAGTCTGTACAATTAGAGTATTACTATCCCTGAAGTGAGACTCCACACAGCACTTTACGCACAAGTGTGTGTGTGTGTGTTTGTGTGTCTGTGTGTGTGTGTCTCTGTGTGTGTGTCTGTGTGTGTGCTTTTGAGCACAATATGGGGAGATGGTTTAGAGATAGAAGGACCTCTCCCCTACTCTTCTGTGTCAGAATTTAATATGCAACTTATATTGGAAAACAATTGCGCGTGCCTGCGTGAATCTTGACCGCAATATATCTGTTAGTGCCCCTAATCCGATCAGTACAGGGAGGGCTATTTATCACCGCAAATCCAGGACACTTCAGCCTTCTTTTTATTATTTTAATATATTTCTGAGCTGTTAAATCACCAAATGATGAATTAGAGCTGTCCACCACCCTTTCACCAGCTTGACAGAAAATTATGCACTACCCAATTTGAGTGGTCATTTGAACTTTTAAGACAAAAAAAGAGCAAAGAAAAAGTAGGATATTTTTTGTGGTTCCTTTTTATTTCCCAGCCCCTATGTGCCTTTCACCTGCATGTTTCTTAACAATGCTGCTTAAGTGGGCTTTATTGCCATGTAAGTGAGGACGGCACCAAAACAATCTTCACTATTCAGCCAATTACCAAACACACACACAATCTCACGAAAAATAGCACACACTCTTGGCTTTATTTCTATTTTGCTCTGTTTCCTTTCACACGTGTTCCTACATGCACTGATTCACTTGGTACACACTGTCACATCAACAGATCTGTTGATACTTTGATTTCAACCAGTAAAACAACTTTTCATGTTATTGCCTTCTGATTTAAACACCTTGTTTAAGATGTACAAGTTTGGTGTTGGGGTACTTCTGGGTTTGGGGCAGTTCTTGAGTTGGGGCAGTTCTTGGGTTAGGGCAGGTCTGGGGATGGGGCAGGGCTGGGGTTTGGACAATTCTTGAACTGGGTCAGGTCTGGGGTTGGGGCAGATCTGTGGTTGGAACAGCTCTGGAGTTGGGGCAGGTCTGGGGTTGGAACAGTTCTTGAGTCGCAGCATGTCTGAGGTTGGGGCAGTTCTTGAGTTGCGGCAGGTCTGGGGTTGGGACAGTTCTTGAGTTGGAGCATGTCTGGGGTTGAGGCAGTTCTTGAGTTGTGTCAGGTCTGCGGTTGGGGCAGGACTGGTGCAGTTCTGCTCCAGCCCAATAGGGAAAGCTAGTGTGGCCATGTCACAGTGAGGGAGTCTCTGGACACTGTCTCACTTCAGCACCCCCAAAGCCTCCCCACTTCACTTTCCTCAGACTCATCCTCCTCTGTTTTCCTCACTCTCTCTGTCTCCTCCCAGATCCCTTCCATCTCTTCTCCTCTCTCCCCCCCCCCCCCCCCACCCCTCCCCCACTGTATCGGTATTGTTCTCTCACCCCCCCCCCACCCACCCCCCGCCACTGTATCAGCATTGTTCTCATCCCCCCCACTGTATCAATATTGTTCTCATCCCCCCACTGTATTTGTATTGTTCTCAACACCCCCCCCCCCCACTGTATCAGTTTTGTATCAGTATTGTCCTCCCCCCACTGTATCAGTATTGTTCTCTCACCCCCACTGTATCAGTATTGTTCTTATCCCCCCACAACTGTATTCATATTGTTCTCAACCCCCCCCCCCACTGTATCAGTATTGTATCAGTATTGTCCTCCCCCCACTGTCTCAGTTTTGTTCTCATCCCCCCACTTTTTAAATCAAATACCAGATCAAATTTATTTATATAGCCCTTCAAAAAACATCAGCTGATATATCGAAGTGCTGTACAGAAACCCAGCCTAAAACCCCAAACAGCAAGCAATGCAGGTGTAGAAGCACGGTGGCTAGGAAAAACTCCCTAGAAAGGCCAAAACCTAGGAAGAAACCTAGAGAGGAACCAGGCTATGAGGGGTGGCAAGTCATCTTCTGGCTGTGCCGGGTGGAGATTATAACAGAACATGACCAAGATGTTCAAATGTTCATAAATGACCAGCATGGTCAAATAATAATAATCACAGTAGTTGTCGAGGGTGCAACAAGTCAGCACCTCAGGAGTAAATGTCAGTTGGCTTTTTATAGCCAATCATTGAAAGTATCTCGACCACTCCTGCTGTCTCTAGAGAGTTGAACGCAGCAGGTCTGGGACAGGTAGCACATCCGGTGAACAGGTCAGGGTTCCATAGCCGCAGGCAGAACAGTTGAAACTGGAGCGGCAGCACGGCCAGGTGGACTGGGGACAGCAAGGAGTCATCATGCCAGGTAGTCTTGAGGCGTAGTCCTAGGAAAGAAAGAAAGAAAGAAAGAAAGAAAGAAAGAAAGAAAGAAAGAAAGAAAGAAAGAAAGAAAGAATTAGAGAGAGCATACTTAAATTCACACAGGATACTGGATAAGTCAGGAGAAATCTCCCCCACTGTATCAGTATTGTTCTCCCCCCCCACTGTATCAGTATTGTTCTCACCCCTCCACTGCATCAGTATTGTTCTCACCCCCTACTGTATCAGTATTGTTCTCACCCCCCCACTGTACCAGTATTGTTCTCATCCATAGCCGCAGGCAGAACAGTTGAAGCTGGAGCAGCAGCACGGCCAGGTGAACTGGGGACAGCAAGGAGTCATCATTCCAGGTAGTCCTGAGGCATGGTCCTAGGGCTCAGGTGCTCCGAGAGAAAGAAAGAAAGAGATAAAGAAAGAGAGAATTAGAGAGAGCATACTTAAATTCACACAGGACACCGGATAAAACAGGAGAAATACTCCAGATATAACAGACTGACCCTAGCCCCCTGACACATAAATTACTTCAGCATAACTACTGGAGGCTGAGACAGGAGGGGTCAGGAGACACTGTGGTCCCATCCGATGATACTCCCGGACAGGGCCAAACAGGCAGGATATAACCGCACCCACTTTGCCAAAGCACAGCCCCCACACCACTAGAGGGATATCTTCAACCACCAACTTACCATCCTGAGACAAGGCCAAGTATAGCCCACAAAGATCTCCGCCACTGCACAACCCTAGGTCATCCCCCCCAAGGTATCAGTATTAGTCTCACCCCCCCACTGTATGTATTGTTCTCACCCCCCACTGTATCAGTATTGTTCTCACCCCCCCCCCCCCCACTTTATCAATATTGTTCTCACCACCTCGCTGTATCAGTATTGTTCTCACCCCCCCACTGTATCAGTATTGTTCTCATCCCGACTGTATCAGTATTGTTCTCACCACCCCGCTGTATCAGCATTGTTCTCATCCCCCCCACTGTATCAGTATTGTTCTCAACCCCCCCCCCCCCCCCCCCACTGTATCAGTATTGTTCTCATCCCCCCACTGTATCAGTATTGTTCTCATCCCCCCACTGTATCAGCATTGTTCTCACCCCCCTACTGTATCAGTATTGTTCTCATCCCCCCACTGTATCAGTATTGTTCTCATCCCCCCCACTGTATCAGTAATGTTCTCATTCCCCCACTGTATCAGTATTGTTCTCATCCCCCCCACTGTATCAGTAATGTTCTCATCCCCCCACTGTATCAGTAATGTTCTCATCCCCCCACTGTATCAGTATTTTTCTCATCCCCCCACTGTATCAGTATTGTTCTCACCCCCCTACTGTATCAGCATTGTTCTCACCCCCCCCCCCCCCGCCCCCCACTGTATCAGTATTGTTCTCACCCCCCTACTGTATCAGTATTGTTCTCAACACCCCCCCCCACTGTATCAGTATTGTTCTCACCCCCCCCCACACTGTATCAGCATTGTTCTCATCCCCCCACTGTATCAGTATTGTTCTCATCCCCCCACTGTATCAGTATTGTTCTCATCCCCCACTGTATCAGCATTGCATCTTTTCCTCACTCTCTTTACATTTACTTTTTCTCATCTGTCTTTTCAATTGTTTACAATGTCTCTATGTCATCCTTCCGTCCATCTGTGCCTTTATTAATAATGGTATGAAAGAGCTAAATATTATGACAGAGGAGGGAAATGATATTGAAGTTTAGAGTCAGAGTGTGGCCCTCACGAAATACCTGAGATGAGAGGAAGACTTGAAGACAGAGGGGTGAACGTGAGAGAGAAAGCTAAAGAGGCTTAAGGAACGCTTGGTTTTTACTGCTGCTGAAACTACAATTGAAACCAGTTACAGATGTGTGATAATAAATGTTAAAGAGGACAGCTAGAGAGCCTGGAGTCACCTCTTTTATTACTTGGCCCCACCCACCCACCCACCCTCCTCTTCTTCCCATCTCTCTTTCCATTTCTCACTCTCTCATTCCACCATCTATCTTTCCTCTTCTCTCTCTCGCTCTCTCTGCATAAACTGAGGAATTAATCATTTAACTTGCAAAGGGACCACCAGAATTCCCCCTAGCCTTGATTTACTTCAGCCTCTCATTCCATTCCCTTCCTCTCATCGCTACCCATCCCACGTCTACAGTTCTCATTCATACAGTATGTTCCTATGTGATGCATCTCACAGTAACTATAACACAGCTTGCATCATACATTTGTAAAGTGCATTCAGCTGCATGAACAGGTGGTACAGTATAATCTGTGGTCAGAGTTCAGGACTTTGGCCCTCTGCCCCCCCCCCCTCCCCCTCTCTATCTTTCTCCCCCTCTCTCTCTTTCCCTCTCCCTCTCTCTCATTGGCTTAAGATGGTATTGATTACTCAGGCCATTACTGGGTTATATTCACTTACATCCTCAGAGATTTACTGACCCATTGACAAACACACTAATTGACAAGCCAGGATGCAGTGGCTGACAGAGAACACAGAGAGAGCTCCACATAACACTCAATTCATATTGACATGCCTTGGAGAGAAAACCTTAGCACTTACTGTAATACTGCATTAGACCAGTGGGTGTCAGTCTGACTGGGGCAGTGCTCTGCTTCCTGCGCAACATATTCACAGGATGAGGGGCTGACACTGGTGGGACAGGTTGGAAAAGACTCTGCATCAAAAGATACACCCTGACAATATTCACACAAGGTATTTCCAACCAATGTGGAATTTCTAAATTTTTTGAGATGTCCCTCTCCCACTCATCACAAACTAATTTTCCCAAAGCAGAATTGAGTTCCAGAGAAAGAGAAAAAGGCCAGAGGCTTTTCATAATTGTATCGACAGGAAAATGAATATGATGAACGATGTTCATTCAGCACCTCCTTGATTTATTGTGTTTTCCTCCAGGCGTTAATCGCTACGAGAGGGAGAGAGGGAGGGAGAAATAAAGGAAGAGAGGAAAGAGAAGGAGAGAGAGAGGAAGGAGAGTGTGAGTAGGAGAGACTACCTCTCCAACCACACACACACACACACATACACATACGCATACACAAACACACACACGCACGCTCATTGAATCAGCAGCGGACTACAAGGCCCAGGTCTCTCGGGTCCTTTGTAACCAACAGTAACTGGGGTTTTATTGCCTGTTCGAGCCTCTGAGACCCTGTGTGGCGGACTCTAGATTAAACTTTGTTCTGGTAAAGTTCAGTGGCTCAGATAATGAGGAGTCAAGCAGGACATGTTACACACAGCCTTTGACACACCAGGGAAATGGATAGTCTCAGTATATTAAGTGCGTCTTTAGGATTGCATTTTTATTTATGCAGCCAGGTCGCTCATCATCCATTGCGAAATTTGACATCCATCCAGGTAAGAACGACATTGGGAGAATACTTCAAAAACCAGCCACTATGGGTTTGCTAGGGTGTTGTGGAGCGGCTCTGAGGGTCACGTGTTCAATCCCAGTTTTTTTTTCTTCCCTATCCCGAACCTTAACCTTTACCTTAACCATTCAGAATTAATGCCTAAACTTAAACTTTGTGAAGTTTATGACAAATGTCGGATGCTGCAGTGAGACTGTGAGAGCTTGTTGATGAATGAGGCCAAAATTCATGTTTTTCTTTCTGCATTTTCGTGAACTTTAGTTTACCTAATTGTGATTCTGTAATAAATCCACTAATCTTTCAGGCCATTCCCTAAATCCTTACTCCTCCATTCACCGCTACATCCCTCTCCCTCCCTCTATCAGAGTGCTCTGACTACAGATGAATCCAGAGCTCATAAAGTGTGTGTTTGAGACCCATCCATCATGGTTGTGTGGGAGAGGAGAGGAGAGGAGAGGAGAGGAGAGGAGAGGATAGTGAGACAGGACTGAAACAGGTGTGTGTGCATTGTGTGTGAGTGCGTGTGTGTGAGTGCATGCGTGTGTGTGAGTGCATGCGTGTGTGTGAGTGCGTGTGTGAGTGCGTGTGTTTTCGTGCGTGCGTGCGCGTGTGTGTGTGAGTGCGTGTGTGTGTGTGTGTGTGTGTGTGTGTGTGTGTGTGTGTGTGTGTGTGTGTGTGTGTGTGTGTGTGTGTGTGTGTGTGTGTGTGTGTGTGTGTGTGTGTGTGTGTGTGTGTGTGTGTGTGTGTGTGTGTGTGTGTGTGTGTGTGTGCATGCGTGTGTTTGTGTGTGTACGCGTATCTGCTTGCGTGTGTGATGAGGGGTGGGGGTCCTCTCCATTCCTGATATGCAAGTGTGTGTGTTCTAGAAATAGCAGCGTGTAAGTATGACAGTATGGTTGTGTGTGCCTTCAAAAACAAAAAGCAGGTGATATCAGGTGATATCCTGCATTTACAAAAAAATATCAATGGAGTTCATGGCTGATCACACACATACATATAAACACACACACACACACAAAATGCACAGTGTTTGGATGGACTGACAGTACCTTGCTTCTATCAGATATATTTCCATCCCTCTGTGGGGTATTTCTAGCTAAGATGAAAATTGGAGAGTTATGAGAGAGGAAAATGGAGAGAAAGAGATGGATGAGTGATATAGACAAACAAAGTGCTAAAAAAGTGTGGAATAAAGAGAGCATTTATGAGTTGGAATGAGTAGATGGAGGACGAGAGAGAAAGACATGAGAGAGATGGATGGATGAGGGAGTTGGTGGGATGCTGGTCACCCCAGGCGTGGCACTCAGATAGGGGATGGAGGCAGGAGAGACATAGGGCAGGGCTGCTGCCCCCAGGCAGGGCAGGTGGGACAGCAGGGGGAGACTGGTGGCTCAACAGCTTGCTCCACCCTGAGGGCCCAGCAGGCCAGGAGTAAGCAGGGGGCTGGAGTAACGCTGCTGCCAAGGAGAGGGAGGCCGCTGCTGGTGGCAGCTGGTCCTGGCTCCCCCCCTCCCACCAGCAGGCAGCAGGCAGGGTGAGAAGGTCAAAAGCCAGTCGTTAGGAGGACAAAGGGAGGCACAGCGACAAGAGAGGATAATCGTCTTTCATTGAGTGCCGTTGACAAGGCACACAGCGCTGGCAACACTGATACCACACACACAAACATACCATGCCCGGTGGGCGGGTGTGAGCAAGACACACACACACGAACGCACACACACACACAATAACACACACACACACTCTAATGCACACGCACGCAAGCACACACAAAGTAACACACATTATTGGTCCATATCTGTCAGTATGACCCTTCCCCCCCTTTTGCTTTTCAACACTGCACCCCACCCCGACCCACGACCTCTCATCCCTTCTTCCTTTTTTTTCATTAGCATGGTAAACAGCCACGCGTTCAGCCATCAAGTGAGCGGTTCTGCACTCCACAGCACTTAACATCAGAGATCTGCACCATGTCCTTCACTAACCTGTCATCTAGAACTCCCTAAATCTAACTCCCTACTTTTTATTCGATCCAGATCTAGATATAAGAAAACAAATCATGAAAATGAAATCTGCATTTTCATGGAAAGCCTTTCCTTAAAAACATATGAGCTAAGGATTTATTTTCATGTCAACACTGTACATCTCACATGGTGCCTCTCATCATTCTCACTGTTGTGCTATACCCTGCCTTACAGCCCTAAAACACCCCTCCCATCTCTCCTCCGTGTTCTACTGTGTTCTAGAGCTCAGAGACACTCAAACATGAAACAAATACATCCAATCTCCACTATCATACTCTACCCAATAACACACACTACCCTTGGGCACAAATCCCCAACGACAAGAAGCAGAAAACTACTAAAGACAACTATCCAAATCCCGATCTGAGACACAACCAACCCTGCATTGGTGTCATCAGTCTGCAGAGTGACGTGCTAAGCTCTCTCAGGCGACCGGGCCATTCAGCGAAACCAAAGCCATGTACCACTGTGTTAAGTAAGGTTACAGACACACGAGCAGCCATGAGGGAGACACAGAGATCGCTTCCGATTGCAGCTCGTCTCCACAGAGTGTGGCATGCTAAACTGGGCTCAATGGAGCATGGCTCTGCTGACGGGGACAAAGGGGGTTCAGCTTGGCAATGTGATGCACACACACAAACTCAGCCCTGTAAACATGACTCACCTGTTAGTCTGTCTGCCTGTCAATCTCCACTCTACCAACCCTCGTACCCTGCCGCAACACAGAGAGAGAGAGAGAGAGAGACATTAGGCAACAACAAATTCAATCCCTTTTAGACAATTTCCTGGGTAAAACGTTCCGCTGTAATAGTGAAGGTGTAAACTTGGCAGTAGAAAATCTTAACAGTATATTTGACCTCTCAGCTTCCCTATCAAATCTAAAAATCTCAAATAGAAAACCGAAGAAAATTAACAATAATGACAAATGGTTTGATGAAGAATGCAAAAATCTAAGAAAGAAATTGAGAAACCTGTCCAACCAAAAACATAGAGACCCGGAAAACCTGAGTCTACGCCTTCACTATGGTGAATCACTAAAACAATACAGAAATACACTACGGAAAAAGAAGGAACAGCATGTCAGAAATCAGCTCAATGCAATTGAAGAATCCATAGACTCTAACCACTTCTGGGAAAATTGGAAAACACTAAACAAACAACAACAAGAAGAATTATCTATCCAAAATGGAGATGTATGGGTAAACCACTTCTCCAATCTTTTTGGCTCTATAACAAAGAATAAAGAGCAAAAACATATACATGATCAAATACAGATCTTAGAATCATCTATTAAAGACTACCAGAACCCACTGGATTCTCCAATTACATTGAATGAGTTACAGGACAAAATAAAAACCCTCCAACCCAAAAAGGCCTGTGGTGTTGATGGTATCCTCAATGAAATGATCAAATATACAGACAACAAATTCCAATTGGCTATACTAAAACTCTTTAACATTATACTTAGCTCTGGCATCTTCCCCAATATTTGGAACCAAGGACTGATCACCCCAATCCACAAGTGGAGACAAATTTGACCCTAATAACTACCGTGGAATATGTGTCAACAGTAACCTTGGGAAAATCCTCTGCATTATTATTAACAGCAGACTCGTACATTTCCTCAATGAAAACAATGTACTGAGCAAATGTCAAATTGGCTTTTTACCAAATTACCGTACAACAGACCATGTATTCACCCTGCACACCCTAATTGACAACCAAACAAACCAAAACAAAGGCAAAGTCTTCTCATGCTTTGTTGATTTCAAAAAAGCCTTCGACTCAATCTGGCATGAGGGTCTGCTATACAAACTGATGGAAAGTGGTGTTGGGGGTAAAACATACGACATTATAAAATCCATGTACACAAACAACAAGTGTGCGGTTAAAATTGGCAAAAAACACACACATTTCTTCACACAGGGTCGTGGGGTTAGACAGGGATGCAGCTTAAGCCCCACCCTCTTCAACATATATATCAACGAATTGGCGCGGGCACTAGAAAAGTCTGCAGCACCCGGCCTCCCCCTGCTAGAATCCGAAGTCAAATGTCTGCTGTTTGCCGATGATCTGGTGCTTCTGTCACCAACCAAGGAGGGCCAACAGCAGCACCTAGATCTTATGCACAGATTCTGTCAGACCTGGGCCCTGACAGTAAATCTCAGTAAGACCAAAATAATGGTGTTCCAAAAAAGGTCCAGTCACCAGGACCACAAATACAAATTCCATCTAGACACTGTTGCCCTAGAGCACACAAAAAACTATACATACCTTGGCCTAAACATCAGCGCCACAGGTAACTTCCACAAAGCTGTGAACGATCTGAGAGACAAGGCAAGAAGGGCATTCTATGCCATCAAAATAAACATAAATTTCAACATACCAATTAGGATTTGGCTAAAAATACTTGAATCAGTCATAGAGCCCATTGCCCTTTATGGTTGTGAGGTCTGGGGTCCGCTCATCAACCAAGACTTCACAAAATGGGACAAACACCAAATTGAGACTCTGCACGCAGAATTCTGCAAAAATATCCTCCGTGTACAACGTAGAACACCAAATAATGCATGCAGAGCAGAATTAGGCCGATACCCACTAATTATCAAAATCCAGAAAAGAGCCATTAAATTCTACAACCACCTAAAAGGAAGTGATTCACAAACTTTCCATAACAAAGCCATCACCTACAGAGAGATGAACCTGGAGAAGAGTCCCCTAAGCAAGCTGGTCCTGGGGCTCTGTTCACAAACACAAACACACCCTACAGAGCCCCAGGACAACAGCACAATTAGACCCAACCAAATCATGAGAAAACAAAAAGATAATTACTTGACACATTGGAAAGAATTAACAAAAAAACAGAGCAAACTAGAATGCTATTTGGCCCTAAACAGAGAGTACACAGCGGCAGAATACCTGACCACTGTGACTGACCCAAAATTAAGGAAAGCTTTGACTATGTACAGACTCAGTGAGCATAGCCTTGCTATTGAGAAAGGCCGCAGTAGGCAGACATGGCTCTCAAGAGAAGACAGGCTATGTGCTCACTGCCCACAAAATGAGGTGGAAACTGAGCTGCACTTCCTAACCTCCTGCCCAATGTATGACCATATTAGAGAGACATATTTCCTTCAGATTACACAGATCCACAAAGAATTCGAAAACAAATCCAAATTTGAAAAACTCCCATATCTACTGGGTGAAATTCCACAGTGTGCCATCACAGCAGCAAGATTTGTGACCTGTTGCCACGAGAAAAGGGCAACCAGTGAAGAACACACACCATTGTAAATACAACCCATATTTATGCTTATTTATTTTATCTTGTGTCCTTTAACCATTTGTACATTGTTAAAACACTGTATATATATATAATATGACATTTGTAATGTCTTTACTGTTTTGAAACCTCTGTATGTGTAATGTTTACTGTTAATTTTTGTTGTTTTTCACTTTATATATTCACTTTGTATGTTGTCTACCTCACTTGCTTTGGCAATGTTAACACATGTTTCCCATGCCAATAAAGCCCTTGAATTGAATTGAATTGAATTGAGAGAGAGAGAGAGAGAGAGAGAGAGAGAGAGAGAGAGAGAGAGAGAGAGAGAGAGAGAGAGAGAGAGAGAGAGAGAGAGAAGCAGGGGATCTCTCCAGGGGGTAGTGGGACAGAGAGGGTATCCATTCCCTCCCTCAGGCAGATCCTCTTTCTGCTCTTTGTTCCTTAAATAGTCCCAACGAGCAGGTTACTCTGAAGCATGGCCCATTGTCTTAAACAGCTGTCAGTCACACTACCGTTATCTGTCTCCCTTCCGCTGTGTAGCGATTACTTTTTTCTTTCAGCCTCCATCATCAAGTGCAGCAGACATTTCTGCAACACTAACAGTCAGACTGAACAAATGCTGAGGTCTGCATCCTCTTATTCCCTCTTCCTCCTCTCCCTTTGCTGTGGGGTGGTTAGAAGACTGTTAGAGGAAGACTGCATTACTACGATGTACATTAACCAGTTTTTGTCCATTGAACCATCACAGTCACTGTAATTGAATTACTCTGTAAACTTCCAGGGTAATGGTCAGCATTGTTCCATTTCTTAACCCCGGTGACAACAGACTTGTTGCTAATCAAAATCACATTTCTGCTTTCTTGAGAAAGTTTAATTTTAGGTTCATCATTTCAGGATAAACTTCAATTTGATAACATTGGGAAACGCACTGCAGTTTACATGACCTTTATATTCCAATTTCCCTGAGTAATTGTGGTCAAAAACATTATTTTTCATTTTATTTTCATTTAACTTTTATTACAATCAAATAACTATACACAAACAATAACATGGCACTATGTCCCTATTTTACCAAATTAGTTTGAGTACTGTCCAATGTCTACTATCAACAGGTAATCAGACTGACACGACAGCTGTAAAACAAAACAACTGGTGTTTATATTTAAAGCCTTCTCTTTGCTTTACAGCCATTCTATTTATATTATATTTGATTGATCATACAATTACTTAATGAATGTTTCAAAACACAAATGTAAGTATTGTTGCTGGCTACAGTGCATTCGTAAAGTATTCAGACCCTTTGACTTTTTCCACATATTGTTACATTACAGCCTTATTCTAAAATGTATATCTATTTTTAAATCCCTCATCAATCTGCACACAATACCGCATAATGACAAGCAAAAACAGGTTTTTCGAAATTTGTGCAGATTTATTAAAAATAAACAACTGAAATATTATATTTACATAGGTATTCAGACCCTTTACTCAGTACTTAATTGAAGCACCTTTGGCAGCGATTACAGCATTGAGTCTTCTTGGGTATGACGCTACAAGCTTGGCACACCTGTATTTGGGGAGTTTCTCCCATTCTTCTCTGCAGATCCTCTCAAGCTCTGTCAGGTGGGATGGGGAGCGTCGCTGCACAGCTATTTTCAGGTCTCTCCAGATATGTTTGATCGGGTTCTTGTCCGGGCTCTGGCTAAGCCACTCAAGGGCATTCAGAGACTTGTCCCGAAGCCACTCCTGCGTTGTCTTGGCAGTGTGCTTAGGGTCATTGTCCTGTTGGAAGGTGAACCTTTGCCCCAGTCTGAGGTCTGAGCACTCTGGAGCAGGGTTTCATCAAGGATCCCTTTGTACTTTTCTCCATTAATCTTTGCCTCGATCCTGACTAGTCTCCCAGTTCCTGCCACTGTAAAACATCCCCACAGGATGATGCTGCCACCACCATGCTTCACCATAGGGATGGTGCCAGGTTTCCTCCAGACACAACGCTAGGAATTCAGGCCAAATAGCCCAATCTTGGTTTCATCAGACCAGACAATCTTGTTTGTAATGGTCTGAAGGTCTTTAGATGCTTTATGGCAAACTCCAAGCAGGCTGTCATGTGCTTTTACTGAGGAGTGGCTTCCGTCTGGCCACTCTACCATAAAGGCTTGATTGGTGGAGTGCTGCAGAGATGGTTGTCCTTCTGGAAGGTTCTCCCATCTCCACAGAGGAAGTCTGGAGTTCTGTCAGAGTGACCATCGGGTTCTTGGTCACCTCCCTGACCAAGGCCCTTCTCCCCCGATTGCTCAGTTTGGCCAGGCGGCCAGCTCTGGGAAGAGTCTTGGTGGTTTCAAACTTCTTCCATTTATGAATGATGGAGGCCACTGTGTTTTTGGGGACCTTCAATGCTGCAGAAATGTTTTGGTATCCTTCACCAGATCTGTGCCTAGACACAATCCTGTCTCAGAGTTCCTCCATAAACTCACCTCTTAGATTGGTTTTACTCTCAGAATCTCAGGCAGATGAACAAAAAATGTGTAAATGTTTGTTTTGGTTAGTTTGCATGTTGTTTGTAGTCCATTAATAAGGAATGGATGCATCATTTTTAGAGTAGATGCTGTTTGAACAACTGTGTGTGTGTGTGTGTGTGTGTGTGTGTGTGTGTGTGTGTGTGTGTGTGTGTGTGTGTGTGTGTGTGTGTGTGTGTGTGTGTGTGTGTGTGTGTGTGTGTGTGTGTGTGTGTGTGTGTGTGTGTGTGTGTGTGTGTGTGTGTGTGTGTGTGTAAGTGAGCATGTGTTTGTGTGTGTCCATAACAGGAGTTAATTGACCACAACTTTCATTCATTTCATTTACATTTGACATTTTAGAGCAACTTAGAGTCAGCAAAAGCAGCAACTGTCAACCTAATCAGTTCTCTATGTCCTTTCTCATCTGCTGACTGCAAGGAAAAGTATAGCTCTGTTCAATCCATTTCTACATTTAATTATATTGTGGTATTGACACTTGCCACCAAAGAAACAAGCTAACACAAGATGAGGTAAAAAAAAGGGGGGGGGTTGGGGGGGACAATATTCACACACACACAGACACAGAAAGAAACAGAGATTTTTTCGGTTTAATATTGTTAACATTACAGAACTGCATGTCATTGTGTTGGGTGGTAATGTAATCCTGAGTTCAAGCCAAACACACATTAATGTACATTATTATAACACATGTTGATGTCACCACATACTGTACCTCCAGCATACCAAACTGTGTAACCATGGGTGCACGTGTGAGACATTTATTTTCCCTTCATAGTCTCAACATCTTTTGAAACCCACTGACTAATCGGGGATCAAACCGATGGATTGACCTAAATAAATTAAAAAGCATGAAATCCATCCATCTTTCAAAAAACAAATAAAAGAATTGGTGCATTCAAGATGTTAGAATAGCCTAATTACTGGGTGGCGTGCAAGACCGCCCCTGGCGCTGTTTTTATTGCGTGTGTCTGCCTTTATCAATTTTCTCCAAGCATGGGTAATGGGAAGACTGGCAGGCGTGCAGCTAAAGCGCAGCAGACAAGTATGCAGAAAGACTACGCTGCTTTTGAATAATAAATGATGCGCTTTTATAGCGCCTCTAAAACGCCTGTGATGGTACAATATGAAAAGGCTATGATAAGTAATAGTGAATTTAGAAAGGATCTAGTATGTTTTTATTACAACGTTTTAAAAAGCACAGAACGAGGGAGACGGAGCGCGGGAAATGGGTTGAATGAGGTGGGGTTGGAGTGAGAGAGATATCAGTATGAATGCAATAAAAGGAATGGACGAGAAAAGAGCCGAAATTCCCTCCCAGCGAAATAACCTGCTTAATGAAAGTTTACCGTCTCTCGCTATTTTTCTGCGGCACTCTTGTCTCCTCATATGAAATATTAACTACGTTTGTATATAAAACTCTAAAGTTGAATGCCCTTTCTTAGGTTTCGGTTGACTTGGGTTTTCTTGTTGTTCTCTACCATATTATTTTATGGCCTTTAATGGAGCAGCTTTTCATTTAGTTTACATTGTGCGTCCTGTGTGTCTTCTGCTGTGTGCAGTCAAATTGTCAAATAGTACAGTTTACTGAGGGATTTGAGGTTAACGGCCGAGTATAGAGAATGTGGCATGTTTTCCCCTGTATATAGAATGTGGCATGCTTTCCCCTCCTATATAGAATGTGGGATGCTTTCCCCTCGTATATAGAATGTGGCATGCTCTACCCTCGTATATAGAATGTGGCATGCTTTCCCCTCGTATATAGAATGTGGCATGTTTTCCCCTGTATATAGAATGTGGCATGCTTTCCCCTCGTATATAGAATGTGGCATGCTTCCCCCTGGTATATAGAATGTGGCATGCTTTCCCCTCTATATAGAATGTGGCATGCTTTCCCCTGTATATAGAATGTGGCATGCTTTCCCCTAGTATATAGAATGTGGCATGCTTTCCCCTCGTATACAGAATGTGGCATGCTTTCCCCTAGTATACAGAATGTGGCATGCTTTCCCCTTGTATATAGAATGTGGCATGCTTTCTCCTCGTATATAGAATGTGGCATGCTTTCCCCTTGTATATAGAATGTGGCATGCTTTCCCCTCGTATATAGAATGTGGCATGCTTTCCCCTCGTATACAGAATGTGGCATGCTTTCCCCTAGTATATAGAATGTGGCATGCTTTCCAATAGTATATAGAATGTGGCATGCTTTCCCCTCGTATACAGAATGTGGCATGCTTTCCCCTCGTATATAGAATGTGGCATGCTTTCCCCTCGAATATAGAATGTGGCATGCTTTCCCCTCGTATATAGAATGTGGCATGCTTTCCCCTCGTATACAGAATGTGGCATGCTTTCCCCTCCTATATAGAATGTGGCATGCTTTGCCCTTGTATATAGAATGTGGCATGCTTTTCCCTCCTACATAGAATGTGGCATGCTTTTCCCTCTTCCTTCAGTTGTTCCCCCTATTTATTCCAAGGCATTTTCAATGCCCTACATAGAAGGAACCGACTAGGTGAAATATCTGTCGATGTGCCCTTGAGCAAGACCCTTAAATCCTAAATGCTCCTGTAAATCGTTATACATAATATATTCAACTAAAATTGGAGGTTTATGCAATATGCATTGGAAACAATAAATGGAAATTCTTAAAATATGCACATAAAGCAAGGGTCAGGGAGGGCTCTGGACTGGCCATGAAGGGTTATCCATGTCAACCACTAAACGCCACGGGTTGACATCAGCATTTACTAATAATCTTTAAAATATCAACTACTTCAAAGTAAACTGATTTTTCCTCGGCCAGCTCCAATCCCCTGAAGCTAATCAAACGCCGCGGCCAGGCCCAAGGAGCATAATCGCCGCGGCCAGGCCCAAGGAGCATAATCGCCGCGGCCAGGCCCAAGGAGCATAATCGCTTTTACTCGGCAGATTACAAGGAGCCACTTAGAGCCTATGTCAGCAAATCGGGTGTCCTGTGCTCCCCATTCAGTTGGCGCGTGGAGTGGAAATAAAGTGTCCCACTGCCACTCTTGACCAGACGCACAAAGTAAAGCCACGAAATCTTAAAAAACTAAACAAACATGAGCTTAATTTAAAATGAATTCGCATAACGAAGGAATCATTAGGATACATTGCAATATGGTTCTATGAATTAAATAGACCAAACACCAGGCCTAATTCTAGCATATAGCCTAACCTAAAACATTGGCATAATAAACGGTTGCGATGCATGTGATTTTTAATAGTCTAGTTATTTTCAAACTAAAAGAAGCCATGGCTTTTACGCACAAAGCCATAGTCTACGTGCCTATTACTTTGTACATATCAGGGTTAATACAAGTTATAGGCTATCATATGCCTTCTTCATGCGTAGCCTAATATTTAGCATTGAAACGACAAGCCGCTTCGTTGGAGTGGAATTTAAACTTCATCAGCAGCCTATCAACGACTATAACCGATGCGTACATTGCCCAAATTCGACTTGCGAGCTCAAAGCTCAAATTCTCTGTTGATATATGAATCTGATCGAATCCCCGAGCTGACAAGGTAAAAATCTTTCGTTCTGCCCCTGAACAAGACAGTTAACGCACTGTTCCTCGATAGGCCGTCATTGTAAATTATGGTTTGTTCTTAAATTAACTGACTTGCCTAGTTAAATAAATAAACAATTATCAAGATAACCGCTGCCCCAGTGAAAAGCCAACGCGCAAGGTCTGTAAATAAGTTAATTTAGCCTATGTTGTGTCCAATCCACGACTAGTGGCGAGTGATAATAAATTATGCAGCCCTCAGTTGCCTCTGTATCGATGCTTCTCAATTAAGCATAAGCCCGCATTCTTATTTTGCTTGCATTGACCATTCGGAATTGACCATTCGGAATTGACCATCGTCACCATGCCACCACCACCATTTTTGTGTGTGGGACGATGCCAATATGATGCTTCCTTTATATGTTTGCTGGCATGAAAGCGTTTTGTTATTGTCATTTTGTGTAGGCTTCCACTTAATTGTAATTAATAGTCCTACCTTATTTTCGATCCAAAGCAAATGCATAACGTTTGTAAAATAAACCCACAACCTATCAAAACACAAAATAGGCTATGAACTTTTAAAGTAGAAACTCAAATTATACAAATCAGAATTTGGATAAACCACTCATGTAGAACTAGTCTAATTAGGAATGCATGCATAATCATTATGCAGTGTCATTAAATCTCCTTTTATAAACCGTGTTTATGATACACTATAACAACGCATCATTGAGAGTCGACTATACAGACAATAAAGATATTAATGAATCCGCTACAATGTGCCCCCTTTTAAGAAAGTATGTCACTTGGGAATGTTCCCTTAGATCGCAAATTGAGAAAATAAATTGAGAAAATTAAAGTTAATAGTTCAACCAATGATGTGGCGGAAAAGCTCATCCAACCAATAGGAAGAGGGAAAGAGGAAACATTATTGCGGCGGGGGTGTGGGCAGAGGACAATTGTCCCAAGCAGCGATTGCACTGCACAGCAAAATCGACGTTTAAAACTTCTTCAAATTTCAGATGGACGGATCCTTCAGAGCCGCGAAGGATGGTGGAAAACTCGCTGCCAAAGAAGGCCATAGAAAGCATAATCCAAAACGAGCTTTAAAAGGGAAAGAGCTAGATGCTTAACCCAACATAAGCAATTTTTTACTTGTACACGTCGTTCCCTTTGCATCATCGGCTCTGACCGAGGACTGCATAAAGGGGCTGGAAAGGTTCTGGGAGCGAGAATGGAACGGGCGCCAAGCACAAGCCCCAGTGGCGTAAATCAGCCCCCACAACATGCCCAGCATGAACCTATTAGTTTCGGCATTGACCAGATTCTTAGTGGTACCGACCAGGAAGAATCACAGAATACATCCCGGAGTGGTTCGGATACTGGCAACTCCACAAGTGGAGGAGGTTACCACCACGATAGTCCAACTGGAGCCAGTGCAGCGCCCTTCACTTCGCTTTCCGGTTCTTTTCATGGCCTTGCATCATCATACGAGGAATCAAGTGCATACGGAGTGAACTTGACTTTCACCCCAGGAGGGGTGATACGCGTCCCGGCGCACAGGCCGCTGGCCGCCGCAGTGCCTCCTTCTATACCCAGCGCGGTACCAGGGCTAGGGAGCATCAGCTTCCCCTGGATGGTGAGCAGCCAAAGATTCGCAAAGGAAAGATTCGCAGGTAAACTATCTCCATTCAAAGTGTATCTTACTCCAGGAGTAGCTAGGCTTAATGTCTGGGAAAACGGTCATAAAAGCACATTGGCTAGTTGGGACATAGGTCAGTAGGTCGGCCTATTGACCAGGATGTGGTAATTTCCATTTTAAATCGGTAAATTCAGGGTTTTCGTATGCTAGCCTATTCTTTTTCAAAGATTAATTTTCATTTCACTCATGGAGTTGAAACGGAATGGAACTGTGCCACAAATAAAGCATACCGGACTCGTCTAATCAGTTCACCAGATGAACTTGCATTTTAGTCTAATTCTGAAACCTCTATTTTGAGGGAAAATATGTAGGCCTGGGCTACATGTTCACATAAATAAAATCAACAATAGCATCATAAAAACAAATATTTGATGAAAAACAGATAGAAATAATTAAACATTTAATTATTCATCATATTATGTAATATTTAAAAGTAAGGTTTAACTCAAAGGATAAAGCCTCCACCTACATTAATATATTACCTCAATTACCTCGACTAACCGGCACATTGTATGTAGCCTGTATGTAGCCTCACTATTGTTATTTTACTGCTGCTCTGTAAGTATTTGTTACGTTTATTTTTTACTTATCTATTTTTTAATTAACCCTTATTTTTCTTAAAACTGCTTTGCTGGTTAAGGGCTTGTAGGTAAGCATTTCACTGTAAGGTCTACTACACCTGTTGTATTCGGCGCATGTGACGAATACAATTTGATTTGATTTGACATAAAACAATAAAAATACTTTTAAATGTGGAGTAGGCCTGTAGAAATACTCGCCGAATTAGGGCTGTTCTCTCCAAGCGGTACATTTGGCACAAGTTACAATACTTGCAATTTGCACCATTAAACTATGCTAAACACATGAGACACAACTTTCTTACAGGTTTACCACAAAATGTAACAAGCAAATATCAACTGATCACAAATATCAAATTGCAACCAGTGTAATTCTAAGAAATAAACACACATTGTAGACTCGCATTGAACAATAATTATTTCGCTTCTATTTCGATTGATTAAATCTATAGGAGGGATGCGCTTTTATCGAAATTGCTACGATACATTGCACAAGTGTTTCAGACATCTTTATATTGGCTATTAGCTACACCGCTTGTCTCCCGCAACTAAACCTAATTACTGAAGGAACAGTTTTGTGTGTGTGTGTGTGTGTGTCTGTGTGTGTCTGTGTGTGCGTGCGTGTATTTGTATTCATTAAGGATCACCATTAGCTCCAGAAGCTACACTTTCTGGGGTGCAGCAACATTAAGGCAGTAATATACAATTTAAAATATTACATGACATTACATTTCATAACACTTTTCATAACACATTAAGCGTGTTCCCTCAGGCCACTGCTCTACTATCACATATCTACAATACAAAATCTGTGTGTAGGTGTGTGTAGAGTGCGTGTGTTAGCGTGTGTGTGCGACTGTCTGTGCCTGTGTGTGTGTTTCTTCATAGTCCCCGTTATTAGTGTGCGTGTTTTGCTAAATAGGAAATATTACAATTATAAGTGTATTATTATTATATAATGGGGTATTGACTAACACAATGTGCATTTATTAATGAATTAATACATTTGCTTTTTGGATTTCTGTTTATATTTTTTTTAACTAAATGTTTACATGGAACATCTAGAGTAACTGAGAGTAGATGATTCTTATTAAGTTACAACTACTTATTATTTTCAACATAAATTAATTCTAAACACATAATTGGCCAATATGGTAGCCTACTGTTTGCCTTATCCGTTATTTTATTGTCAAGTTGTAATAACATAATCGGGACACTCCAAAAAATAAAAAGAGGAGAACCTCTTCATTTGAAACGTAAATGTTTCCCATTCTGTGTTCCAGTGGGTGGCCTGTAATATTTTTCAGCACCTTTGTCGACTTCTGGGGGGGAACTATGACGATGTAAAGTGTCATTAATATTGCAGGGGGGTTATATATGATTCTTTGTCCGCATTTTGTGACAAAAGCAAGAAGCTCTCCACACCAGAAATGAATTGTGAAAACATTCACCTCTTTTCATCGACATCCTCAGCATAATTAACTGTCAATGTATAGGCCTATAAATATTCAGAATATTACGCCACTGCTACAGCAATCTGTCTGCTACTATAAACTACTATAAAAACCCATTGGATAAGAGGAAATGAAAGATCTGGATTTTGACTTGTATTTAACTAACCATGGACTTAGACAGAATTTATCATTTTGTTTGAAAAAAAATAGATAATACTTAAAAATATGTTGAACATGGATTTTGTTTGGATTAGAATTAGAATAGCATTATCCAATGGGGAAAAATAGGCCTCTAAAGACCCATAAAACACTCAAACATTCCAGCTCTATGACAGAGAGGAGGGGGGTATATTAGTAGGTCAAACCAATGAGCTGTGAATTTATTTAGATTTTAGATCACATGTAGATATTGCAATGCGGAATGTAATGTCCTTCAACAAACTGAACACAACACAAGATCCTGTTAACCTGTGCATGACCTGCTCACTTTGTTTGTTCAATGTCCCTTCCTCACACACCTACACACACATAGCTGCACTGACACCATTCACAGTGGCCCGGCGAATCGGTCACCCCTACCAGAACCGCACCCCTCCAAAGAGGAAGAAGCCGCGGACATCGTTCTCCCGGGTGCAGATCTGTGAGCTGGAGAAACGCTTCCACAGACAGAAGTACCTAGCCAGCGCTGAGCGGGCTGCTCTCGCCAAGACCCTCAAGATGACCGACGCACAGGTCAAGACCTGGTTCCAGAACCGCAGGACCAAGTGGAGGTGAGACACTGAGCTGGAGAAGGAGAGGGGAGGAAGAGAGATGAGGATGAGTTGTTTTCTGAGTGGTTTCTCTGGAGAAAGAGGACAATCTAGTCTGGGTTTACTCTCTGTCAGTGGCTAACACAACACAGGTACCACTTTCTAATGTCAGTTTCCAATTTTGAGAATTATAGTTTGAATAAAACTGCAATATCACCAGTAACTTAGATTTCTAATACCCGTTATAGAGGTGTGCTAAGGCCCTAGATAACTGTTTATCAATGCTAATGGTGTAACCGCATTCCTATTCCTCTTCTGAGGAGGAGTAGCGAGAAGGATCGGAGGACAAATGCGCAGCTTGGTAAGTGTCCATAACGTTTATTTAAAGACATAAACTGAACACTACAAAACAATAAATGTGAAACTAACGAAACCAAAACAGTCCCGTGTGGCAAAAAACACACACACGGAAAACAAACACTCACGAAACAGGTGGAAAAAAGGCTACCTAAGTATTTTATTTTTAACCTTTATTTAGCAAGTCAGTTAAGAACAAATTCTTATTTTCAATGACGGCCTAGGAACAGTGGGTTAACTGCTTGTTCAGGGGCAGAACGACAGATTTGTACCTTGTCAGCTCAGGGATTTGAACTTGCAACCTTTCGGTTACTAGTCCAACACTCTAACCACTAGGCTACCCTGCCACCCTAATCAGAGACAACTAACGACACTTGCCTCTGATTGAGAACCATACTAGGCCGAACACAGAAACCAAACATAGAAAAACAAACAGACTGCCCACCCCAACTCACGTCCTGACCATATAAACAAAGACAAAACAAAGGAACTAAGGTCAGAACATAGTGGAAGCTATAGGAAGTGCAATTTGAGTTCTAAGTCAATGGATACTGTAATGGCATTCAATAGAAAACTACAAAAATAAAAATAAATCCCACTTCTTGGATGGACTTTTTTTGCCTGACATATCAGTTCTGTTATACTCACAGACATTATTTTAACAGTTTTGGAAACTTTAGAGTGTTTTCTATCCAAATCTACCAATTAGATGCACATCCTAACTTCTGGGCTTGAGTAGCAGGCAGTTTACTTTGGGCACGCTTTTCATCCGGAAGTGAAAATAGTGCCCCCTACCCTAGTGAAGTTAAGAAGAATCCTAGAGTGTCAGCTAAAGTCTTACAGAAATCTCTGGTAACATGCTAACATCTCTGTTGACGAGTCTATGATGCGTAGAACAAGAATGGTGTTCATGGGAGGACATACAAAATACGCCTTCTGGAGTGGCCTAGTCAGAGTCCTGACCTCAACCCGATTGAAATGCTGTGGCATGACCTCAAGAAAGCAGTTCTCACCAGACATCCCAAGAATATTGCTGAACTGAAACAGTTTTGTAAAGTGGAATGGTCCAAAATTCCTCCTGACAGCAGGTCTGATCCGCAACTATAGAAAACGCTTGGTTGAGGTTTTTGCTGCCGAAGGAAGGTCAACCAGTTATTCAATTCAAGGGTTCATATACTTTTCCCACCCTGCACTGTGAATGTTTACACTGTGTGTTCAATAAAGACATGAAAATGTATACTTGCCTGTGTGTTATTAGTTTAAGCAGACTGTGTTTGTCAATTGTTGTGACCTAGATGAAGATCAGACAAATGTTATGACCAATTTATGCAGAAATCCAGGTATTTCCAAAGGGTTCACATACTTTTTCTTGCCACTGTATCTGCATTATTATTTCTATTCGACTAAGAAAACCATAGGTTATATAGCCAACAAGTGTAACTAGCCTATTTTATGGTAATATCATTATGAAACGTAGTTTAACATATCCTAACCTAGCATTTACGCTGTAGGCGTATTATGAAACAATTTGCCGCTAGATTTATTGTACTGAAAAACACCAACCATTCTTATATTTTTGGAAACAAGTGATTATTAATGCGATGATACTCTAGCCTAGTCCAGCTACTTTACTGACACCAGGTTGCTGTTGGAACGTGTCAAAGGTCAAACAACAAATTATAAATTAGACCTACCAATTTGATGTTTGCAAATTTACCTAAAAATAAGGATAACACCAATATGTAACATTTTTGATAGTGCTTTCTACAAAGTATAAAATATTAACTGAAAAGTTTTGTTACAAATATTATCTGCAAGATTGTCTGCAAGAGTGGCTCCATCTTGAGTGCAATCATGTGCAATCTGGTTTTGTTTGGCAACATTGGTTAGTGTCCTCTCTGGTTTCTCCCATGTGTCATTATGGCTCATGCCAGTGTGGTGTCTCTCCTGCTGTACTGTACCAACCATGTGATAGTTGCTAACAGGTGGTTGTCATCAGTGTCCCTATTCTGATGTCTCTGGGAGCCTCACATTTTCTCTCTGTATAGCCAAGCCCTCTAACAGTGAATCTTAATAAGTGTCCTGTCTGCGTCTGTCCCTATCCTCTACCTACCCGCCCTGTCTTCGTTGCCAGGCGACAGACGGCTGAGGAGAGGGAAGCGGAGCGTCAGCAGGCCAATCGGCTGATTATCCAGCTGCAGCATGATGCCTTTCAGAAGTCCCTGAGCGACTCAGTTCCATCCGATCCACTCTGCATCCACAACTCCTCCCTGTTCGCACTGCAGAACCTGCAGCCGTGGGCTTCTGAGGAAGCTGCAAAGATGGGCCGTGTCACCGCTCTAGTGTGACAGGGACAGGGTGGGGCCCTCTGGACATTACACACTCTGACTTGCCCAAAAGCTTACTGACTGATATCTAAGAAACTGCACCAAGGTGACTGACCGGTGAACAAAGTGAATTGAGTGATTTATTATTGTCCTTCCAGAACATAGCCAAAGTGAGTCTGAAGATGAAACAAAAACTCTGTAGTTTCCTACCCTGATATGATCTGGCCATACAGAACGTATGCTGCATGGGCCCTTGTGTCCGATAAGTCATGGGGTGGTAGCTTATGACCTGTGGCGATGTATGCGACACACATCACTGAGTCAGCCCCATAATTCCAAATGGACATATTGACTGACTGACGCAGCACAGATTGGAACATTTCTTCCTCCCACGTCCCATCTGTTCATTCACCACTAATTACACTACCAGCTCTGTGCCCTTGCATCTAAAAGCTGACCAGTCTGCTGAGAAAATTGATGGGAAATGGAGAGAGTGAGAATACACTAATATTTTGAGAAGATATAAACATTTGTTGTTGCATGGAATCAATCTAATCATCCTCTCATTTTCCATCTTGAAATAAATCTAATTGTTTCCTCTCTGGCCTGCTAGTAAGAAGGATTTTTGTATTGGCGGACATAGGCAACACTGATCCTAGAAAGCCAATGAATGTAGGTACACATACAGGCTTCAATTCCAATTTATTATCACTCTAAAACTCAATTAGGGGTCATGCAGTGGTTACATTTAAATAAGATGGGAAACTATAAAACCAGATATCTACAAGTGAGATTTTGTAGGATCGACTGCTTTCTGTTCTATTGGGGTAGTGTTTAGTTTTGTCTGGGCATCCAAAACTAGATAACCCCTACCTTCTTAAACAGGATAGACCCGGAACACTAGCAATACATATACAGTGGGGAGAACAAGTATTTGATACACTGCCGATTTTGCAGGTTTTCCTACTTACAAAGCATGTAGAGGTCTGTAATTTTTATCATAGGTACACTTCAACTGTGAGAGACGGAATCTAAAACAAAAATCCAGAGAATGACATTGTATGATTTTTAAGTAATTCATTTGCATTTTATTGCATGACATCAGTATTTGATCACCGACCAACCAGTAAGAATTCCGTCTCTCACAGACCTGTTAGTTTTTCTTTAAGAAGCCCTCCTGTTCTCCACTCATTACCTGTATTAACTGCACCTGTTTGAACTCATTACCTGTATAAAAGACATCTGTCCACACACTCAATCAAACAGACTCCAACCTCTCCACAATGGCCAAGACCAGAGAGCTGTGTAAGGATATCAGGGATAAAATTGTAGACCTGCACAAGGCTGGGATGGGCTACAGGACAATAGGCAAGCAGCTTGGTGAGAAGGCAACAACTGTTGGTGCAATTATTAGAAAATGGAAGAAGTTCAAGATGACGGTCAATCACCCTCGGTCTGGGGCTCCATGCAAGATCTCACCTCGTGGGGCATCAATGATCACAAGGAAGGTGAGGGATCAGCCCAGAACTACACGGCAGGACCTAGTCAATGACCTGAAGAGAGCTGGGACCACAGTCTCAAAGAAAATCATTAGTAACACACTACGCCGTCATGGATTAAAATCCTGCAGCGCACGCAAGGTCCCCCTGCTCAAGCCAGCGCATGTCCAGACCCGTCTGAAGTTTGCCAATGACCATCTGGATGATCCAGAGGAGGAATGGGAGAAGGTCATGTGGTCTGATGAAACAAAAATAGAGCTTTTTGGTCTAAACTCCACTCGCCATGTTTGGAGGAAGAAGAAGAATAAGTACAACCCCAAGAACACCATCCCAACTGTGAAGCATGGAGATGGAAACATCATTCTTTGGGGATGCTTTTCTGCAAAGGGGACAGGACGACTGCACCGTATTGAGGGGAGGATGGATGGGGCCATGTATCGTGAGATCTTGGCCAACAACCTCCTTCCCTCAGTAAGAGCATTGAAGATGGGTCGTGGCTGAGTTTTCCAGCATGACAACGACCCGAAACACACAGCCAGGGCAACTAAGGAGTGGCTCCGTAAGAAGCATCTCAAGGTCCTGGAGTGGCCTAGCCAGTCTCCAGACCTGAACCCAATAGAAAATCTTTGGAGGGAGCTGAAAATCTGTATTGCCCAGCGACAGCCCCAAAACCTTAAGGATCTAGAGAAGGTCTGTATGGAGGAGTGGGCCAAAATCCCTGCTGCAGTGTGTGCAAACCTGGTCAAGAACTACAGGAAACTTATGGTCTCTGTAATTGCAAACCAAGGTTTCTGTACCAAATATTAAGTTCTGCTTTTCTGATGTATCAAATACTTATGTCATGCAATAAAATGCAAATTAAATACTTAAAAATCATACAATGTGATTTTCTGGATTTTTGTTTTAGATTCCGTCTCTCACAGTTGAAGTGTACCTATGATAAAAAATGACAGACCTCTACATGCTTTGTAAGTAGGAATATTGGCAAAATCGGCAGTGTATCAAATACTTGTTCCCCCCACTGTATATATAAATATATATATTTAATTGAATGGTTAATACACAGCTCAAGGGCTATTTTAGAAGAATAACATGTGCCAGTGGGGCAAGAAGCAATCCAGTAAGAGGAAGCTGTTTCATTCATGTCAGGCTATACCCATTCACTGGGACGTGCATGAGGGTGGCATACTCGACCTGAGTCCTATGAGACATCTGGGAATGTTTGAGGCAGTGCAACAGATGGATGATAACAGGATGCCTCCCGATGTATTATACTTTGTATTTGATAAATATGTAAACAACTAACTAAAACCTAATGACAAAAAAGTATTATCTTGTTTTTGCTTTGAATAACTCTCTTTATTTTCCTGTGTCGTTCTATTGGTCTCCATAGCTACTGTGTTGTTTACATATACAATGTAATATCTGCACAACATGGTCATTACACTCAACTTCAATGCAAACTGAACTGCACCATAAAGATCCATATCACTAACGCTCTCTTGGACACAGCACATTGACCAGGGCAGATTTTGCCTATTCGACAGATCTAAGGCACTTACAGGGGGTGAGGAGATCCACAGAGACCATAAAAAGACTCTCTCCATCAAAGTCCCTCTCCCTGAGTGCTGCTGACTCACATTCAGCTGACCTGAGGGAGATGGATAGGTCTGAGTGTGGTGTCCATTATGAATGTGATCCAAACAAAATTATAACATACAGTACCAGTCAAAAGTTTGGGCACACCTATTCAATCCAGGGTCTTTCTTTATTTTTACTATTTTCTACATTGAAGAATAATAGAAAAGACATAAAAACTATGAAATAATAAATATGGAATCATGTAGTTACCAAAAAAGTGTTAAACAAATCAAATATATATTTTATAGTAGACACCCTTTGCCTTGATGACAACTTTGCACACTCTGACAGCAACATTCTCTCAACTATTCTCTTTGGGCTCCCAATTGGCACAGTGGTGTAAGGCACTTGCATCTCAGTGCAAGAGGAGTCACTACAGTACATGGTTCAAATCCAGGCAGCATCACATCCTGCCATGATTGGGAGTCCCATAGGACGGTGCACAATTGGCCCAGCGTTGCTGGGGTAGGATGTCATTGTAAATAAGAATTTGTTCTTAACTGACTTGCCTAGTTAAATAAAGGTGAAAGGTAGTCACCTGGAATGCATTTCAATTAACAGGTGTACCTTTATAATTTGTGGAATTTCTTTCCTTCTTAATGTGTTTGAGCCAATCAGTTGTGTTGTGACAAGGTAGGGATGGTATACAGAAGATAGCCCTAATTGGTAAAAGACCACATCCATATTATGGCAAGAACAGCTCAAATAAGAAGAGAATTTCAAGAACTTTGAATGTTTCATCAAGTGCTTTTGCAAAAACCATCAAGCCTTATGATTAAACAGGCTCTCAGGAGGACCGCGATAGGGAAGGAAGACCCAGAGTTACAGCTGAAGTCAGAAGTTTACATACACCTCAGGCAAATACATTTAAACTCTGTTTTTCACAATTCCTGACATTAAATCCTGGTAAAAATTCCCTCTCTTAGGTCAGTTAGGATCACCGCTTCATTTTAAGAATGTGAAATGTCAGAATAATAGTAGAGAGAATGATTTATTTCAGCTTATATTTCTTTCATCACATTCCCAGTGGGTCAGAAGTTTACATACACTCAATTAGTATTTGGTAGCATTGACTTAACATTTTTTAACTTGGGTCCAACGTTTCGGGAAGCCTTCCACAAGCTTCCCACAATTCCTCCTGACAGAGCTGGTGTAACTGAGTCAGGTTTTTAGGCCTCCTTGCTCACACACACTTTTTCAGTTCTGCCCACAAATGTTCTATATGATTGAGGTCAGGGCTTTGTGATGGCCACTCCAATACCTTGACTTTGTTGTCCTTAAGCCATTAGCCACAACTGTGGAAGTCTGCTTGGGGTCATTGTCCATTTGAAAGACCCATTTGCGACCAAGCTTTAACTTCTTCGGGCTAGGGGGCAGTATTCAGAAGTTTGGATGAATGAGGTGCCCAAAGTAAACTGCCTGTTACTAAGGCCCAGAAGCTAGGATATGCCTATAACTGTTCATATTGGATAGAAAATACTCTACAGTTTCCAAAACTGTTACAATAATGTCTGTGAGTATAACAGAACCGATATGGCAGGTGAAAACCCGAGGACAATCCATCCAGAATTTGTTTTTCAGCTCACCACTGATAACAATGGCTGGGAATGGGGATATAAAAGGAAGACCTCCCAGATTGCAGTTCCTATGGCTTCCAATAGAGGTCAACAGTCTTTAGAAAGAGTTTCAGGCTTGTTTTTTGATTGAAAAATGAGCTAGAATTTGTAGTTTTTCTAAGTGGCTCTCATTTTGGCTGTAGTGTTTGTTGCGCGTTCCGGAGAGGGTGTGCACTTCGTTATTTATCTCCAGTATTGTCCATCTTAAATTGAATCATTTATTTACATATTAGGGTACCTGAGGATTGATTAGGAACATTGAAGAAGTTTATTGGTAATTTAAGGGTTTCATTTGTATGCATTTTGAACGAGGGAACTGGGTGGATTACTTAGTCAAGCGCGCCAATGAAACTGACTTTTTGGGATATAAAGAAGGACTTTATCAAACAAAAGGACCATTTGTTATGTAGATTGGACCCTTGTGATTGCAACCAGATGAAGATCTTCAAAGGTAAGTGATTTATTTTATCGCTATTTCTGACTTTCGTGATACCTCTGTTTGGTTGAAAATGTATGTAATGCTTTTTTTGTGCGGGGCGCTGTCCTCAGATAATCACATGGGGTGCTTTCACCATAAAGCCTTTTTGAAATCTGACAAAGCGGCTGGATTAACAAGAAGTAAAATTTTTAACTGATGTATAACACTTGTAATTTCATTCATGTTTAATATTACAATTTTTGCGCACTGCAATTTCACGCATTGCAATTTCCCCGGATGTTGGCACGGTGGGACAGTAGCTTCCCAATGATACGCAAGAAGTTAACTTCCTGACTGATGTCTTGAGATGTTGCTTCATTCTATCCACATCATTTTTCTGCCTCATGATGCCATGAGGCAGAAGTCCCTCCTGCAGCAAAGCACACCCATAACATGATGCTGCCACCCCTGTGCTTCACGGTTGGGATGGTGTTCTTCGGCTTGCAAGCCTCACCCTTTTTCCTCCAAACATAACGATGGCCATTATGGCCAAACAGTTCTATTTTTGTTCCATCAGACCAGAGGACATTTCTCAAAAAAAGTAGGATCTTTGTCCCCATGTGCAGTTTCAAACCGTAGTCTGGCTTTTTTTATGGCAGTTTTGGAGCAGTGGCTTCTTCCTTGCTGAGCGGCCTTTCAGGATATGTCGATATAGGACTCGTTTTACTGTGGATATAGATACTTTTGTACCTGTTTCCTCCAGCATCTTCACAAGGTCCTTTGTTGTTGTGGGATTGTTGTTCTGGGATTGATTTACACTTTTTGCACCAAAGTACGTTCATCTCTAGGAGACAGAACGCGTCTCCTTCCTGAGCGGTATGACGGCTGTGTGGTCCCGTGGTTTTTGTGCTTGCGTATTATTGTTTGTACAGATGAACATGGTACCTTCGGGCATTTGGAAACCAGACTTGTGGAGGTCTACCATTTTTTCTGAGGTCTTGGCTGATTTATTTGGATTTTCCCACGATGTCAAGCAAAGAGGCACTGAGTTTGAAGGTAGGCCTTGAAATACATCCACAGGTACACCTCCAATTTACTCAAATGAGGTCAATGACATCATTTTCTGGAATTTTCCAAGCTGTTTAAAGGAACAGACAATTTAATGTATGTAAACCTCTGACCCACTGGAATTGTGATACAGTGAATTATAAGTGAAATAATCTGCCTTTAAACAATTGTTGGAAAAATTACTTGTGTCATGCACAAAGTAGATGTCCTAACCAACTTGCCAAAACTATAATATGTTAACAAGAAATGTGTGGAGTGGTTGAAAAACGAGTTTGAATGACTCCAACATAAGTGTATGTAAACTTCCGACTTCAACTGTACCTCTGCTGCAGAGGACAAGTTCATTCGAGTTACCAGTCTCAGAAATTGCAGCCCAAATAAATGTTTCACAGAGATCAAGTAAGAAACACATCTCAACCTCATCTGTTCAGAGGAGACTATGTGAATCAGGCTTTCATGCTCGATTTGCTGCAAAGAAACCACTGTAAAGGACACCAATAATAATAAGAGACTTGCTTGGGCCAAGAAACACGAGCAATGTACATTAGACCTGTGGAATTCTGTCCTTTGGTCTGATGAGTCCAAATTTGCAATTTTTGGTTCCAACCGCCGTGTCTTTGTGAGATGCAAAGTAGGTGAACGGATGATCTCTGCATGTATGGTTCCCACCGTGAAGCATGGAGGAGGTGTGATGGTGTGGGTGTGCTTTGTTGGTGACACAGTCAGTGATTTATTATGTTTTTTTGTTTGTTTATCTGCGTTGTTTGTAATGTTTTTTTTTTTACTCATTTTGTAGATAATGTTAACGCTACCGTCTCTAATGACCGAAAATAACTCAGGACTGTGATTACTCACCACGGACTAGCAGAATCATTTTTCTTCTTTCACAAATCTGGCGAGCCTTAGGCGGAAGATATACGGCTCCCTCGGGTACAGGCCCCGACCCCAGTGATCTGCATGAAGAGAAGGCGGAGAAAGAGAGGCCGGAGAGCGGCTGCCTTCTGAGTATTCGGAGGCGATTGAATAAACCCCCACTTCCCTCAATTCTGTTAGCAAACATGCAATCTTTGGACAATAAAATGGACGAGTTATTGGAAAGAATAAACTGCCAACCGGACATAAAAAATTGTAACATCTTATGCTTCACGGAGTCGTGGCTGAACAACAATATGCAGCTGGCTGGTTATATGATGTACCGGCAGGATAGAACAGCGGCATCTGGTAAGACAAGGGGCGGCAGTCTACAGTGAGGGAAAAAAGTATTTGATCCCCTGCTGATTTTGTACGTTTGCCCACTGACAAAGAAATTATCAGTCTATAATTTTAATGGTAGGTTTATTTGAACAGTGAGAGACAGAATAACAACAAAAAAATCCAGAAAAACGCATGTCAAAAATGTTATAAATTGATTTGCATTTTAATGAGGGAAATAAGTATTTGACCCCCTCTCAATCAGAAAGATGTCTGGCTCCCAGGTGTCTTTTATACAGGTAACGAGCTGAGATTACAATTATAGACTGATATAGACTGATAATTACTTTGTCAGTGGGCAAACGTACAAAATCAGCAGGGGATCCAATACTTTTTTCCCTCACTGTATGTATTTTTGTAAACAACAGCTGGTGCACGATATCTAAGGAAGTCTCGAGCTATTTTGCTCGCCTGAGGTAGAGTTTCTCATGATAAACTGCAGACCACACTTCCTACCGAGAGAATTTCCATCTATATTCTTTGTAGCTGTTTACATACCACCAAAGTCAGAGGCTGGCAGTAAGATAGCATTGAATGAGCTGTATCCCGCCATAAGCAAACAAGAAAACACTCACCCAGAGGTGGCGTTCTTAGTAGCCGGGGACTTTAATGCAGGGAAACTGAAATCAGTTTTATCAAATTTCTATAAGCTTGTTAAATGTGCAACCAGAGGGAAAATAACTCCACACACAGAGATGCATACAAAGCTCTCCCTCGCCCTCCATTTGGCAAATCTGACCATAATCCCATCCTCCTGATTTCTGCTTACTTGCAAAAATTAAAGCAGGAAGCACCAGTGACTAGATCAATAAAAAGTGGTCATATGAAGCAGATGCTAAGCTACAGGACTGTTTTGCTTGCACAGACTGGAATATGTTCCCGAGATTCCTCCAACGGCATTGAAGAGTACACCACATCTGTCATTGGCTTCATCAATAAGTGCATCGATGACATTGTTCCCACAGTGACCGTACGTACATACCCCAACCAGAAGTCATGGATTACATTCATAATCCACACTGAGCTAAAGGCTAGATCTTCCGCTTTTAAGGAGCGGGACTTTAACCTGGAAGTTTATAAGAAATCCCAGTATGCCCTCCGACGAACCATCAAACAGGCAAAGCATCAATACTGGACTAAGATCGAGTCGTACTAAACCGGCTATGATGCTCGCCGGATGTGGCAGGGCCTGCAAACCATTACAGGCTACAAAGGGAAGCACAGACGAGAGCTGCCCAGTGACACAAGCGAAACAACTTCTATGCTCGCTTCGAGGCAAATAACACTGAAACATGCATGAGAGCACCAGCAGTACCGGAAGACTGTGTGATCACGCTCTCCGCAGCCGATGAGTGAGTAAGACCTTTAGACAGGTCAACATTCACAAGGCCGCAGGGCTTGACTGATTACCAGGACGTGTATTGCGAGCATGCGCTGACCAAGTAGCAAGTGTCTTCATTTACATTTTCAACCTTTCCCTGTCCCGAGTCTATAATACCAACATGTTTTAAGCAGATCACCATAGTGCCTGTGCCCAAGAACACTAAGGTAACCTGCCTAAATGACGACCGTCCCGTAGCACTCACGTCTGTAGCAATGAAGTGTATTGAAAGGCTGGTCATGGCTTACATCAACACCATCATTCCAGAAACCCTAGACCCACATTCAATTTGCATACCGTCCAACAGATCCACAGATGATGCAGTCTCTATTGCGCTCCATACTGTCCTTTCCCACCTGGACAAAAGGAACACCTATGTGAGAATGCTATTCATTGACTACAGCTCAGCGCTCAACACCATAGTGCCCTCAAAGCTCATCAATACGCTAAGGACCCTGGGACTAAACACCTCCCTCTGCAACTGGATCATGGACTTCCTGACGGGCCGCCCCCAGGTGGTAAGGGTAGGTAACAACACATCCGCCACACTGATCCTCAACACAGAGGCCCCTCAGGGGTGCGTGCTCATCCCCCTCCTGTACTCCCTGATCACTCATGACTGCACAGCCAGGCACGAATCCAACACCGATGACACATCTGTGGTAGGCCTGATCACCGACAACGAGACAGCCTATAGGGATGGGGTCAGAGACCTGGCCATGTGGTGCCAGGACAACAACCTCACCCTCAACGTGATGAAGACAAAGGAGATGATTGTGGACTACAGGAAAAAGAGGACTGAGCACGCCCCCATTCTCATCGACGGGGCTGCTGTGGAGCAAGTTGAGAGCTTCAAGTTCCTTGGCGTCCTCATCCCCAACAAACTAACATGGTCCAAGCACACCAAGACAGTCGTGAAGCTGGCACGATAAAACCTATTCCCCCTCAGGAGACTGAAAAGATATGGCATAGGTCCTCAGACCCTCAAAAGTTTTGACAGCTGCACCATCACTGCCTGGTATGGCAACTGCTCGGCCTCCGACCACAAGGCACTACAGAGGGTAGTGCGAACGGCCCAGCCAAGCTTCCTGCCATTCAGGACCTCCATAACAGGCGATGTCAAAGGAAGGCCCTAAAAATTGTCCAAGACTCCAGCCACCCTAGTCATAGACCGTTCTCTCTGCTACCACACGACAAGCGGTACCAGAGCGCCAAGTCTAGGTCCAAGAGGCTTCTAAAACAGCTTCGACCACCAAGCCATAAGACTCCTGAACATCTAGTTAAATGACACCATTCTATCTAGTTTGTGCTTAGTGGGACTGTCATTTGTTTTTCAACAGGACAATGACCCAACACACCTCCAGGCTGTGTAAGGGCTATTTGAACAAGAAGGAGAGTGATGGAGTGATGCATCAGATGGCCTGGCCTCCACAATCACCCGACCTGAAGCCAATTGAGATGGTTTTGGATGAGTTGGACCGCAGTGAAGGAAAATCAGCCAACAAGTACCCAGCATATGTGGGAACACCTTCAAGACTGTTGGAAAAGCATTCCAGGTGAAGCCGGTTAAGAGAATGCCAAGTGTGCTGCCATCCTGTTAGAAGGTAACAGATTATTTTATTACAAGGGTTCAATTGGATTTTCATTGTGTGCAATGGTGTTATTTGCCCCCTAGTGGATGTTTCTGGTACTTAGAAAGACTACGCAAACAGAAAGTAGAGAATTTGTTCTGCACGCATAGAAGCAGCTACAAACAACGCTACGGTGCAGGTCTTTCAATGTAGTTATTTCTTGTCACGCTTCAGCCTTGGAAAATATTTGTTTGTAAGTTCAATTCAAGCATTTAGCTAATGGTTATAATCTTGTTATTGATAGAGTTGCTTACATGTCAATGTTGGTTGCATTTACTCACAAATTGCAATGCTTTTCATGTATGTCGTTAGCTGTATTACTTTGCTCGTGCGTCATGCAAACGAATTGTAAAATATACAATACTGTAGTTTGTTACTGTTCCTAGTGTAATATGCTTTGTTATTCTACATAAATGGTTGTACATTATTAGAGTAATGAAAGGAGCTAATTACCATATGAGTAACAATTAGCTATATGGTTTGGCATCATGCCAGATGCATGGTACCTTAGCGCGTGCTTTGTATTTATGCAACTTCAAATGTATAATGTACAGCTACTGTCGGTGTGAATTGAATACTAAAGTATATTATTTTCTGTATTTTGCAGTTTCACAACATAAACGTTTTCAATATATTCATTCAAGAAAAGTCACGCCTTGGGAGTTTTATTGAAGACTTAGTTGTTAGCTATCTGTCTAGTTTTGCATGGGAACGCAACTCAAGGGCAGAATACTAAGTGCGCAAAGCTGCCATGGCAAAGGGTGGCTACTTTGAAGAATCTAAGATATTAAACAAATTTTGGTTTAACACTTTTTTGGTTACTACATGACTCCATATGTGTTATTTCATAGTTGATGTCTTCACTATTCTACGATGTAGAAAATTGTCAAAATAAAAACCCTTGAATGAGTAGGTGTGTGCAAACTTTTGACTGGTACTGTATATCTCAGCATCACCAATAGCTATTTGTATGGTAGGACTATTCATAGCCACACACAGTAGAGCTGAACGTGATGGTGCAACAGTACTAACCCTCTTCCTGACAGTCTGATGCCGTTAGGGAGAGCAGCCATTAATACAGCGTAACTGCTAAGGTTAATTGATACAGGAAGTGTTAGTGTTCAAATACTGGAGAGTTGAGACCAAATCACGGACGCTGGACAGAGTGGATTTCAGTTGTAACGAAAGACAGTTTTAATGAGTCAGAGATATCTTGTCCCGCAGTTTTACGTGCACGGACCTAGTTCACATAACTCGGCAAGGAGCCAGGTGAAAAAGAGGCCTATACAATGGTTACATACATTTTTATACATAGAATAAAGTAGGTGGAGTCTTGTCGTTTCGGTCTTCTTGACTGGTCGGAGGGTTGGAGGCGGGCCTTGCTCTAGCCAGAGCGGGCCCCATTGGTGCACAGCAAAAGTTCTTTGCTCTTGGGACCGGCCAGTTAGAGGGAGATGAGATGTGTGTTTATATAAGGAAGAGGGGGTCAGTCTTCTGGCTGGGTGTATGTGTTCTTACGACGGAATGTCTTTGTTTATATGAGCTATGTGTATGAATATTTATATAACAGAAGTCTCCAGGTCTGGGGGGGGGGGGGGGGGGGATAAAATCACCCCTCATGGATGCAACACAACCAAGGCTGCCGGGCAAAGGGATGATTTGTACACTAGCCCCTTTACTGGCCAGAGTCAATACTGACCCGTAGGGGAATGAGACAATGACATCCCAAACTTACAGACTTTCATCCAGTAAAGGGTGTCATCCCTCAGTCAGGGAAGTGGACACAATGCAGCTGTCATCAGTGATGGAGGTCCTGGAGGTAGCAGGCCTTCAAGGAAGAGCAGTGCTGTCTAGTCTCAGCAATGTCTGCCAGACAGAGATTGACATTTAGCCTGAGGTGAGACAAAGTTGGAAACTATCTGCATAACAGTGATGAGACCTTTTGAGGATGTAACAAGTGATTGTGTATGCGAAAAACCAAATGAGAGCTAGTACAGACACCCAGTGGACACCCACCAGTAGTGAGACAGCGCAGACCATGTTCTGGGGTGGGGAGTTTCTCTGCTCATACAGGACCAATGGAAAGCCTAATTCACAAATTGTAGTTTTCTGCAGTTGCTATGGGCAACAAAGAAAAATCAACTGTCTTGTAGCTTCTGGTCAGACAATGCCCCTTTTCATGTCTGAATGAGTATTAAGAGTAGGCCAATAGTTTATCAACCTTAAGGTATTTTGTAATTCAGACTAAGTCTGTATTATGGTATTAAACTGGAACACCGTCCAGATCATTAATCCTTATGCTCATTAACAGCCATGCAGATAGAGGGGTCACAATTATATTGTACCATGTAGTCATCAATAAAAGGCAAGTGTTCCCCCAATATTTTTTTTTTTATTGCAGATCACAATATTCCTGTGGCTAGAGAGCTGTTAATTTTACATTGTATAGCAATTCAATGGAACAGAAGTTACAAGGTCACAAAGCAGGTATGATACAATATAATTATTTATTAACTTTCAGATGACATCTGACACCGGTGCGTTAGCTGCTTCACTCTACCCTTACAGCAAAATATAAAACCGTGAGCATGACTTAAAACCTGATTGGACCAGTTAACATATTGTCTTATATTAAGTGTTCAATGTTAACATCTCAGACCCTGAGGAACCTACCCTCTGGAAGGGATTGACAGGAGCATCCAGACACCCAACAACTTATGGATGACATGAACAGCCATCAAGTCACTTGACCCATTTACAAACATACCCCCAAAAAGAACATGCATATGAACAGATATCTTCCAAACTGCCAGAGGGACAGTCCTTCAAAACAAACTGACCAGACTTTAAAAATGCTACATTCAAACAGTAACAAGTATGTATTTTACACATTTATAAAATGTTATGTTCCAAGTGGGTTTTCCCAGGTCTACCCACATGAAAGCTGGAATAGTATCACTCCTCCCACCCTCTGAGAGGGTCGTGGTGCTGGTAGGGTCAGGGGCTCAGTCATTAGTTCCATATTAGTCGGTGTGCCACAGCAGTACACTGGGGACTGGACGGGCTGCAGAAGTTTGATTGACATGGGAAGGGCCAGGAGAGGCCAGAGCAGGTCAAGGGGGGGGGGGGGGGTTGCAAAATAAAATCAAAAAAAGGTTTACCAAAATATTTATTTTTTGTCTTCCACAGTCTGTCTCCACTTCCACAGTTCAGCCATTGCCTGAAAAAAGATGGGAAAAACATTTACCAAAGCATAAATCATAATGTCATAGTGAGAGCTCAGAACTTTAGAGGTACTGGTGTTTCTCACTGCTGATCAAAACCAAGTTGTGTCTTCATTGCTCTTCCAGGATGTGTTCCAACAGCACTATGGTTGTCATTTCACAAACATCCAATTGAACCACATTACGTTCCAGACAGGTCAAATTTCACAACGTTCCTGGGGAGCATTACCATACCTTGGTGTCTGTGACTCTGAAGCTGTTCTTCACAAAGCTCTCGAACTTGGGCTGGAGTTTAGGCAGGTTCACTCCCTGAAATAATATGACATTACTATAGGTATTCAGATGTCCCTTTAATCTTGTGTTCGGTCAGTTTTTTGGTTAACAGTTCTTTAACATCAGCTAGATCAGTTCATCCTATCTCCGTTTTAGGCAAGTGTATTTCCAGATAATATATACATCAAGACAGAAAACATACACCCACCTTCTCCATAGTCGCCTTCATCTTGGCCTTCAGCTCAGGGATGGTGAGGACTGGTTTGGAGGTCTGAGGTGTTTTAGGGGTTGCTTTGGGGGTCTGGCCATTTTTGTCACCAGGCATATTTGACTGAAAAACAGAACTTGTTAGACAAGACATGTAACATGACTAACAAGCATCACTACAATACTCATCTTCAGTCTCAGTCTTTTGGTAAGCAGTGTTGAAAATGCATCAGTAAATCAACTCAACAAATATCATCTTTGACTAGAAACAATGTGATGGTAGGGCAAAAGATGTGTGAAGAGGACTACCTGTTTGCCAGCTGGTGTGTTGGCTTTAGGGCCCTTTCCATTCTGGGCAGGAGTCTGAGGTTTGGACGGAGTCTTCTTAACCTGAGTAAAACAGAGGTTTCTTGTGTCATTTTCAAAGGTAGAATGAAAATAGGCTGAACTAAACTAAATATTACAGGTGGGCAAATAAATGCACTCACCTTAACAGGAGTTTCTTCAGCCTCACTCTCCTCATCATCATCATCCCTAAAGAGATGTTACAAATCAATTCTAGATTAAACCTCACCATGGAACATTGGTTAGTCAGTCAAACACTACACTTACTCCTCATAGTCATCCATCTTCATCTTCTTCTGTGAAGAGGAGAAAGGGAAGGATATAGTAAGTGTCATGAGGTGAGGATGTGACGCAAGAGTAAAGAGTGGATAACATTCAGAAATGGGAATGACCCTCTTCAGTCTCAGTCTTTTGGTAAGCAGTGTTGAAAATGCATCAGTAAATCAGCTCAACAAAGATCATCTTTGACTAGGGAGGCCATGCAATATTAGGGCACCAGATATATACATTTTGTAACGCAGGTTATTTCCCCGTTGGCGTGTTGGATCAAAGGCCAGTATCCGGGACCAACCTGAGATTTAAGTGCTGGTACTGATGCAGCCCTTTTCTTGGGCGTTTGTACCCCTTCCTCTTCATCATCGTCCTCGTCAAAAGTTTGGTCTCCTCCCATCACTGGTGGAAAAACAACAAGTTAACTTTGAGTAGATAGAATATGACAACTTCCCTAGGATCGGGGGCAGCATTTGGAATGAAAAGCATGCCCAAATTCAACTGCCTGCTACTCATCCCCAGAAGATAAGATATTAGTAGATTTGGATAGAAAACTCTGAAGTTTCTAAAACTGTTTGAATCATGTCCGAGTATAACAGAACTTATTTAGCAGGCGAAACCAGAGGACAAACATTCAGATTCTTTTTTTTGGAGGTCCCTCTTTTCAATGGGTATCCAGATTTCCAAGGGACCTTCTTGCAGTTCCTACCACTTCCACTGGATGTCAGTCTTTAGAAATTGGTACAGGTTTTTCCTTTGTGTAATGAAGGAACACTGTCCAGAACGAAGCTAGAGTGAAGAGGACTGTTAGAGGCGCGTGACCTGAAAGCTAGCTACAGTTTGTTTTCCTCCTGTATTGAACAGATCCAGCCATCAATTTGATCTAATATTTACATTAAAAAATACCTAAAGTTGTATTACAAAAGTAGTTTGAAATGCTTTGGCAAAGTTTACAGGTAACTTTTGAGATATTTTGTAGTCACGGTGCGCAAGTTGGTACCGGTGTTTTTCTGGATCAAACGCGTCAAATAAATGGACATTTTGGATATATATCTACGGAATTAATCGAACAAAAGGACCATTTGCGATGTTCATGGGGACATATTGGAGTGCCAAAAGAAGCTCAAAGGCAAGGCATGAATAGTGGTGTGGGGGCTGTGCTTTGGCAAAGTGGGTGGGGTTATATCCTTCCTGTTTGGCCCTGTCCGGGGGTGTCCTCGGATGGGGCCACAGTGTCTCCTGACCCCTCCTGTCTCAGCCTCCAGTATTTATGCTGCAGTAGTTTATGTGTCGGGGGGCTCGGGTCAGTTTGTTATATCTGGAGTACTTCTCCTGTCCTATTCGGTGTCCTGTGTGAATCTAAGTGTGCGTTCTCTAATTCTCTCTTTCTCTCTCTCGGAGGACCTGAGCCCTAGGACCATGCCCCAGGACTACCTGACATGATGACTCCTTGCTGTCACCAGTCCACCTGGCCGTGCTGCTGCTCCAGTTTCTTTCAACTGTTCTGCCTTATTATTATTCGACCATGCTGGTCATTTATGAACATTTGAACATCTTGGCCATGTTCTGTTATAATCTCCACCCGGCACAGCCAGAAGAGGACTGGCCATCCCACATATGCTCTCTCTAATTCTCTCTTTCTCTCTCTCAGAGGACCTGAGCCCTAGGACCATGCCCCAGGAATACCTGACATGATGACTCCTTGCTGTCCCCAGTCCACCTGACTGTGCTGCTGCTCCAGTTTCTTTCAACTGTTCTGCCTTATTATTATTCGACCATGCTGGTCATTTATGAACATTTGAACATCTTGACCATGTTCTGTTATAATCTCCACCTGGCACAGCCAGAAGAGGACTGGCCACCCCACATAGCCTGGTTCCTCTCTAGGTTTTGGCCTTTCTAGGGAGTTTTTCCTAGCCACCGTGCTTCTACACCTGCATTGCTTGCTGTTTGGGGTTTTAGGCTGGGTTTCTGTACAGCACTTTGAGATATCAGCTGATGTACAAAGGGCTATATAAATAAATTTGATTTTGAATTATATCTTTATTTCTGCATTTTGTGTCGCTCCTTTAGGGTTGAAATATGCTTGTCAGTGTTTGTTTACTATGGTGCTATCCTCAGATAATAGCATTGTTTGCTTTTTTGAAATCTGAAGCGTTGGCTGGATTCACAGCGTGTGGCTTTAATTTGGTGTCTTGCATGTGTAATTTCAAGTTAGATTTGTAGAGTAATTTTTGAATTTGGCGCTCTGCATTTTCACTGGCTTTTGGCCAGGTGGGACGCTACCGTCCCACATATCCCAGAGAGGTTAAGATTATATGAGAACATCGCCCAGCAGACAAATCATTACAAACAGTAACCAGCCAAGTAGAAGACCTACACAAGTCAGAAATAGAGAAAATGAATCACGCGCCTTTGATGATCTTCATTCATATGGATGCAATCAGAAGATATTCATTTACTCAATAAATGTTCCTTTTGTTCGATAAAGTCTCTCTTCATATCCAAAAACCTGTTTTGTTAGTGCGTTTTCTTCAGTAATTCACAGGCTCAAACGCAGTCACAACAGGCAGACAAATTCCAAATTGTATCCGTAAAGTTCAGAAACATGTCAAACAATGTTTATATTCAACCCTCAGGTTGTTGTTAGCCTAAATAATCAATATTTCAACCTGACAATATCATCAATATAAAAAGGTAAACAAGACACTCGGTCGCGCGCATGAAAAAGCTCTGTGACACAGCAGGGTCCACTCATTCAGACTTGCTCTTACTCCCTAATTTTTCAGAATACAAGCTTGAAACAATTGCTAAAGACTTGACATCTGGTGGAAGGCATAGGAACTGCAATTTGAGTCCTAAGTAAATGGATACTGTAATGGCACTGAATAGAAAACTACAACAAAAGAATCCTACTTCCTGAATGGATTTCGCTCAGGTTTTCACCCACCAAATCAATTCTGTTATACTCACACTATTTTAACAGTTTTGGAAACATGTGTTTTCTATCCAAATCTACCAATTATATGCATATCCTATCTTCTGGGCCTGAGTAGCATGCAGAATTCAAAATGCTACCCTCTACCCCAGAGGAGTTAATAAAGATACATTAAAACAAAAATCTAATAATTCTCTGTATTTGATATTTCAGTATTTTGGTATGCAGTGTTGAAAACACATCAGTAAGTCATCTCAACAACTATCATCTGACTACAGAGGCCATGGCAGCACCAAATATACCATGGGAGTAACAGTCCTGAGATAAGCAATACTCACTGACAAGGTGCTGGCCACTGATGTGGATTGGACCAGAACCAGCCTTGAGACGGAAAACTGCTGGGGATGTGATTGCGAACCCACTAAGACACACCTGCAACACACAATTAACTGCTCAGTAGGCATGAACTCTACACAAGGCCATACAACCACCATCTCCCACTCAGGGATAGAAGATAAGTATTGACAACTGACTACTCACACTTGGCAAGGTGGAGGGTTTGAGCGCAGCTAGCACAGCCTTCACCTTCTCACCCTCTGCGTCCTGTCCTTCCACCTCCACAACATGCAGCTCATCCTTGGTGCTGGGGTCCACACACACCTAAGACCAATCAACAGGAGACATATAAAGTTCATAAATAGTTTATCATACCTATAACAAGAAATGGTTAAACAGAAATATTGCCATCAATTCACATTATATAAAATAAGCACCAGTAACCCTCACCATCCTTAGGTCCAGTTGGTGCTCAAAGTCATCCTCTTCTGGGTTGAAGACAACATCCTTCCCAGATTTCAACTCGCACCCTATTGAAAAAAAAGTGTCAATTACATATGAGGAAATACTACCCTTTCCCTTAGTTGATGGCAATGTTGGGCTGGGCAATTTCTTATCCTGTAATAAAATGGTGGGTCTTCAGGCGTTTTTCCAGCCAGTAAAACGGCTGATGCAACTAATAACGACTCAATTGAAGACTGCCATGTTGAATCACTTGCGTTCCTGGAAAAGGAAAATGCACGCACCCAAACCGTTAACTTGTGGAAAAGGTTGCCCATTACTGGACATCTCCCAGTTTGAGGTGTCTGAGGTGAGGCCAAAATATGGGTCACATACTCACGTGGTTGGAAGAGTTGTGAGCCCTGACAAAGGGAACGTGTTCAATGCAACTAACTAGCTCTTAGACATGCTGCTATGAACATTATGTGAGTCAAACTACTTACAAAAACCACCACATGTACCATTTGGAATTCACGTATTATTTTAATTTTCCAATCACCATTTCAATCTGGGACTTAATGCCACGTCTTTAACAATAACATGTTAATTTATCACAGGTAACTAGTTAAAACAGCTTTAGCCAAAACTAGCAACTTAGGCAATGTTAACATCTTGCTGCACAGCATGAGCACGTTTCTAGACGGCCTTGTGCGCCATCTTTAAAACACGTGTTCAGACGCATGGAGGGCCAACTAGCTAGCCCGGTAGTTTGTGGAACATCGCCTGTAATGTCAAATTTGTCCAGCAATGTGAACTTATCAGTCTGGCCCAACTACCACAACAAATTAAATCAACCAGGGAACCAATATGATGAAAGCATTACCCAATTTAGCGAACTACTAAAAAAAGGTCTCAAGATGGTTTGCAAGCTAACTACTATAATACCGTCCATGTCTCGTGGCTATCTACTAAGCTGACAACTGGGTACATTATTTCCATTCCCAAGCATTGTAACTAATGACATTGTATTCAGAAATCTTAACGTTATTGAACCATGCATTGACGAAACTCACATCGCCCAATTAATTTTAGCTAACTAACATTAGTTACTGTAGCTAGCCATTGTGCTGGCTGTGTAGCTACCTCGTGCGATGTTGGCGTCTGATGAACAGCTCTTTTTCTTGCTAACTAGTTGACATGGATTTGAAACTATACTGAAAACACCAAATTATGTTACTTAAAAAAATAAAATAAAACATCTCACCATAGAGAAAGGTCTGTGGTCCCATTTGTTCCTCGTCCATCCCGTTCAATTTGATTACTAACAGCGGGCTCTTCCGAAATGAACTGAAATACCTCTTTCAACGCAGGCATACGCTACACGGACTCAATGGCCACACCTCCTTTCTAGATTGATGGAAGATTTTCTTTGGTATAGCCCAATCATCACAGTTATTTACTGAAAGAGGCGTATTTATAAATATTCATGATCTTTAGAGACAAAGTGGAGTCGCAATTCAACCGCTGACCTGCGTCCGCCATCCCGCTTCTTGATTTTGTCTACCAACACCAGACACGATCAGGACACACAGGTTGAAATGTCAAAACGAACTCTGAACCAACTATATTAATTTGGGGACAGCTCAAAAAAACATGTATGGCAATTTAGCTAGCTGCTTGCTGTTGTTAGCTAATTTGTCCTGGGATATTAACATCGGGTTGTTATTTTACCTGAAATGCACAAGGTCCTCCACTCCTCTACAATTAATCCCACAGTTAATTTCCAGTAATCTCTCCTCCTTCGGGCTTCTTATTTTTTGGACTTTATATGGCGGTTGGCAGCCAGTTTTAAGGTGCACTACCAACAGGACTGGATTGTGGACCTCAGTTCATCTTCAATCACCCACATGGGTATATGCTCTTAAAAACCAATGAGAAGATGGCACATGGGTATATAACCAACGAGAAGATGGGAGAGGCGGGACTTGCGTGTCAAGCACAACAAATAGAACAAAGTTCTATTTTAGAGCCTGGCTACGCAGACACTCGCAAGCAGTGTTGGAGCAATGATTGGATAACATGTATGTGTACATTTATTTTACAAAGCTCGTACACGCTACGCAAGCGGTGTGGTCAGCATGTCAGACACTAGACATATGTGGCAAGGTCTACGGACTACAAAGGGAAAACCAGCCACATCACGGACACCAATGTCTTGCTTCCAGACAAGCTAGACACCTTCTTCACCCACTGTCAGGAAAGTGCAACCAACGCAGCCCGCTACCAAGGACTGTGGGCTCTCCTTCTCCATGGCCGACATGAGTAAGACATTTAAGGGTGTTAACCCTTGCAAGGCTGCCGGCCCAGATGACGTCCCTAGCCGCGTCCTCAGAGCATGCACAGACCAGCTGGCTGGAGTGTTTGTGGACATATTAATCTCTCCCTATCCCAGTATGCTGTCCCCACTTGCTTCAAAGTGTCCACCATTGTTCCTGTACCCAAGAAAGCAATGGTAACTGAACTAAATGACTATCGCCCCGTAGCACTCACTTCTGTCATCATGAAGTGCTTTGAGAGGCTAGTTAAGGATCATATCACCTTTACCTTACCTGACACCCTAGACCCACTTAAATTTGCTTACCGCCCCAATAGGTCCACAGGCGATGCAATCACCGTCTTACTGCCCTATCCCATCTGGACAAGAGGAATACCTATGTAAGAATGCTGTTCATTGACTATAGCTCAGCATTCAACACCATACTTCCCGACGGGCCGCCCCCAGGTGATGAAGGTAGGAAACAACAACACCACTTCGCTGGGTACTCCCTGTTCACCCATGACTGCGTGGCCATGCATGCCTCCAACTCAATCCTCAAGTTTGCAGACGTCACAACAGTAGTAGACCTGATTACCAACAATGACGAGAAAGCCTACAGTGAGGAGGTGAGGGCCTTGGGAGAGTGATGCCAGGAAAATAACATGTCACTCAACGTTAACAAAACTAAAGGAGCTGATCGTGGACTTCAGGAAACAGCAGAGGGAGCACGCCCCTATCGACATCAACGGGACCGCAGTGGAGAAGGTGGAAAGCTTCAAGTTCCTCTGCGTACACATCACTGACGATCAGAAGTGGTCTACCCACACAAACAGTGTGATGAAGAAGGCGCAACAGTGCCTCTTCAAACTCAGGATGCTGAAAAAAATTGTCTTGCCCCTAAAACCCTCACAAACATTATCACTGCCTGGTATCACCGCCTGGTATGGCAACTGTACCGCCCGCAACCGCAGGGCTCTCCAGAGGGTGGTGTGGTCTGCCCAACGCATCACCGCGGGCAAACTGTTTATCTATGCATGGTAACTTTACAAATTACCTTGACTAACCTGTATTCCCGCACATTGACTCGGTACCGGTACCCCCGTATATAGCCTCGTTATTGTTATTTTTCTTGTTACTTTTTTGTTTTATAAAATGTCTTCCCTTTATTTAGTCAATATTTTCTTAACTCTATTTCTTGAACTGCATTGTTGGTTAAGGGCTTGTAAGTAAGCATTTCACGGTAAGGTCTACCTACACCTGTTAAATTCGGCACGTGACAAATAAAATGATTTGATACTACCTGCCCTCCAGGACACCAACAGCACCCGATTTCACAGGAAGGCCAAAAAGATAGTCAAGGACATCAACCACCTGAGCCATGGCCTGTTCACCCCGCTATCATCCAGAAGGCAAGGTCAGTACAGGTGCATCAAAGCTGGGACCGAGAGACTGAAAAACAGCTTCCATCTCAAGGCTGTCAGACTGTTAAATAGCCATTACTAGCCGGCTTCCACCCGGTTACGCAACACTGCACCTTAGAGGCTGCTGCCCTATATACATAGTCTTAGAATCACTGACCACTTTAAAAATGTTTACATACCGCTTTACTCATCTCATATGTATATACTATATTCTATTCTATTCTACTGTATTTTAGTCAATGCCACTCCGACATTGCTCGATCTAATATTTATATATTTCTTAATATTATTATTTTACTTTTAGAGTTGTGTGTTTTGTTAGATACTACTGTGCTGTTGGAGCTAGGAACACAAGCATTTTGCCACACCCGCAATAACATCTGCTAAATATGTGTATGTAACCAATAAAATGTAATTTCATTTGACTGACTAACTTCATATTTTATTTAATCCAGAGATCCCTCTTTCTCTCCTCTCCCTCTGTGCACACACACACACATTTTCTCGAAACATTTTATTGGTAGCATTTGCAATGTACAACAGAACATGAAAGCTTAAGCTCTCTCCTATCTGTCTATCAAATATAGAGTATTGTATGAGGTGAACCTCTTTGTTACATTTTATATTCAGATTGTTTTAAGCGCTGATTATCATTCATCATTATTTACCCCTTTGACACCTGAGGCAAAAATAATTGCAACATAATCAATATATATCTATAGTGCATTTGTAAAATAGTCAAGACAACGTCCCTTTTTCCTCTTTTCAAACTTTACAAACTCAACTATTCATGGGTATGACGCTACAAGCTTGGCACACCTATATTTGGGGAGTTTCTCCCATTCTTCTCTGCAGATCCTCTCAAGTTCTGTCAGGTTGGATGGGGAGCGTCGCTGCACAGCTATTTTCAGGTTTCTCCAGAGATGTTAGATTGGGTTCAAGTCCAGGCTCTGGCTGGGCCACTTAAGGACATTCAGAGACTTGTCCCGAAGCCACTCCTGCATTCTCTTGGCTATGTGCTTATGGTCATTGTCCTGATGGAAGGTGAAACTTCGCTCCAGTCTGAGGTCCTGATGACTGCCACCAACATGCATCACTGTAAGGATGGTGCCAAGTTTCTTCCAGGCGTGACACTTCGCATTCAGGCTAAAGAGTTCCATCTTGGTTTCATAAGACCAGAGAATCTTGTTTCTCATGGTCTCAGAGTTGTTAGGTGCCTTAAGGCAAACTCCAAGCAGGCTGTCATGTGCATTTTACTGAGGAGTGGCTTCCGTCTGGCCACTCTACCATAAAGGCCTGATTGGTGGAGTTCTGAGAGATGGTTGTCCTTCTGGAAGGTTCTCCCATCTCCACAGAGTAACTCTAGAGATTTGTCAGAGTGACCATTGGGTTCTTGGACACCTCCCTGACCAAGGCCCTTCTCCAGCTCTCAGATCGAGTCTTGGTAGTTCCAAACTTCTTCAATTTAAGAATGATGGAGGCCACTGTGTTCTTGGGGGCCTTCAATGCTGCAGACATATTTTGGTTCCCTTCCTCAAATCTGTACTTTGACACAATATTGTCTCTGCGCTATACGGACAATTCCATCGACCTCACTGCTTGGTTTTTGCTCTAACACGCACCGTCAACTGTGAAAACTTATATAGACAGGTGTGTGCCATTCCAAATGATGTCCAATCAATTGAATTTACCACAGGTGGACTCCAATCAAGTTGTAGAAACAGCTCAAGGATGATCAATGGAAACAGGATGCACCTTAGCTCAATTTCGAGTCTCATAGCAAAGGGTCTGAATACCTATGTAAATAAAGGTATTTCTGTTTTTTATATTTAATAAATTAGAAAACATTTCTAGAAACCTATTTTTGCTTTGTCATTATGGGGTATTGTGTGTAGATTGACGAGACAAATAATTTAATTAATTTTAGAATAAGGCTGTAACACAAGAAAATGTGGAAAAGGGGAAGGGGTCTGAATACTTTCCGAATGCACTGTATCTATTTGCCATAATGTACACTGAGGAGGAACTGACAAAGTCAGCACAAATTAGTAATTCGTTGAAGAAAAATTATAGTTGTTTCACATTAGAAGAATGTTGGTTTTGTCCTGTGATGAGTTTGGGGGTTTAGCTTAACTCCTGTATCCCTCACTACACACTTCAACAGACAGGTCAAAACACCAATGACCAACACCTTTCACGTTGCGTTACTCAGATGTTCATCTTCTATCATTAGTTTGATTCAGCCATCATGCAAGAGGATGTATCATCAGTCATAAACCAAGTCTATTAGGTGTATTTATAAGCATACAGTAGAACAGGCATCAGGACAGACACAATTACAAGGATAGACAGGAGTGCGACAGCCAAGCCAACAGAGGTACAGAGGTCACCACGACAACAGTGAAACAGAAACAACAATTAAAACAAACAAATAATACATTAGGACAACCGCATATTTTTCGAGCATAAACACATTAATAAATAAGCAGATATGTAGATCATAGCTATCGATAAATCAATCACTGAATGAATGAGTTTAAAGGTCCAAGTCCTGGACAAACAAATGGTTGGTAGGGCGCATAGACGTAGAATCATGATTCTATTTCTATGGTAGGGAGGGAGGAATCCCTCTGGCTCAAGCATGCATCTATTTTGGCAAAAAGAACAGAGTCAAAAGAACCCAAAGTATCCCGGCGTAGTTTCAGTGTTTGACAGGTAGGGGTCAGGAGTCTTTCAGGAGTTTCCACATAGGCCTAATTGGGGAGCAGCGTATGGGTTTGAGTTTTCTCAGCTGTATCCCACTGCAGTCTATATTGTATGATCATCTGATTTACAAACCTTTATGTCACATAAAAAGGCAGAAAGCATTTTCCAGGTAATTTGTTTGCATACTCCCAGGCTCAGCAATATGACTAGCAAGTCCAGGGTTCTCTCAGCGGTTCTGGCTTCATCTGATCCATACCCAGGCAGGTAGCCAGGCAGAGACATTATTTGGCAAACACATGAATGCTGACAAGTTAGATGAGAGGATGAGAGAGATTGATATACATCCACATTCATCCACTCTGACAGACGCACGGATAAACAAACGTGTGGACACACGCACATGCGCACATGAACTCACACGAATGCACTGAAACACACACAATCTCTCTCATTATCTAATTCTCTCCTTCCTTCCATCGGCTCCTTTTTTACATCACATTTTCGAAGAGCTGCATGGATCTCATCATCATTTCATCCTGAGGGGAGAAGAGGAGAAAGATGGTAAGACAGAATGTTGCAGCTCGGATGGTTGAGGGGCAGCTCTCTGAGAACTGCTGGAGGATCTTGGATGGTTGGTGGCCTGGCAGTTGGGAGCTTGGGCCGGAGGCAGAAAGGTCGCTGGTTCGGGTCCCCATTTTGACTTAGTGGGAGACGTGCCCTTGGGTGAGGTGCTTGACCCTGGTTGCTCTTGTGGGTCGCTCTGGACAAGAGCCGGTTAGATGACTGAATGTAATGTAAATTTTGAGCAGCTTCACTGCACGTAGATTGTATGTTTTAACAATATTCAATTATAAAAAATATATACAGTGCCTTGCGAAAGTATTCGGCCCCCTTGAACTTTGCGACCTTTTGCCACATTTCAGGCTTCAAACATAAAGATATAAAACTGTATTTTTTTGTGAAGAATCAACAACAAGTGGGACACAATCATGAAGTGGAACGACATTTATTGGATATTTCAAACTTTTTTAACAAATCAAAACTGAAAAATTGGGCGTGCAAAATTATTCAGCCCCCTTAAGTTAATACTTTGTAGCGCCACCTTTTGCTGCGATTACAGCTGTAAGTCGCTTGGGGTATGTCTCTATCAGTTTTGCACATCGAGAGGCTGACATTTTTTCCCATTCCTCCTTGCAAAACAGCTCGAGCTCAGTGAGGTTGGATGGAGAGCATTTGTGAACAGCAGTTTTCAGTTCTTTCCACAGATTCTCGATTGGATTCAGGTCTGGACTTTGACTTGGCCATTCTAACACCTGGATATGTTTATTTTTGAACCATTCCATTGTAGATTTTGCTTTATGTTTTGGATCATTGTCTTGTTGGAAGACAAATCTCCGTCCCAGTCTCAGGTCTTTTGCAGACTCCATCAGGTTTTCTTCCAGAATGGTCCTGTATTTGGCTCCATCCATCTTCCCATCAATTTTAACCATCTTCCCTGTCCCTGCTGAAGAAAAGCAGGCCCAAACCATGATGCTGCCACCACCATGTTTGACAGTGGGGATGGTGTGTTCAGCTGTGTTGCTTTTACGGCAAACATAACGTTTTGCATTGTTGCCAAAAAGTTCAATTTTGGTTTCATCTGACCAGAGCACCTTCTTCCACATGTTTGGTGTGTCTCCCAGGTGGCTTGTGGCAAACTTTAAACAACACTTTTTATGGATATCTTTAAGAAATGACTTTCTTCTTGCCACTCTTCCATAAAGGCCAGATTTGTGCAATATACGACTGATTGTTGTCCTATGGACAGAGTCTCCCACCTCAGCTGTAGATCTCTGCAGTTCATCCAGAGTGATCATGGGCCTCTTGGCTGCATCTCTGATCAGTCTTCTCCTTGTATGAGCTGAAAGTTTAGAGGGACGGCCAGGTCTTGGTAGATTTGCAGTGGTCTGATACTCCTTCCATTTCAATATTATCGCTTGCACAGTGCTCCTTGGGATGTTTAAAGCTTGGGAAATCTTTTTGTATCCAAATCCGGCTTTAAACTTCTTCACAACAGTATCTCGGACCTGCCTGGTGTGTTTCTTGTTCTTCATGATGCTCTCTGCGCTTTTAACGGACCTCTGAGACTATCACAGTGCAGGTGCATTTATACGGAGACTTGATTACACACAGGTGGATTGTATTTATCATCATTAGTCATTTAGGTCAACATTGGATCATTCAGAGATCCTCACTGAACTTCTGGAGAGAGTTTGCTGCACTGAAAGTAAAGGGGCTGAATAATTTTGCACGCCTAATGTTTCAGTTTTTGATTTGTTAAAAAAGTTTGAAATATCCAATAAATGTCGTTCCACTTCATGATTGTGTCCCACTTGTTGTTGATTCTTCACAAAAAAATACAGTTTTATATCTTTATGTTTGAGGCCTGAAATGTGGCAAAAGGTCGCAAAGTTCAAGGGGGCCGAATACTTTCGCAAGGCACTGTATATATTTAATAAATTAGCTAAAATCTATAAAAGCCTGTTTTCACTTTATCATTATGGGGTATTGTGTGTAGATTTATGATAATTTGTTATATTTAATTCATTTTCGAATAAGTCTGTAATGTAACAAAATGTGTAAAAAGGGAAGGGGTCTGAATACTTCCTGAATGCACTGTGGACACCAACAGCACTATAAAATGTATAAACATGCATGTTCTATACATACCTCCTGGCATGCGACAATGAACTCCTCTAAAGTCACAACTCCAGCTTTGTTTTTATCCATTTTCTGTGGGAAGGGAAAAAGTGAGTGAAATGTAAATTTGTAGGTAAGTATGAAATTGTTATGTGGTTTAAACTGTTGTGCCCTACTAAGGGGTAGAGTATGCATGTGCTTTAATATTACATTATACTCTAGGATATCAAGTCACCTGGAAAAAAGCATCCACATGCTGTTTAGGGACATCTCCCTTGAGTGCAGGGTAGGTATATTTCCCCATCATGTCGTAAATGGCCCTCACAATCTCAGTCATCTCCTGAAACACATAAATACAAACGGTATTAAAACAAGATTACTTCATATGTGAATCTTTCAATACATAACTGACATGTAAATACAAACAGAGACCTCTCTGTTAATGTATCCATCGTTGTTGATGTCGTAAAGATGAAAAGTCCACTCCAGCTTCTCTCTCATAGTACCCCGCAGCAGTGTAGACAGTCCCATTACAAACTCCTGAGAGAGTCACCACATGAGCGAGATTAAAGATAAAATACTTAGTAAAGACTGAGTGAATAAGATAGACATAATTCTTCATATCCCTTCATTTAAAGCAGGGGTCGGCAACAGGTGGCCCACGAGTGATTTCTTTTGGCGCCCAAAAGTTTTCAGTAAAGAAAGAAAAAAATATATATATTCGGGGAAAAGAAAATGTTGAATTTAGGAAATCTGTTCCAAAGTATTCCCACTAATAAAAAAATATACATTATATGATTGTATCTCAATGTAATCAAGGTATGAATGTATTTTTATTTTCAAATTACAATGTCTTTTTGGGCTTAGTTGTGGTCAATTTGCAGTGTACAAATTATAAATATGTTCTGTTCCCCCGTCCTTCGGCTCCAACAAAAATCGTCCCACGGCTGAATCTAGTTGCCTCCCCTGATTTAAACTGTCCACTGAGTAATAGTGATGGTGTTTGGTTTTTACCTCAAACTTAATGGATCCATTGTTTGTTGTGTCAAATGCATTGAAGAGATAATGAGCGTAAGTGCTGGCATCTGCAACACAACCAGATACAGGCATGAGATTTTATAATCCCAAAGTAGTGCTAGTAAATGAGTCCCAAACAAGTAAGGAAGGGCATGTTATGTGTCTAAATGAGAGGTATCTGGCTGTACTGTACCTCCGTGGGGGAAGAACTGGGCGTAGATGTGTTTAAATGTTTCTTCATTCACCACTCCACTTGGACACTCCTGTGGAAACCATGTGAAAACACTATTTCAAGCTAAAATAATGCAGCTTCTTCTGGGTAACGGCCAGATCAACCAATCATTTACACTCGAATGGCACCACCCATGGTTACAGAGAATTAGCGTCAATCAAATCTGACAGCTAATTAACTGGAAATTAACTATCAATTTCCATATAACTTGTACGTGGGTGTATGTCAATGTGTGGGTGGGTATTTGAGCATGTGTGTATGTAGAGAATATATGTTTATATATATTTTATTTAAAAAATGTTTGGTTTATATGGGTAATGCAGCATGTAATTGTTGCTATGGTGTATGATAGGCTTAGTTGTTCTGGCTGCAGGCAGTACAATCTGATTAGCACCATATGAAGTGATGAAGGCGCGAAGCTAAAATAATTTACATATTGGAGTCGCAGATGAAAGAGAACAGAGCTTTGACAAACACTTGTGAAGATGAGAATCAACATAAGCAGGAGTATACATAAGTGGCAGGGAGAGAGATAGAGTAAAGACAGGCAGAAAGAGAGAGGAAAAGAAGACAAAGATAGACAGACAGTAAAGAAAGGGAGAAGGCTGTGCGTACATTCTTGAAGCCGCGGTAGAGGATCTGTAGCTCTCCCTTGGTGAAGTTGGTCTGGGCCTCCAACTGCTCCAGACCCTCAGGCCTGTGACACACCATGGTCATCTCCAACTCATCATCAATCTTGTCTAGATAGATAGAGAGAGATTCATTGTGTGTTTATATAAGGGACAGATCAAAATGTATTGTGGGGAGAGGCTGTTCCAACTTAATGTGTCATAAAAAAAATGCACCCCCCCCTCCCCAATACAACAATGATCAGCTAAGGGGAAATCAGATTTTCAACATAATTATATAAAATATATTCAATGAATTTTCCGACAACAGGTTTCTATGCCAATGCACCATACAACCAATAAACAAAGCATACCGACTTCGGCACTTCAATATCATGGCACTTCAAAAGTTTGGAAACACCTACTCATTCCAGGGTTTTTCTTTATTTTTACTATTTTCTACATTGTAGAATAATAGTGAAGACATCAAAACTATGACATAACACATATGCAATCATGTAATAACCAAAAAAGTATTAAACAAATCAAAATATATTTTATTTGAGATTCTTCAAAGTAGCCGACCTTTGCCTTGATGACAGCTTTGCACACTCTTGGCATTCTCACAACCAGCTTCACCTGGAATGCTTTTCCAACAGTCTTGAAGGAGTTCCCACATATGCTGAGCATGTGTTGGCTGCCTATTCTGTCCTCACAGGCACCTGTGAGGCCCAAATGGCCTAAATGTTCCATCCTAACAGGCACCTGAGTCTGTGTAGGGATGTGATTTGAATGTGACTGAAGGAGTGGGATGGTTGTTTTGATTTATTTTTCTATTTTGCAAAATCATGAAAAATAAAAAACTGAAAAGCTTTATTTACATAAGTATTCTGACCCTTTGCTATGAGATTCGAAATTGAGCTCAGGTGAATCCTGCTTCCATTGATCATCCTTGAGATATTTCTGCAACTTGATTGGAGTCCACCTATGGTAAATTCAATTGATTGGACATGATTTGGAAAGGCATACAGCTGTTTATATGAGGTCCCATAGTTGACAGTGTATGTCAGAGCAAAATCCAAGCCATGAGGTCGAAGGAATTGTCCGACACAGGATTGTGTTGAGGCACAGATCTGGGGAAGGGTACCAAAACATTTCTGCAGCATTGAAGGTCCCCACAAACACAATGGCCTCCATCATTCTTAATTGTAAGAAGTTTGGAACCACCATGACTCTTCCTTGAGCTGGCTGCCCAACCAAACTGAGCAATCGGGGGAGAAGGGCCTTGATCAGGGAAGCGACCAAGAACCTGATGGTCTCCAGAGTTCCTCTGTGGAGATGGGAGAACCTTCCAGAAGGACAACCATCTCTGCAGCACTCCACCAATCAGGCCTTTATGGTAGAGTGGCCAGACGGAAGCCACTCCTTGGTTTGCCAAAAGACGCCTAAAGGACTGTCAGACCATGAGAAATATGATTCTCTGGTCTGATGAACCAAAGATGGAACTCTTTGGCCTGAATGCCAAGTGTCACGTCTGGAGGAGACCTGGCACAATCCCAATGGTGAATTATGGTGGTGGCAGCTACATGCTGTGGGGATGTTTTTTAGCAGCAGGGATTGGGAAACTAGTCAGGATAGAGGGAAAGATGAACGGGACAAAGTGGGGCGAAGGTTCACCTTCCAACAGGACAACGACCCTAAGTACAGTGGCTTCGGGACAAGTCTCTGGATGTTCTTGAGTGGCCCAGCCAGAGCCCGGACATGAACCCGATCGAACATCTCTGGAGAGACCTGAAAATAGCTGTGCAGAGACGCTCCCGATCCAACCTGACAGAGCTTGAGAGGATCTGTAGAGAAGAATGGGAGAAACTAGAGGTGTGCCAAACTTGTAGCTGATGGCAGAGGTAGTGCTTGGGGCCAGTGAAAAGGCAATGCTAGGGCGCAGAGAACAAACCAGGTGGTGTCTCCATTCACTGGTGTTTGAGCGTTGAAAAAGAAAAGTAAAGGGCTGTTTAGTACACATCCAAAACATTAATGAACATCGAATATCATTAACCGAGACTACAATAGACTATATATTGTTGCAAACATTTGAGCAGAGTTGAGTAGGCCTGGCCTAGCTACTCAACTTTGCTCAAACAAAATTATTTTCTTTCTATGACAAAATGGCATTGGATCAAAAGTTGTAAAGATCTTTAGTTTAGTTGGTTGGCTTGCTATCCCTGCCTGTGTACGCTGCTAGCCAGCCAAATAGCTAGACATGGCTACTCTTTTCGCCGACTACAATATAACATACAATAACATACCCCATCCTTTGGTGAAGACGGCATGTTGCTTTCAGTCTTCCCATGCTCCACGTGCCAAACAAGCCAGCAGCAACATTTCTGGAGTAGCCTTTCTTCTGGAATCTCCACTGCAGCCCTTGGTTCTTTTCTTTGCATTGTCGAACTTGTCACAAACTCTTCCCCAATTTTTTGAACAAGCGGTTGGGTCGGACCCCAGTGTCTCTGCAATCTCCCTCCATGAATTGGCATTTACATGCTAGTCTTTATATAATGCAGTGGAGAAGGTACTTCTCAGTCAATCGATGCTCGATGTTGTCGTTTGTCATGTCGAATCCACATAGTTTCGTGCTAAATCAACAAAAAGCAGAAACTCGTGTCAACCCTACAGTTGACCAATCAAGGACGAAGGTGCACACTTTGTACAAAATGATAAAATGCAGTACTACAGGATATTTATTAACGTAGCTCTTTATTAGCTAGCTATAACTGGCATGTTCACGTATCGCCAACCAGGATCAAACTAACGATGACCTAACCATTTGGGTGGTCTTAACCAACCATAGCACAGTATGATATGGCGGTAAAATGCATCCAATTACAATTCAGTATGTTTACACATATGAATATTACAGAAGGGGTGTAGACTTCGGCTTCCAAACTTCGGGTGGGTGTGCCCGAACAGCCGACGAACCCTAACCGAACTCCAAAACGAACAAAAACATCGCAAAATGAAGTCATAATATATGCACAAACTGTACCTGGAAGCATGCGGCCGCCTTTGAGGAGGGAGGGAGCAGGTTAGCATTTTTTGTCATCAATCTTGTTCTGGAGGTAGCTCTGCAGAGTGTCACTACCTGGCACAGCCACAAAATCAGATTTTTTAAAGCCTTAACCTTAAGCACACCGCTAATCCTAATGCCTAACCCTAACCTTAAATGAAGACCAAAAAGTAAATGTTTGGTTTCAGGAATTTTTACAAAATAGCCAATTTTGACTTTGCAGCTGGCCCATCTAGTGGAAATGACTTAGTTCTGCCTCCTGGACAAGACTCATAAACATCAACCTGGGCCTCCTGAGTGGCACAGTTGTCTAAGGCACTGTATCACAGTGCTAACTGTGCCACTAGCGATCCTGGTTCGGGTCCAGGGACTGTCGCAGCTGGCTGATGTTCTTGTCCCATCACACTCTAGCAACTCCTGTGGCGGGGCGGTCACCAGGTGTACAGTGTTTCCTCCGACACATTGGTGTGGCTGGGTTAAGTGGGCATTGTGTCAAGAAGCAGTGTGGCTTGGCTGGGTTGTGTTTCGAAGGATGCATGTCATCCTGAAGGGAGGGAGGAGGGATGAGAGGTATGGCAAATTGGACTCCCTCCATTGACTTGGGGAACTGTACTGATGGTAACTTTGTGCTTTGGGTGCCAGAGAGAGATGGATGTTGGGTAATGATGTGATGAGCTGGTGTCCTCTCAGGGGAGTATACTCTCCTCTGGTATACTGTAGGAGAGGAAACAGACACATCAGTGCTCCTCTCAGAACAAACATAGGGGCGTCACGCACTCCAAAAATCTGATGGGGCACAAAGTATGTGAGGAAGGCTCGAGGGTGGTCCGGGAACCCCTCCCTGTCCGTAAATTGGAGAATTTGGCATTTTCAAAAAGCTCTTTCCTGCAATCTAGAGCCATAATCATTATGCTTAATTCTATGTAAAAAATACAGTATGTCTATTTTTCTGCATATCTGAGCTGCCTGTATCCGACTGGTGGTTCTATTTTTTAAGAAACTAAATATGCTTCTCTGCATCGCTGCTAAAATCTGGGTAAAAGAATGAAAGGATTGTGAGTCTTATTCAGTACATTTAGTTTAGTTTTTCTAAAGTCTACCAACCTTGCCAGCAGGCATGCCAGGTAAGATACAGTAGTTAGACAAGCTACCCACTGGGCACAGACATCAATTCAAAGTCTATTCCACATTGGTTCAACGTAATTTCATTGAAATGAGGTGGAAACAATGTTGATTCAACCAGTGTGTGCCCAGTGAGTAGCTACTCTGACTTGATTGATAGCCTGAAATGGCTTCTTGGTAGCTAATTATGAGGTTGGGCGATCTTTATATACAGTCCAACTGTTAGGAGAGGGAAACTGCTGAGGGGGGAAAAGACCGCAATGGAATGATAGATGTGAAGGGTCCCTGATGATGCCGCGCCCTACGCAGACACCACTTGTGCTGGAGGTCTACGATGGCAGGGAGCTGAATCAGGGACCCTTCACATCTATGCCACAAACTGTTTGCCCTCCTACCATCAGGCAGGCGGTACAGGTCTCTACATTCCTGCACTAGCAGGCTCAAGAACAGTCTCTTTCCAACTGAACTCTGTGACACGGCACTAGCCACATCCAACCACCCACCACTTAGTACTGCCTCTCAGGGACCTTGTTGTATTACTCTCTTTGCACTCTTCACGGTACTACTGGACTCTGATATTGCTTTGCAAAGTCTGATTAAGGACGTTATTCAGTTGTACATGTGTACCTCGGTAACCTCATTGCTGCTATTCCTGCATTTCAATTGCATGCCTCCTTGTACTTTCAATTTGCCTTCATTGCACATTTAGACTTGCCATTTGTACTTGCCATTTGCCTTCATTGCACATTTATACATCCCACTTAATGATATACATTGTACTTAATTGTTAAACTTGTAAATTTTTTGTACTCTTTTATTTGCGCTTCTGCTTAGATGCTGACTGCATTTTGTTGTACTGTACTTGTACTTGTTCAATGACAATAATTTTGAATCTAATCTATACACTCACATATGCATGTGCTCACACGCACATGCATACATACACACACACACACACACACACACACACACACACACACACACACACACACACACACACACACACACACACACACACACACACACACACACACACACACACACACACACACACACACAGGGTGCGAGGGAGGGAAAGGGTGCTAGGGAGGGACATGAACATGAACGAAATGAGACTGATGCAGGGGAAATGGACCATGTGGAAGGTGGTACTTTGCAGAGGGTGTCAGTGAGCCCCCCCCCTCCCATCATTCAGACTGAAAAGACTTACTGACTGCTGTACTGACCTTCCTGTAACTCCTAATGAGTCACACTGCATCACAATGGGTGTCTGTCTGTACCTCTTGGGTATAACTCCAGCAGGATATGACAAAGCTATAATCCCCCTACAGCTGTGTCTTATGGGCCCTACACACTTCACGCAAACTCAGCGACAGAGAGTCGCTTTCACATCATAGTTCTACATACTTTTGTGTGGTAATCATTTGGGAACGGACCATATATGACACTCCATCGCTCTGTTTGCGTGAAGTGTGGAGTGGTCTTTAGTGCCTAGCTCCTACACGCAGCTCCTTGGTAATAGGTCCCTTAACACACTGTGTAATCACCACTCTACCATCCTGGACACCCTTGCTGGATAGGCTTTTCTTTATCCGTTGAATCCATTTGTGCAGTACAACTCATATTGAATCTTGATATATTGTGTTTTGGTTGTTAGAGGGTTAAATCCTCTGCTCATTACTGTATCAGGGAGACGTGATTTAATTTGAATCCATACTTGAACTGATCAAATGAGGATGTCAGTGAATTCAGATCACGTATCAGTACCAAACAGTTGCGGACAGTGCCGTTTAAGATGAGGGAGGACATTTTTTCTAATGAGCATAGCCTTTTTTCTATTACAGCATATTGGATGACTGTCATTCAATGTAACAGTGATAGGTTTAGGCTACAACATGATGCTAGAATTTTCCCTGTATCCACCCTGAGGTTACTACAACCTAGCCTATGAATTAAATTTTACAACATAGGTGCATACAGGTCGAGAGACAAATTTGAGGTGACAGACAGTGGCACATGGACAGCCAGTGACATTCAATACAGCCTTGCACACTCTTGCCTGCATCTAGCTGATATAGGGTGTAATCATTAGTTCAACAGTTGCAAACAAGAGTTTCTATTGGACAAATTCAGGTATGTTTATCCCCATTTTTTCCCGTTTGCTTCCGTTTAAGAAACGTTTTTCAACAGAATCAGCGGAATGAATACACCCCTGATCACACGTAAACATAGTTCACTTTCATAGCAGGCACGTTGTAGTCATTCTTGTATCTATGCGCTCTCCTCTTACCTCTTCACTTCGCTTGTGGACTTCAATGCACAACACATCAGCTGTATGTGACTGTCGAAAAAACCTTTCCAAGCCAAACCATTACACACAGCTTACATCGTTGTCACCATATTAGCTAAAGTAATGTCATAGTCAGCATATCTAATGGGACTAAAACATTAGTCAACGCGCTACATTCATACAGTAACGTTGCAGTGTACAGTCAGTCAGTAAGTAGTTACACCGACGGGCCCCATTGCAATATATTTGTAAAACCAAAAGCTTACATTGACTTGGAAGAGTTCCAATGCTGTGTTGGAAAGTCATAGTGTGCTAGCTAACATAGAACCCCTCTGTTAATTCAGGGTGTTACAGTAGGCTAAACTAGCTAGTTGCATTTGCTAGCTAAGTAACGTTTTGTGAAACTGAAAGTTAAAAAAAAAATACTATCTCTCTCTATTTCTCTCGTGCTTCTCCTTCATTTTGAATTTTTGTTTTGTTGTTCAACTACTGTCTTTCTCTCTTTGAGTCAACTACTCACCACATGTTATGCACTACAGTACTAGCTAGCTGTAGCTAATGATTTCAGTACTAGATTCATTCTCTGATCCTTTGATTGGGTGGACAACATGTCAGTTCATGCTGCAAGAGCTCTGATAGGTTGGAGGACGTCCTCTGGAAATTATCATAATTAATGTGTAAGTCTATGGAAGGGGATGAGAACCATGAGCCTACTAGGTTTTGCTTTGAAGTCAATGTATCCAGAGGAGGACAGAAGCTAGCTGTCGTCTGGCTACACCATGGTGCTACCCTACAGAGTACTGTTGAGACTACTGTAGACTTTCATTGCAAAATGTGTTTTAATCAATTATTTGGTGACGTGATTATGTTTAGTATAGTTTTATCTAAAAACAATAACTTTTCAAATGTTTTTACTATTGTTATTTTTATGAAATTCGCTGAGGAGGATGGGACCTCCTCTGAGGAGCCTCCACTGGTACGAAAACTGATCATGCAGTTGAAGATGACAGACTACAGGTTTATGATCATCTGGATTAAAGATGATGAGATAATGAAGCGTACACGTTAGAGGGCTCTTCTTCAGGAGACAGACTTCACACACTCATCACAGACTCATTCTCACAAAGACACTCCTTCCTCACTAACTTTGTTACGAGGAATATCTTTATCACACTCTATGTGAAGTTAATTCACTGTGATTGCTGTGAAATTGACAAATTCTTAAATCGACTGGTGAGAATTTATCCCCCTTCTCTATCCTGGTCCCGCTCTCTTCCAATATTGGTTATTCTACTCCTCTTGTTTTAATTTCCACTTTACCTTTTGGTCAATACACTCTCTCAGTCCTTCTCACCAATCTCTCTATCAATCTTTCCCTCGCTCACTGTTGGAATCTCTGACATTTTAGACATTTATTTTTGTCATGGAGACAGACAGATTTCCAACATGTTTTGAACACAGGCACTAATTGAATACATGTATTAAAAAGATGAACACATAAACCAGCAAAGTGCATGCATAAGACCTCCTCCCACGTAAACCAACATTGGTAAGGAGAGCTTCACTGAATGCGTGTGTGGCTGGCTTATTGTTCTGTGCGTTTATCTACTGTCGGCCTGACTGAACAAGATTTACATAATGGATACTGACAGGCTATTTACTATAAAACTCTACAGCATACACACACCTCAGAAAGCACTTGCCCTGCTGCAGATAACTAGCTACTCCTATAACACAAACAGGCACACACACTCACACCAGTAATCATGAAAAAGAGTACAGAGGACAACCTGAATAACATCAGTTAATGACTTATAGAGTAACTAACACAGAGCTAGGGAAAGGGGAGAGAGATAAGGTGGGAATGAAAGAGGATGAAAAGAGGGTAGGAAATAGTGGGTGGTAGGACAGAGTGAATGTGTGAAAAGGAAGCAAGCTTTAGCGATGAAGAAAAAAAGAGGGAGAGAGTGAAAGAAAGGAGAGGACGACACAAACACATGGAGGCAGAGAACAATAGAGAAACCAGTTTACACTCGTAGAAAAAAGGTTTCCAAAAGGGTTATTTGTTTGTCCCCATAGGAGAACCCTTTTTGGTTCTAGGTAGAACCCTTTTGGGTTCCATGTAGATAGCTCCTTTTTTCTAAGATTGTTTGGAAGATGGGACAGGGATGAGAAGAACCGGGGGGAAGATTTAGACACAGTGAATGAGAACCTCATCAGACCGAGCCCAGCAGGATGGTGAGGGAACATACCTTCATTCTGCTCAGCCTGGTCACATGGAGAAACCAGCTTGGCCTTTCAATACTAACATGGCCTCAATACTTTTATCCTACACAACTACAATACTGACACAACTACAGTCTGATTACTAATGCACAACATAGCCTATGGACAGAGCTTCAAAACTACACATCACTGAAAAATAAACCCAATTAACTGAAAGACAAACATTTCCATTACTGAGTCCCTTGGCAACAGGACCAAATAAAACCTCTGTGGAAATAGGTCTGGACACAGGTTTGTGGGTAAATCAGACAGTCAGAGAGAGTGTCAGAGATGAGTACATAATGAGTAAGGGTCTAGATCCCCAAGGTGGCACAAGGTGACTGTGTATCTGACATGCTATAAGCACCTCTGTGTCACACACTCCATCTCTCCTCCCCAGTAGAAAACAAGCTGTCTGAAGGAGGTTTTTCTCTCACAAACTTTTGAAGGGGATTAGATGTGTTAGTGATGGTCAAATGATTTACTATGTGTTGCCAAGTGGTTTTTGAGATTCATCTGAATATATCACTGCCTCTAATCTCTGGGAATCAAGGTCACATGATCAAAACTAACATCAGCCCTAATCACTGACAGGATTTTAATCAAGGAGATCAATCCTCCTAGTTGATTGCTAATGAGAATTGGTAACCCTAGCCCCAAGCCATAACTAATATAGCATTAAAATGTTTTAGATAGTCAACAGTTTGGAAATGGTCACGGTGTGTCCCCCCTAAAACAATTGAAAGTTGGTATAGTAGATTGGACAGTGCATCATCAGTTTTACTCTGGTCATGTTAGTCATTGCATAATTTAGAGAGCTATTTATAACTTGTCAAAAATGTCCAGATCAAGAAGCCATAGCTAGGTTTTTTAGCCCATAGATTTTGTAGCAACGTTCGAGTCACTCAAATATTACATGAATACACATTAGACATGGAAAAAAGTATAGAAATGCAAGAAAATTAGCTTAAAACTGCAAAATGTTCTCTGCACCCCATGACAAAATGTGTCGAATTCCAGGAAATAAGCCTTAAACCTGCTATTTTTTTTCTCTCTGCCAACAAGAGGGGTGTGAACAGTTTATGTCATGAACAGTGCTTGTGCCCATAAAAATAGATGTGGGCCGCAGGATCTTTTCCAAAGCTGGAAGGGGGGACTGAGTGAAAAAGTTTGGGAACCCTGCTCCATAACATAGCTCCCTAACTTCATCATCCATCCAATAGGCACCACAGAGTACTGTTCACATTCCCCTTATGCCCCCACAACCCTGCAGTCTCCATGACAACGGCCCTCTCAAGCATACGGAAAGGAAGAGTTATGAGATGTGAGCAGAGTGCTAATGTACATGCTCACACACAAACACACCCACACACACTCTTTCTCTACCGAGTACACATGCATGCGTATCTGTGCACACACAAGCAAGAGCTCACGCACGTACACACACTGTAACGAAAAACCATTGAGTCATGGGCAATGATTCTGGACCCTGTCTTTCTCAAGGGCATCTCTCAACCATGACTGTGGTACAGCCACGTGCACCACAGCAAGAAATGACACATATTTCACAGAGGTCTCCCCTGATCACTGTTCCTCAGTCTATGTTTAAACTTATGTGTTAGCAATGCTATCCATCTCTCTCTCATTTTCTCTGTTAGGCAGTCTCACTCTTTCATTTTCTCTGTTGTGCCGTCCCCTGATTTCTCATTTTGTCCACACTTGTTAGTGTACAACCATTAGGGCAGCACGAGTGGAACTCATTCCTCTATGTTTGTCTATCAGCAGTAATGGAATTAATTTATGTGGGTCTATTGTACTTTGTTTGCCTCCTTATTGACTTATCTGTCTGTCTATCTATCAGACATATTAGAGAAGGTAAACGTTTGTGAAGCCCACAAGTATAATGCAATATAATGTTGCAAAGAAAGCAGTCTAAGACTTGTTCTAAGCAAGATCTCCCTTATATTGTCATATTATCATCTCATTGTGATGAGTTATGATCTGAATCGATAATCATTGACCATCAGATTTAAACAATGAAGTCACAGAGAACGATCCAATAGATTATAATATCATATCATTGTACATGCCAGCTTTAAGTATGTGTCTTACTATAGAGACTAAGACATGTCACAGCCATGCTGATGGTTATTCCCTCAGTCATGAGTGTGTAGTTCAGGTGCTCTATTCTGTTTGGTTGTCCCTCTATGTGGCTTGTCTTTCTAGTTTGTCGTTCTCTGTCTCTCTGTCCTCGTCTCTCTGGTCTGTCTGCTTGTCTGTCTATCTCTCCTGTCTGTCTGTCTCTCTGGTCTGTCTGTCTATCTCTCCTGTCTGTCTGTCTGTCTGTCTGTCTGTCTGTCTGTCTGTCTGTCTGTCTGTCTGTCTGTCTGTCTGTCTCTGTTGTGTCTGTCTGTCTGTCTGTCTCTGTTGTGTCTGTCTCTCTGTCTGTCTGGTTGATGTTGTTGACGTACCTCTGGACGGTCGTCTCCTCTGCTTGGTCTGCATGGTCAAAGTGCCCACCACTGCGCCCATGTTGTTGCCGTGAAAATCTGCTTGTTCAAACAAACGACTAAGCAGTCCTCTTCTCTCTATTTATCTTCCCTTTTCTGTCCTTCTCCCTCCCTATCTCTCTGAATAAGCCCCTGCCCCCCTCTTGTCTCGTCTCTTAGTCTGGTCAACGTTGGGTCTCTCTATGGTGGTGCCCCTGTTCCTTTACCGTCGTTTCTGTGTGAATGAAATATAGCTCAAATTCTCCTTCCCCAAACGCACACAAGCTGCTCCTGCTTCTCTATGCCCCTCCCACTCTTCTCTCCACTCCTCGGTCACCGCTCTCTCTCTTTCCCTCTTTTTCACTCTCCATTCTTCCTTCCTTCCCTCTCCCTTCCTCCATCCTTCCCTCCCACCCTCTCCCTCTCTCTCCATACCCTGTTGTTATGCAGTGTCAATAACTGTTGCTGTGCTCACACCCCCATACAATGAATGGTATGGATGTAGAGTATGTAAGGCTGAGAGTGTTCCATACTGTCCACATTTCACTATGGTGCTGCATCTTCTCTCCATATGACCTTCCCTCCATGTCTACCCTATGACAGAGTGGAATATCTAAAGCTAAGTGGGCCTCTCCTCCTGTTACCTTAGAGCTCTCTGTATTTCTAATCCACTAGCACACACACACACACACACACACGCACACACACACACACACACACACACACACACACACACACACACACACACACACACACACACACACTGCATGATTGCTTCGACATATGGCAGTGTCCTGCCTTGGTGTTGCATGTTATGTGTATTTTGCCTGAGAACAGCATGTCAGAGCCAGCTAGGAGGGATGAGGAGGGGAGATGTGGATTTTTCATTTCATGAGAAAAAGGTAATGAAGGAACTTATAATGACGACTGATTTTATGTAAAAACATCTACACAATCCCATGCACCCACCCACACACAGAGTTGTATATGCATGTACGCACGTAAACACACACTCGCGTATGCATGTGTGCACATGCTGTGTGTGTGTGTCTCAGAGGGCAGCCCAGTCCTCCAGCTGGAGTGTCCTTCTCTATCTCTAATGGTCTGTATAAATAGCTGCTTGTTTTTGGCCACCTGCTTGTCTGACGTTTGTTCTCATTAAGTCCCATTAAGCCGTCATTGTAAATAAGTATTTGTTCTGAAATGACTTGCCTAGTTAAATATAGGTAAAATATATTTTTTATTAAAATACAATTAAGTGAGAGGGTTGACATGACCCCAGAGAGAGAGAGAAAGAGAGAGAGAGAGAGAGAGAGAGAGAGAGAGAGAGAGAGAGAGAGAGAGAGAGAGAGAGAGAGAGAGAGGAGAGAGAAAGTGGAAGGAGGGATATGGGAAAGAAGGAGAGGGAGAGGATATATCTGAGAGAGCAGAGGGGGATGTTCTTCAAGTCAAATCAAAACTTCACATCCTAATTAATTATAAGAAAACAAACTTTTTCGAGGACTGAGATTCCAATTCCTCCCAATGATGGTGAATTTCTGGCTGCAGAGCACATTGCGGCCTATTATAGACTAATACTTATATATTACCTGGGCTTGAATTATGTTTAGGAGAAAAATTATGAAATTCAGAGCCTATCAAACCTAGGCAGCTGTGTCTGATTCTTAACACTCCATTAATAGACAGTCCTCTCACAACCACTATAACCCAGTCTATTTAGTCCTTAAACCTGTTACGGCTAGACGTTCCGCTACCGGAGCGCGAAATTCAAATTAAATTATTCGAAATATTTTACATTCATTAAATCACAAGTGCAATACACCAAAATAAAGCTTAACTTCTTGTTAATACAGCCACCATGTCAGATTTCAAAAAGGCTTTACAGCGAAAGAAAACCATGCGATTATTTGAGGACAGCGCCCCATCATACAAACACATGAAAATCATATTTCAACCAAGCAGGTGCGACATGAAAGTCAGAAATAACGATATAATTCATGCCTTACCTTTGAAGATCTTCTTCTGTTGGCACTCCAATATGTCCCAGAAACATCACAAATGGTCATTTTGTGATTTATTTGGCTAGTTTGATTCAGAAACACACCGGTTCCAACTCGCCCAACATGACTACAAATTATCTAATAAGTTACCTGTAAACTTGGTCCAAACATTTCAAACAACTTTCCTAATCCAACTTTAGGTATCATAAAACGTAAATAATCGATAAAATGTAAGACGGAATATACTGTGTTCAATAACGGATAAAATCAAAGTGGAGCAAGCTCCAGGTCACGCGCACCAAACAAAAGAGTCCACTTGGCTTGGAAAGTACAGCCGTACTTCTTCATTTCTCAAAGGAAAAACATGAACCAATTTCTAAAGACTGTTGACATCTAGTGGAAGCCATAGGAACTGCAACCAGGTGCCTGGATGGTTTGTCCTCTGGGTTTCGCCTGCCAAATAAGTTATGTTATGCTCATAGACATTATTTTAACAGTTTTAGAAACTTTAGAGTGTTTTCTATCCCAATCTGCCAATTATATGCATATCCTAGCTTCTGGGCCTGAGTAGCAGGCAGGTTACTTTGGGCACACTTTTCATCCGGACGTGAAAATACTGCCCCCTATCCCAAAGAGGTTTTAAACAGGCAATCAAAATCAGGTTCCTCACTAAAGAAGTTAATATGAACCAGGCATACACAGAAACAAAGAAATTAACCATAACCAGTCTACTCAGGATCCAGGACTCAGAAGCATGCAACAGCACCCTATCTTCATTTTGAGACAGACAGACAGACAGACAGACAGACAGACAGACAGACAGACAGACAGACAGACAGACAGACAGACAGGGGAGTTACAATTCCCACCAGAAAGCTCCAGGGGATTTGAATCAAGGGCTTCAAACATTCTTAGAGGTTTTGTGTTTTTACCCAGAATTTCTAATCCCATTAACTCTGTACCAACAGCGTAAATTCTCTCTCTCTCTCTCTCTCTCTCTCTCTCTCTCTCTCTCTCTCTCTCTCTCTGTGTGTATATGTGTGTGTCAGTGTTGTAAAACATCTCCCATTGTTTAAAATGCATTCCCTCTCAATTGGGCAAAAACAAAGTCCATAGATACATCAAATGGTTAAATTATGCATTCATTCTATTCCATGAACTCTACTGGACAGGCTGTTGATAACTATGATGAGAAGAGATCCAACAGACAACTAACTACCCTTGATATCAATAGCTAATACATTCAGTATTCCCTTTACATCAGTTTGTGTTATGTCCTTGGACTCTGTCAGATGCCCTTTGTACTAATCTCAGTACTGAAAATAGATCAGTGTTGCTCCACTAGTTTGAAACACTGTCATGTACAGTATGTCAGCATAGCCAGTAGAAGTAAATGATCAGGCAGTGTTATTGTAGCCAACCATCTGAAAGACAACAGGTTACACACAAGCTAACGTTAGTCTCTTAGTTACTAAAGTAAGAATGTTTTAAGTCTGTGTGTGTGTCTGTGTGTGTGTTTTTGCACTTGTACGCGTGGATGGTTGCGTAGGTTACTTTCTAAATGTAATCCATTAGTTACTAGTTATTTACCTGTCCAAAATTGTAGTCAGTAGCGTAACTTTTGGATTACCCAAACTCAGTAACATAATCGGATTACTTGCAGTTGCTTTTGGATTACTTTCCCCTAGAAGAAGACAAAAAGGATCCATCAAACGCATGTGCTGTGTCATCATAGTGGTCTCTGACTTGTGGTCAGACTCGCTCAGGTGGAACAAACTTAAACCTGCACCTTTTTTCAACGCTGAATTGAATGTCATTGAAAAAACAAAGCATCATAATGTATTTTTTCGCAAACATCCTTTCTGAATTTAAAAGGAATCCAAAAAGTAATCATGTAGTTTTCTGTAATCTTACATGTGATGAATTACACCCCAACCCTGTGTGAGTATGTGTGAGTGTGTATGCATGGAATGGATTGCATGGTACGTGAGTGCCCAGGTTGAGTTGAAACAGAATCTTAGCAGACATGCAGTAGCGTTTAATTAAACATCAAGGCATGAATATTCATGGTTGTGTAACCATCGGCCTCTCCCACCATTCTCATACTGTATCTCCCATTCTTATCTCTTGTTTACAGCCTCTTCCCTCTTTTTCTCTGCTTTCTATCACCCCGGTCTCTCTCCCTCTCATTCTTCATTAAAAACAGCTCACAGCAAATAGTAACAATTAAGAGATAATGGTTTTTGAAAAAGCCGATCAGTAACACTTTGATAACTGCTCATAGAGAAAAGACACAGAAACACCAGCACAACACCTGAACATCTCTCTCTCTCTCGCACACAAACACACGCACGCACGCACACACAGACACACACACACACACACACACACACACACTGCCCTAAAAAAATGCTCAGTTTGGTCACTAACTCCCCTAACACTCACAGGAACGCCACAATGTATTAAACACACTCACAGGACCCTCAGACTGTACTAAACACACTCACAGGACCCTCACACTGTATTAAACACACTAACAGCACTCTCATACTGTCACGTTCTGACCTCTATTTCCGTTGTTTTGTATTTATTTAGTATTGGTCAGGGCGTGAGTTGGGTGGGCAGTCTATGTTTGTTTTTCTATGTTTTGGGGCAGTTCTATGTTTTCGGCCTAGTATGGTTCTCAATCAGAGGCAGGTGTCATTAGTTGTCTCTGATTGAGAATCATACTTAGGTAGCCTGGGTTTCACTGTGTGTTTGTGGGTGATTGTTCCTGTCTTTGTGTAGTGTTCACCAGATAGGCTGTATTAGGTTTCACGTTCCGTTTGTTGTTTTCGTATTCATTTAGTTATTTCATGTATCGTCATTTATTTCATTAAAGAACATGAGTAACCACCACGCTGCATTTCGGTCCTCTCTTTCAACAAACGAAGAACGCCGTTACAGAATCACCCACCCAACTCGGACCGAGCAGCGTGTTAACAGGCAGCAGCGAAAGGAGGACGTTATGGACAGCAATGGCATGGAGTATACTACTTGGGAGGAGATCGACAGGTGGGCGGCCGACCCAGGGAGAGTGCCGGAGCCCGCCTGGGATTCGATGGAGCAGTGCGCGGAAGGTTATCAGAGAATGGAGTTGGCGAAGTAGGCACGGCGGCGCGGAAGGAAGCCCGAGAGGCAGCCCCAAAAATTTCTTGCAGGGGGGCTAACAGGGAGTATGGCTACGCCAGGTAGGAGACCTGGGCAGACTCCCTGTGCTTACCGGGGGGCTAGAGAGACCGGACAGGCACCGTGTTATGCAGTGGTGCGCACGGTGTCTCCAGTGCGGGTGCATAGCCCGGTGCGGTATATTCCAGCTGCGCGTGTCAGCCGGGCTAGATTGAGCGTCGAGCCTGATGCCATGAAGCCGGCTCTACGCAGCTGGTCCCCAGTGCGTCTCCTTGGGCCGGCTTACATGGCACCAGCCTTGCGCTCGGTGTCTCCGGTTCGCCTGCATCGCCCAGTGCGGGCTATTCCACCACGCCGCACTGGCAGGGCGACCGTGAGCATTCAACCAGGTAAGGTTGGGCAGGCTCGGTGCTCCAGTGCGCCTGCACGGTCCGGTCTTTCCAGTACCACCTCCACACCCCAGCCCTCCGGTAGCAGCTCCCCGCACAAGGCTTCCTGTGCGTGTCCTCGGCCCAGTACCACCAGTGCCAGCACCACGCATCAGGCCTACAGTGCGCCTCGCCTGTCCAGCACTGCCGGAGCCTCCCGCCTGTCCGGCGCCTCTGCCGGAGCCTCCCGCCTGTCCGGCGCCTCTGCCGGAGCTTCCCGTCTGCCCAGCGCCATCGGCGCTTCCCGTCTGCCCAGCGCCATCGGAGCTTCCCGTCTGCCCAGCGCCATCTGAGCTTCCCGTCTGCCCAGCGCCGCCAGTGCCGCCCGTCTGCCCAGCGCCGCCAGTGCCGCCCGTCTGCCCAGCGCCGCCAGTGCCGCCCGTCTGCCCAGCGCCGCCAGTGCCGCCCGTCTGCCCAGCGCCGCCAGTGCCGCCCGTCTGCCCAGCGCCGCCAGTGCCGCCCGTCTGCCCAGCGCCGCCAGTGCCGCCCGTCTGCCCAGCGCCGCCAGTGCCGCCCGTCTGCCAGGAGCCGCCAATGCCGCCCGTCTGCCAGGAGCCGCCAGTGCCGCCCGTCAGCCAGGGGCCGCCAGTGCCGCCAGTCAGCCAGGGGCCGCCAGTGCCGCCAGTCAACCAGGGGCCGCCAGTGCCGCCAGTCAGCCAGGGGCCGCCAGTCAGCCAGGGGCCGCCAGTGCCGCCAGTCAGCCAGGGGCCGCTAGAGCCCCTCCGCCCAGAGCAGCTGTCCCTCTGTCCCGAGCAGCTGTCCCTCTGTCCCGAGCAGCTGTCCCTCTGTCCCGAGCAGCTGTCCCTCTGTCCCGAGCAGCTGCTTCACCTCTGTCCCGAGCTGCCCCTCTGTCCCAAGCAGCCCCTCTGTCCAGTGGGGTCATTGAGAGGGGTGGGCATGGTGAGTAAGCCACGGAGGCGGACAATAAGGCGGACTAAGACAATGGCGAAGTGGGGTCCGCGTCCCGCGCCAGAGCCGCCACCGCGGACAGACGCCCACCCAGACCCTCCCCTATAGGTCAAGGTTTTGCGGCCGGAGTCCGCACCTTTGGGGGGGGGGGTACTGTCACGTTCTGACCTCTATTTCCGTTGTTTTGTATTTATTTAGTATTGGTCAGGGCGTGAGTTGGGTGGGCAGTCTATGTTTGTTTTTCTATGTTTTGGGGCAGTTCTATGTTTTCGGCCTAGTATGGTTCTCAATCAGAGGCAGGTGTCATTAGTTGTCTCTGATTGAGAATCATACTTAGGTAGCCTGGGTTTCACTGTGTGTTTGTGGGTGATTGTTCCTGTCTTTGTGTAGTGTTCACCAGATAGGCTGTATTAGGTTTCACGTTCCGTTTGTTGTTTTCGTATTCATTTAGTTATTTCATGTATCGTCATTTATTTCATTAAAGAACATGAGTAACCACCACGCTGCATTTCGGTCCTCTCCTTCAACAAACGAAGAACGCCGTTACACATACTGTACGAAACACACTCACAGGACGCTCACACTGTATTAAACACACTAACAGCCCTCTCATACTGTACGAAACACACTCACAGTACCCTCATACTGTATTGGACACACTCACAGCACCCTCATTCTGTACAAAACACACTCTCAGAAACCCAAAACTGTTTTAAACACACTCACAGGACACACTCAAAGAACCCTCATACTGTATTAAACAAACTCACAGCACCCTCATACTGCATTAAACACACTCACACGACGCTCATACTGTATTAAACACACTCACAGCAACCTCATACTGTATTAAACACACTCACAGCGCCCTCATACTGTACTAAACAAACTCACAGCACCCTCATACTGCATTAAACACACTCACACGACACTCATACTCATAATCAGTTTGAAAGATGTCAGTTTGTCTCTGTGAATGGTTTGTCCTCTGACAAATCAACTGTAAATTTCGGTGTTCCTCAAGGTTCCGTTTTAGGGCCACTATTGTTTTCACTATATATTTTACCTCTTGGGGATGTTATTCGAAAACATAATGTTAACTTTCACTGCTATGCGGATGACACACAGCTGTACATATCAATGAAACATGGTGAAGCCCCAAAATTGCCCTTGCTAGAAGCATGTGTTTCAGACATAAGGAAGTGGATGGCTGCAAACTTTCTACTTTTAAACTCAGACAAAACAGAGATGCTTGTTATAGGTCCCAAGAAACAAAGAGATCTTCTGTTGAATCTGACAATTAATCTTAATGGTTGTACAGTCGTCTCAAATAAAACTGTGAAGGACCTCGGCGTTACTCTGGACCCTGATCTCTCTTTTGAAGAACATATCAAGACTGTTTCAAGGACAGCTTTTTTCCCATCTACGTAACATTGCAAAAATCGGAAACTTTCTGTCCAAAAATGATGCAAAAAAATTAATCCATACTTTTGTCACTTCTAGGTTAGACTACTGCAATGCTCTACTTTCCGGCTACCCGGATAAAGCACTAAATAAACTTCAGTTAGTGCTAAATACGGCTGCTAGAATCCTGACTAGAACCAAAACATTTGATCATATTACTCCAGTGCTAGCCTCTCTACACTGGCTTCCTGTCAAAGCAAGGGCTGATTTCAAGGTTTTACTGCTAACCTACAAAGCATTACATGGGCTTGCTCCTACCTATCTCTCTGATTTGGTCCTGCCGTACATACCTACACGTACGCTACGGTCACAAGACGCAGGCCTCCTAATTGTCCCTAGAATTTCGAAGCAAACAGCTGGAGGCAGGGCTTTCTCCTATAGAGCTCCATTTCTATGGAACGGTCTGCCTACCCATGTCAGAGACGCAAACTCGGTCTCAACCTTCAAGTCTCTACTGAAGACTCATCTCTTCAGTGGGTCATATGATTGAGTGTAGTCTGGCCCAGGAGTGGGAAGGTGAACGGAAAGGCTCTGGAGCAACGAACCGCCCTTGATGTCTCTGCCTGGCCGGTTCCCCTCTTTCCACTGGGATTCTCTGCCTCTAACCCTATTACAGGGGCTGAGTCACTGGCTTACTGGGGCTCTCTCATGCCGTCCCTGGAGGGGGTGCGTCACCTGAGTGGGTTGATTCAATGATGTGGTCATCCTGTCTGGGTTGGCGTGCCGTGGCGGAGGTCTTTGTGGGCTATACTCAGCCTTGTCTCAGGATGGTAAGTTGGTGGTTGAAGATATCCCTCTAGTGGTGTGGTGGCTGTGCTTTGGCAAAGTGGGTGGGGTTATATAATTCCTGTTTGGCCCTGTCCGGGGTTGTCCTCGGATGGGGCCACAGTGTCTCCTGACCCATCCTGTCTCAGCCTCCAGTATTTATGCTGCAGTAGTTTATGTGTCGGGGGGCTAGGTTCAGTTTGTTATATCTGGAGTACTTCTCCTGTCCTATTCGGTGTCCTGTGTGAATCTAAGTGTGCGTTCTCTAATTCTCTCCTTCTCTCTTTCTTTCTCTCTCTCGGAGGACCTGAGCCCTAGGACCATGCCCCAGGACTACCTGACATGATGACTCCTTGCTGTCCCCAGTCCACCTGGCCGTGCTGCTGCTCCAGTTTCAACTGTTCTGCCTTATTATTATTCGACCATGCTGGTCATTTATGAACATTTGAACATCTTGGCCATGTTCTGTTATAATCTCCACCCGGCACAGCCAGAAGAGGACTGGCCATCCCACATATGCTCTCTCTAATTCTCTCTTTCTTTCTCTCTCTCGGAGGACCTGAGCCCTAGGACCATGCCCCAGGAATACCTGACATGATGACTCCTTGCTGTCCCCAGTCCACCTGACTGTGCTGCTGCTCCAGTTTCAACTGTTTTGCCTTATTATTATTCGACCATGCTGGTCATTTATGAACATTTGAACATCTTGGCCATGTTCTGTTATAATCTCCACCCGGCACAGCCAGAAGAGGACTGGCCACCCCACATAGCCTGGTTCCTCTCTAGGTTTCTTCCTAGGTTTTGGCCTTTCTAGGGAGTTTTTCCTAGCCACCGTGCTTCTACACCTGCATTGCTTGCTGTTTGGGGTTTTAGGCTGGGTTTCTGTACAGCACTTTGAGATATCAGCTGAAGTACGAAGGGCTATATAAATACATTTGATTTGATTTGATACTGTATTAAACACACTCACAGCACCCTCATACTGTATTAAACACTCTCACTGCACCCTTATACTGTATCAAACACACTCACAGCACCCTCATACTGTATTAAACACACTCACAGAACCCTCATACTGTACTAAACAAACTCAAAGAACCCTCGTACAGTACTAAACACATTCCCAGGACCCCACACTGTATTAAACACACGCACAGGTCCCCCACACTGCATTAAACACATTCACAGGACCTCCACACTGTATTGAACACACTCACAGGACCCCCACACTGTATTAAACACACTCACAGGACCCTCAAAATGTACTAAAAACACTCACAGCAACCTCATACTGTATTGAACACACTCACAGCACCCTCATACTGTATTAAACACACTGACAGCACCCTCATACTGTATTAAACACACTGACAGCACCCTCATACTGTATTAAACACACTCAAAGCACCCTCATACTGTATTAAACAATCTCACAGCAGCCTCATACTGTATTAAACACATTCACAGAATGCCCATACTGTATTAAACACACTCACAGCACCCTCAAACTGTATTAAACACACTCACAGGACCATCATACTGTATTGAAGGCAGTCACAGCACCCTCATACTGTACAAAACACACTCACAGGATCCCAACACTGTACAAAACACACTCACAGGAAACACTCACAGCGCCCTCATACTGTATTAAACAAACTCACAGCATCCTCATACTACATTAAACAAACTCACAGGACCCCCACACTGTATTAAACACACTCACAGGACCATAATACTGTATTAAACACACTCACACGCCATCATACTGTACTAAACACACTCACAGGACCCCCACACTGTATTAAACACAATCACAGGACCATAATACTGTATTGAACACACTCACATCACCGTCATACTGTATTGAACATACTCACAGCACCCTCATACTGTTTTGAACACACTCACGGCACCCTCATACTATATTAAACACACTCACAGCGCCCTCATACTGTACTAAACAAACTCACAGGACCCCCACACTGTATTAAACACACTCACAGGACCATAATACTGTATTGAACACACTCACAGCACCCTCATACTGTATTGAACATACTCACAGCACCCTCATACTGTATTGACACACTCACAGCGCCCTCACACTGTACTATACACACTCACAGGACCCCCACATTGTATTAAACACACTCACAGGACCATAATACTGTATTTAACACACTCACAGAACCCTCATACTGTATTGAACACACTCACAGCACCCTCATACTGTATTCAACATACTCACAGCACCCTCATACTGTATTGACACACTCACAGCGCCCTCATACTGTACTATACACACTCACAGGACCCCCACATTGTATTAAACACACTCACAGGACCATAATACTGTATTGAACACACTCACAGCGCCCTCATACTGTACTAAACAAACTCACAGGACCCCCACACTGTATTAAACACACTCACAGGACCATAATACTGTATTGAACACATTCACAGCACCCTCATACTGTATTGAACATACTCACAGCACCCTCATACTGCATTGACACACTCACAGTTCCCTCACACTGTACTATACACACTCACAGGACCCCCACATTGTATTAAACACACTCACGGGACCATAATACTGTATTGAACACACTCACAGAACCCTCATACTGTATTGAACATAATCACAGCACCCTCACACTGTATTCAACATACTCACAGCACCCTCATACTGTATTGCCACACTCACAGTTCCCTCATACTGTACTAAACACACTCACAGGACCCCCACACTGTATTAAACACACTCACAGCACCCTCAAACTTGATTAAACACACTCACAGGACCCTCATACTGTATTAAACACACTCACAGCACCCTCATACTGTACAAAACACACTCACAGGAACCCAACACTGCATTAAACACACTCACAGGACACACTCACAGCACCCTCATACTGTATTAAACAAACTCACAGGACCATAATACTGTATTTAACACACTCACAGAACCCTCATACTGTATTGAACACACTCACAGCACCCTCATACTGTATTCAACACACTCACAGCACCCTCAAACTTGATTAAACACACTCACAGGACCCTCATACTGTATTAAACACACTCACAGGAACCCAACACTGCATTAAACACACTCACAGGACACACTCACAGCGCCCTCATACTGTACTAAACACACTCACAGGACCATAATACTGTATTTAACACACTCACAGAACCCTCATACTGTATTGAACACACTCACAGCACCCTCATACTGTATTCAACATACTCACAGCACCCTCATACTGTATTGACACACTCACAGCGCCCTCATACTGTACTAAACACACATACAGGACCCCCACACTGTATTAAACACACTCACAGCACCCTCAAACTTGATTAAACACACTCACAGCACCCTCAAACTTGATTAAACACACTCACAGGACCCTCATACTGTATTAAACACACTCACAGCACCCTCATACAGTACAAAACACACTCACAGGAACCCAACACTGCATTAAACACACTCACAGGAAACACTCACAGCACCCTCATACTGTATTAAACAAACTCACCGCATCCTCATACTGCATTAAACACTCACAGGACACTCATACTGTATGAAACACACTCACAGCACCCTCATACTGTATTGACACACTCACAGGGCCCTCATACTGTACTAAACACACATACAGGACACCCACACTGTATTAAACACACTCACATCACCCTCAAACTTGATTAAACACACTCACAGGACCCACATACTGTATTAAACACACTCACAGCACCCTCATACTGTATTAAACACACTCACAGGAACCCAACACTGCGTTAAACACACTCACAGCACCCTCATACTGTATTAAACAAACTCACAGCATCCTCATACTGCATTAAACACACTCAAAGGACCCTCATACTGTATGAAACACACTCACAGCACCCTCATACTGTATTAAACACACTCACACGCCCTCATACTGTACTAAACACACTCACAGGACCCCACACTGTATTAAACACACTCACAGGACCATAATACTGTATTGAACACACTCACAGCACCCTCATACTGTATTGAACACACCCACGGCACCCTCATACTGTATTAAAAACACTCACAGCGCCCTCATACTGTACTAAACAAAATCACAGGACCCCCACACAGTATTAAACACACTCACAGGACCATAATACTGTATTGAACACACTCACAGCACCCTCATACTGTATTGACACACTCACAGCGCCCTCACACTGTACTATACACACTCACAGGACCCCCACATTGTATTAAACACACTCACAGGACCATAATACTGTATTGAACACACTCACAGCGCCCTCATACTGTACTAAACAAACTCACAGGACCCCCACACTGTATTAAACACACTCACAGGACCATAATACTGTATTGAACACATTCACAGCACCCTCATACTGTATTGACACACTCACAGTTCCCTCACACTGTACTATACACACTCACAGGACCCCCACATTGTATTAAACACACTCACGGGACCATAATACTGTATTGAACACACTCACAGAACCCTCATACTGTATTGAACATAATCACAGCACCCTCACACTGTATTCAACATACTCACAGCACCCTCATACTGTATTGCCACACTCACAGTTCCCTCATACTGTACTAAACACACTCACAGGACCCCCACACTGTATTAAACACACTCACAGCACCCTCAAACTTGATTAAACACACTCACAGGACCCTCATACTGTATTAAACACACTCACAGCACCCTCATACTGTACAAAACACACTCACAGGAACCCAACACTGCATTAAACACACTCACAGGACACACTCACAGCACCCTCATACTGTATTAAACAAACTCACAGCATCCTCATACTGCATTAAACACACTCACAGGACCCTCATACTGTATTAAACACACTCACAGCACCCTCATACTGTATTAAACACACTCACAGCACCCTCGTATTGTATTAAACACACTCACACGCCCTCATACTGTACTAAACACACTCACAGGACCCCCACATTGTATTAAACAAACTCACAGGACCATAATACTGTGTTGAACACACTCACAGCACCCTCATACTGTATTGAACATACTCACAGCACCCTCATACTGTATTGAACACACTCACAGCGCCCTCATACTGTACTAAACACACTCACAGGACCCCCACACTGCATTAAACACACTCACAGGACAATAATACTGTATTGAACACACTCACAGCACCCTCATACTGTATTGAACATACTCACAGCACCCTCATACTGTATTGAACACACTCACAGCTCCCTCATACTGTATTGAACATACTCACAGCACCCTCATACTGTATTGACACATTCACAGCACCCTCATACTGTATTAAACACATTCACAGCACCCACATACCGTATTAAACACACTCACAGCACCCTCATACCGTATTAAACACACTCATAGTACCCTCATACTGTATTAAACACACTCACACAAAGTACCTCCTCTAAAACAAATGCAAACAGTCCACTCACATCAAAGTTTACATTTGTGTAAAGAATAATGTCCTGAATCCTCCTAAACAAAATCAATGATCAATAAGTGAACAGGCTCTAATCAAGCCCCGAAATCGGTCTCTTGAAGAGTGCTTCGCTATTGACTTGGTCATTTCACATACACTCACATACGCACACACACGCACGCATGCACACACTTTCTCTCTCACTCACACACACACACACACACACACACACACACACACACACACACACACACACACACACACACTTCCATGTATATGATGATACATTCTCATACCTCGTCTTCTGTAGTCAACCTGTTTGGTGTGCATAGGGAAAGTCCCCAGCACAACCCCCATCTCAATGTCTCCTCCTCTTCTCAAGATTTTTGAGTTCTCTACCTCTCTCCGTCCCTGTCTTTCTGAGTTCCTCTCTGTAATTATGTTCTCTATACCTCTCAGTCTCTGTTGCTCTAATACACAAGTGCATGCTCCTCTCTGTTGTAAAGCATTGTCTTTGTTTCAAAAGTCTGTGATCCTCACTCTTCCTCTCTCCCTCTCTCTGACTGGTTTTTCTGCTCCCTGAATCCTCCTCTCTAGTTCCCCCTCCTTTACTATCTTGTGGATTTTCACATATGCACTTTTTGCTGGGATGCACATTTGATTAACACAGTTTGTACTTCTCTCCTTCTCGTCTCAATTCTTCAGTGCCCACTATCTCATACAATCCCTAAATACGTGAAGGAGACGAGATTATTGTTAAACCCTTCTTCCCTCATCTTTTGTTCATGAAAGTCAACAGCACTAATAAACACAACATACAGTACTTGGAAAGTTGGCCAACAGGCTCATTCAAATGCAACAAACTACACCGGTACTTTATAATGAAAAGTTGAGAGTAGATTAATTAACACATCCCAGAATGCTCCTGACCATGTCCTGCCCTTTGTCTCCACACACGCTCAGTTTCAGTACAACAATATTCACAGAGTTAGTTACCCTACCCTTTGCCAATGACAACTGTCCCACACTAGCTATTGTATGTATCTGTCAGGGATGCGAGTCGAACACGCCCAGTGCTCTTCAGACACTGAGGAGAGATCAGGGCCCTTATTCATAAAGCGTCTCAGGGTAGGAGTGCTGATCTTGGATCAGTTTAGAATTTTAGATCATAATGAATAATGTTATTTGGACAGATCCTAGGTCAGTACTCCTTCTCTGAGACTCTTTGTGGATACGGGCCCAGAGCTGAGAAGATTAAATATAGATTAAATTAGATAGTTAATTAGAAACATCAGGGAGGATGGTGAAAGGATATTTTAATCTGAGTATCACTGACTAAATCTCCCCCTACAGAGAGAACAGAGGGATCACACAGGACAATACAGTGGAGATCGGAGTGCACTGGAAGGGACAATTAAAAACTACAACATTTGTTCACTTTCTCGCTGTGTGTCGTCGTCCTTGGATGGTGTAATGATGTGAGGGAGAAAAGGTTATGAGTTGGTAGAGACAGTTTAAATTAGGGAAAATTAGGGAAAAAGATGGCTCCACGGAGAAAGGGGAATAGAGAAACTCATGATCTGACGAGAAAATATCCTCCGAAAGAGAGGAGGGAGTGCTGGAGATCAGGGGGAAATTATGAGACATTCCCCTGTCTATGTGGATGGTACTGTCAGCTGCCATAACAAGCCTCAGTGATGCTGGGCCTCAATCGAACCCCCTTTAATCTGTCCACACAAGAACCCTCATCGTTTCATCTTCCTGTAACTCTCCCCCGCACTCTCTCATTTTAACCTTAACATCCATCCCTCTCCTGCTCTGCCCTCTTTTTCCCTCTCGTCACACCGGGTCCTGACAGAGAGGAGAGGACACCAACCAGCAAAGAGGAGTTAGGAGGAGAGGAGGATAGAGGAGAGGACACCAACCAGCAAAGAGGAGTTAGGAGGAGAGGAGGGTAGAGGAGAGGACACCAACCAGCAAAGAGGAGTTAGGAGGAGAGGAGGGTAGAGGAGAGGACACCAACCAGCAAAGAGGAGTTAGGAGGGTAGAGGAGAGGACACCAACCAGCAAAGAGGAGTTAGGCGGAGAGGAGTGTAGAGGAGAGGACACCAACCAGCAAAGAGGAGTTAGGAGGAGAGGAGGGTAGAGAAGAGGAGCCTGTATATCTCTCTCTACGTTCCCCCTCATTTCTTAATATTGATTTACACACGTGTACTTGACACTTGATCATTTACAAACCCAACAAAAGCCTATTTCTCTCTCAACTTTACAATAATTTGCTTTATATGCACACGCAACACACCACCAGCATATACAGATAAATACATTAAATCATACATAACTATGAAATCAAATCAAACTTTATTTGCCACATGTGCCGAATACAACAAGTGTAGACTTTACCGTGAAATTCTTACTTTCAAGCCCTTAACCAACAGTGCAGTTCAAGAAGAAGAAAATATTTACCAAGTAGGCTAAAAATAATAATAATAGTAATAATAAAAAGTAACACAATAAGAATAACAATAACGAGGCTATATACAGGGGGCACCAGTACCGAGTCAGTGTGTAGGGGGTACAGGCTAGTTGAGGTAATCTGTACATGTAGGTGGGGACGAAGCATATGCATAGGTAACAAACAAACACAGAGTAGCAGCAGTGTACAAGAGGGGGGGTCCTGGATGGCAGGAAGCTTGGCCCCAGTGATGTACTGACCGTTCGCACTACCCTCTGTAGCGCCTTACAGTCAGATGCTTAGCAGTTGCCATACCAGGCAGTGATGCAACTGATCAGGATGCTCTTGATGGTGCAGCTGTAGAACCTTTTGAGTATCTAGGGACCCATGCCAAATCTTTTCAGTCTCCTGAGGGGAAATAAGAACAGGAACTTGAAACTCTCGACCCGCTCCCCGTAGAGCCCCGTCGATGTTAATTGGGGCCTGTTCGGCCCGCCTTTTCCTGTAGTCCACGATCAGCTCCTTTGTCTTGCTCACATTGAGGGAGAGGTTGTTGTCCTGGCACCACACTGGCAGTTTTCTGACCTCCTACCTATAGGCCGTCTCATTGTTGTCGGTGATCAGGCCTACCACTGTTGTGTCGTCAGCAAATGTAATGATGGTGTTGAAGTCATGTTTGGCCACGCAGACATAGGTGAACAGAGAATACATGAGGCGATTAAGTACACACCCCTGAGGGGCCCCCGTGTTAAGGATCAGCGTGGCAGACGTGTTGTTGACTACTCTTACCACCTGGAGGTGGCCTGTCAGGAAGTCCAGGATCCAGTTGCAGAGGGAGGTGTTTAGTCCCAGAGTCCTTAGCTTAGTGATGAGCTTCGTGGGCACTATGCTGTTGAACGCTGTGCTGTAGTCAATGAACAGCATTCTCACATAGGTGTTCCTTTTTTCCAGCTGAGAAAGGGCAGTGTGGAGTGTGATTGAGACTGCGTCAGCTGTGGATCTGTTGGGGTGGTATGCGAATTGGAGTGGGTCTAGGGTGTCCGGGAGGAGGCTGTTGATGTGAGCCATGACCAGCCTTTCAAAGCATTTCATGGCTATCGACGTGAGTGCCATGGGGCAGTAATCATTTAGGCAGGTTACCTTAGCTTCCTTGGGCACAGGGACTATGGTGGTCTGCTTGAAACATGTTGGTATTTCAGACTCGGTCAGGCAGAGGTTGAAAATGTCAGTGAAGACACTTGACAGTTGGTCCGCACATGCTCTGAGTAAATGTTCTGGTAGTCCGTCTGGCCCAGCGGCTTTGTAAATGTTGACCTGTTTAAAGGTTTTGTTCACATTGGCTACCGAGAGCGTTATCACACAGTCGTCCAGAACAGCTGGTGTTCCAATCTGTGCTAGCAAAACAGTCCTGTAGCTTAGCATGCGCCTCATCTGACCACTTCCGTAGTCACTGGTACTTCCTGCTTTAGTTTTTGCTTGTAAGCAGGAACCAGGAGGATATAATTATGGTCAGATTTGCCAAATGGAGTGTGGGGGAGCACTTTGTATGTATGCATCTCTGTGTGTGGAGTAAAGATGGTCTAGGATTTTTTTCCCTCTGGTAGCACGTGATATGCTGGTAAAAATGTTTGCCTGCATTAAAGTCCCAGGCCACTATGAGCACCACAAACATGAGATCACCATGCCATACATATCTTGCTCCAGCTCCTAACAGAGAGCATCCTTCACTTCTCATCAATCAAGCACTCCCCCCACCTCTCCCGCAGACATCTATATCCTCTCATCCTCTCTGTACCCCGCCTCCCCTCCTGAAGTTCCCTGCTCATTATTAGACATGTACAGTCGTCCCGTACCCCCCCCCCCCACACACACACACACAAATGATTTAAATTCAAATTATTCCCCATTCCTATAATACACTATTTTGTTTCAAATATTCTCTCTCATTCATGGCATTCTACTGTCTGACATGGACACTGATAGGGCAGGAGCACATTGCCATCTGGTGGCAAAATGAGATAAAACGAGTCTCACCAGAGAAAAAGCAAAGGAGAAAAATGTATTGCTCTATTTTCTTCACATTTTCAAAACTCAGGTTTCTGTATTTGAGAGTTGCATCTCTAATAGATCAATGTATCTCTACCATATCTGTTGATATTTTAAGAGGTGCATTACAATGAAGCATACATACTCATCACATAAAGCACATAAACACAGAGCACACACACCGGTACACAGAAAACACACAAACACACACAGTGTAGCAGTGCCTGTAATAAGTTGTTGTGGTGCCAATTCATGACCAACAGGTGGCAGCATTGTAGACAATTGCAATTAAGGTTGAGACCTCTTCTATGATACGCTACTCCAAATATGGCCATATCCGATATAATAACTTTGTGGCATTAATGACTAAATAATTCCAGCCCGTGCAATTTTTCTGCTTATTTAGCATATTATAGTCGGATTCTCATTAAATAATCTTTGTTGTGGCGAAAAAACATGGCTTATATAATTCACAGTACAACAATTCGCAGTACAACCTGTAATTTAAATGGATTTTCATTTGGATTTCATGTAATGGACATACACAAAATAGGCCAAATTGGTGAAGTGAAATGAAAAAAATAACTTGTTTAAAAAAATTCTTAATCAGTTGGATTTAGGGGGCGCTATTTTAGTTTTTGGATGAAAAACGTTCCCGTTTTAAACAAGATATTTTGTCACGAAAAGATGCTCGACTATGCATATAATTGACAGCTTTGGAAAGAAGACACTCTGACGTTTCCAAAACTGCAAAGATATTGTCTGTGAGTGCCACAGAACTGATGTTACAGGCGAAACCCAGATAAAAATCCAACCAGGAAGTGCCGCTTTTTTTGAAACCGCCTCATGCCAATGACTCCTTATATGGCTGTGAATGAGCCACGAATGAGCTTACGTTTTCCACGTTTTCCCCAAGATGTCTACAGCATTGTGACGTCTTTTTAGGCATTTCCTTGAAGAATGGCTGTAAGGGACCATATATGGCATGTGGTCACATGGTGTCTCCCGCAGAAAACCTTGCGTAAAATACTGAGGTAGCCATTTTTCCAATCGCTTCTTATGAGAAACCAACTGCCTCGACGGATATATTATCGAATATAGTTGTTAAAAACACCTTGAGGATGGATCCTAAACAACGTTTGCCGTGTTTCTGTCGATATTATAGAGCAAATTTTAAAAAAAGTTTGGCGTTATAGTTGTAGCATTTTAGGGTCGATTTCTCAGCCAAGCATGATGAACAAACGGGAGCTATTTTGCCTCCAAAAATAATATTTTTGGAAAAAAGGAACATTTGCTATCTAACTGGGAGTCTCCTGAGTGAAAGCATCTGAAGTTCTTCAAAGGTAAATTATTTAATTTGGTTGCTTTTCTTATTTTCGTGAAAATGTTGCCTGCTGCCAGCAGAGCCTAGCATAGCACTATGCCATGATAAACTTACACAAATGCTTGTCTAGCGTTGGCTGTAACACATATTTTGAAAATCTGAGATGACAGTGTTGTTAACAAAAGGCTATGCTTGTGTTTGAATATATTTATTTCACTTCATTTGAGATTTTCCTGAATAGGAAAAGTTCATAGGGGTATTTATGTCCGTTGCGTTATGCTAATGCATTTGAGGCTATGATTACGCTCCCGGATACGGGTTTGCTCATCGCAAAAGGTTAAAAAACAAAATGGAAAAGTGGTGCGTGAACATGTATTCACCCCCTTTGCTATGAAGCCCTTAAATAAGATCTGGTGCAACCAATTGCCTTCAGAAGTCACATAATTAGTTAAACAAAGTCCACCTGTGTGCAATCTAAGTGTCACATGATCTCAGTATATATACACCTCTTCCGAATGGCCCCAGATTTTGCAACACCACTAAGCATGTGGCACCATGAAGACCAAGGAGCTCTCCAAACAGGTCAGGGACAACGTTGTGGAGAAGTACAGATCAGGGTTGGGTTAAAAAAAAAAAAACTTTGAACAACCCACAGGGCACCATTAAATCCATTATTAAAAAAATGGTAAGAATATGGCACCACAACAAACCTTTCCAAGAGAAGGGCCGCCCACCAAAACTCACTGACCAGACAAGGAGGGAATTAATCAGAGAGGCAACAAAGAGACCAAAGACAACCCTGAAGGAGCTGCAAAGCTCCACAGCGGAGATTGGAGTATCTGTCCATAGGACCACTTTAAGACGTACCCTCCACAGAGTTGGGCGATTGGAGATTGGAGTATCTGTCCATAGGACCACTTTAAGCCGCACACGGAAGAGTGGCCATAAAATAGTAATTGTTTTAAAAAAAATAAGCAAACACGTTTGGTGTTCGCCAAAAGGCATGTGGGAGACTCCCCAAACATATGGAAGATGAGACTAAAATTGAGCTTTAGGGTCATCAAGTAAAATGCTTGGTCTGGCGCAAAACCAACACCTCTCATCACCCTGAGAACACCATGTCTACAGTGAGGAATGGTGGTGGCAGCACCATGCTGTGGGGATGTTTTTCATTGGCAGAGACCAGGAAACTGGTCATAATTGAAGGAATGATGGATGGCGCTAAATACAGGGAAATTCTTGAGGGAAGCCTGTTTCACTCTTCCAGAGATTTGAGACTGGGGCGGAGGTTCACCTTCCAGCAGGACAATGACCTGAAGCATACTGCTAAAGTAACACTCGAGTGGTTTAAGGGAAAACATTTTAATGTCTTGGAATGGCCTCGTCAAAGCCCAGACCTCAATCCAATTGAAAATCTGTGGTATGACTTAAAGATTGCTGTACAACAGCAGGAACCCATCCAACTTGAAGGAGCTGGAGCAGTTTTGCCTTGAAGAATGGTCAAAAAGTCCCAGGGGCTAGATGTGGCAAGCTTATAGAGACATACCCCAAGAGACTTGCAGCTGTAATTGCTGCAAAAGGTGGCTCTACAAAATATTGACTTTGGGGGGGATGAACAGTTATACACACTCAAGTTCTTTTTTTTGTGTGTTATTTCTTGTTTGTTTCACAAAACAAATATTTTGCATCTTCAAAGTTGTAGGCAGGTTGTGTAAATCAAATGATACAAATGCCCCGACAAAATATCTATTTTAATTCCAGGTTGTAAGGCAACAAAATAGGGAAAATGCCAAAGGGGGTGAATACTTTCGCAAGCCACTGTATACAGTTGAAGTCGGAAGTTTACATACACCTTAGCCAAATACATTTAAACTCAGTTTTTCACAATTCCGGACAGTTAATCTCAGAACAAATTCCCTGTCTTAGGTCAATTAGGATCACCACTTTATTTTAAGAATGTGAAATGTCCGAATAATAGTAAAGAGAATCATTTATTTCATCTTTCATTTCTTTCATCACATTCCCAGTGGGTCAGAAGTTTACATACACTCAATTCGTATTTGGTACCGTTGCCTTTAAATAGTTTAACTTGGGTCAAACTTTTCGTGTAGCCTTCACCAAGCTTTCCACAATAAGTTGGGTGAATTTTGGCCCATTCCTCCTGACGGAGCTGGTGTAACTGAGTCAGGTTTGTAGGCCTCCTTGCTCACACATGCTTTTTCAGTTCTGCCCACACATTTTCTATAGGATTGAGGTCAGGGCTTTGTGATGGCCATTCCAATACCTTGACTTTGTTGTCCTTAAGCCATTTTGCCACAACTGTGGAAGTATGCTTGGGGTCATTGTCCATTTGGAAGACCCATTTGCGACCAAGCTTTAACTTCCTGACTGATGTCTTGAGATGTTGCTTCAATAGATCCACATAATTTTCCTACCTCATGATGCCATCTATTTTGTGAAGTGCACCAGTCCCTCCTGCAGCAAAGCATCCCCACAACATGATGCTGCCACCCCTGTGCTTCACGGTTGGGATGGTGTTCTTCGGCTTGCAAGCATCCCTCTTTTTCCTCCAAACATAATGATGGTCATTATGGCTAAGCAGCTCTATTTTTGTTTCATCAGACCAGAGGACATTTCTCCAATATCTTTGTCCCCATGTGCAGTTGCAAACTGTAGTCTGGCTTTTGTATGGCGGTTTTGTAACAGTGGCTTCTTCTTTGCTGAGCGGCCTTCAGGTTATGTCGATATAGGACTCGTTTTACTGTGGATATAGATACTTTTGTACCTGTTTCCTCCAGCATCTTCACAAGGTCCTTTGCTGTTGTTCTGGGATTGATTTGCACTTTTCGCAGCAAAGTACATTCATCTCCAGGAGACAGAACGCGTCTCCTTCCTGAGCTGTATGACGGCTGCATGGTCCCATGGTGTTTATACTTGCGTACTATTGTTTGTACAGTACCTTCAGGCATTTGAAAATTGCTCCCAAAGATGAACCAGACTTGTGGAGGTCTACAATTTTCTGAGGTCTTGGCTGATTTCTTTTGCTTTTCCCATGATGTCAAGCAAAGAGGCACTGAGTTTGAAGGTAGGCCTTTAAATACATCAACAGGTACACCTCCAATTGACTCAAACTCAAAAAAGTTGTTTAAAAACACAGTCAACTTAGTGTATATAAACTTCTGACTCACCGGAATTGTGATACAGTGAATTATAAGTAAAATATACTGTCTGTAAACAATTATTGGAAAAATTACTTGTGTCATGCAAGGTAGATGTCCTAACTGACTTACCACAACTATAATTTGTTAACAAAACATTTGTGGAGTGGTTGAAAAACTAGTTTTAATAACTCCAACCTAAGTGTATGCAAATTTTCGAATTCAACTGTATATATATATATATATATATATATATACTTGCACAGTTGGTGGCTGACTAAATACTTTTTTGCCCCACTGTATATATATATATATATATGAGAGTAGAGGAAGAACAGGTTGAGCAGTGGGGAGTGGGGAAGTGAAGAACACAGAGTGGGGAGTGGGGAGGTGTATAATGTAGAGTGGTGGGGAAGGTGTAGAAAGCATAGTGGGGACTGGGTAGGTGTAGAAAGCAGAGTGGGGACTGGGTAGGTGTAGAAAGCTGAGTGGGGACTGGGTAGGTGTAGAAAGCAGAGTGGGGACTGGGTAGGTGTAGAAAGCAGAGTGGGGACTGGGTAGGTGTAGAATGCAGAGTGGGGACTGGGTAGGTGTAGAAAGCAGAGGGTGGACTGAGGAAGGGTAGAAACTAGAGTGGGGACTGGGGAGATGTAGAAAGCAGAGTGGGGACTGGGGAGATGTAGAAAGCAGTGGGGACTGGGGAGGTGTAGAATGCAGAGTGGGGACTGGGTAGGTGTAGAAAGCAGAGTGGGGACTGGGTAGGTGTAGAAAGCAGAGTGGGGACTGGGTAGATGTAGAAAGCAGAGTGGGGACTGGGTAGATGTAGAAAGCAGAGTGGGGACTGGGTAGGTGTAGAATGCAGAGTGGGGACTGGGTAGATGTAGAATGCAGAGTGGGGACTGGGTAGGTGTAGAAAGCAGAGTGGGGACTGGGTAGGTGTAGAAAGCAGAGTGGGGACTGGGTAGGTGTAGAAAGCAGAGTGGGGACTGGGTAGATGTAGAATGCAGAGTGGGGACTGGGTAGGTGTAGAATGCAGAGTGGGGACTGGGTAGGTGTAGAAAGCAGAGGGTGGACTGAGGAAGGGTAGAAACTAGAGTGGGGACTGGGGAGATGTAGAAAGCAGAGTGGGGACTGGGGAGATGTAGAAAGCAGTGGGGACTGGGGAGGTGTAGAATGCAGAGTGGGGGACTGAGGAAGGGTATAAACTAGAGTGGGGACTGGGGAGTAGTAGAATGCAGAGTGGTGACTGGGGAGATGTAGAAAGCAGGTGTTAAACCAGAATGGGGACTGGTGAGGTGTTAAACCAGTGTGGGGACTGGGGAGGTGTTAAACCAGAATGGGGACTGGTGAGGTGTTAAACCAGTGTGGGGACTGGGGAGGTGTTGAAACCAGAGTGGGACTGGGGAGGTGTAGAAACCAGAGTGGGGACTGTGGAGATGTTGAAACAGAGGTGGGACTGGGGAGGTGTTGTAACAGAGTGGGGACTGGGGAGGTGTAGAAAACAGAGTGGGGACTGGGGAGGTGTTGAAACAGAGTGGGGACTGGGGAGATGTTGAAACAGAGGTGGGACTGGGGAGGTGTTGTAACAGAGTGGGGACTGGGGAGGTGTAAAAAACAGAGGTGGGACTGGGGAGGTGTTGTAACAGAGTGGGGACTGGGGAGATGTTGAAACAGAGGTGGGACTGGGGAGGTGTTGAAACAGAGTGGGGACTGGGGAGATGTTGAAACAGAGGTGGGACTGGGGAGGTGTTGAAACAGAGTGGGGACTGGGGAGATGTTGAAACAGAGGTGGGACTGGGGAGGTGTTGTAACAGAGTGGGGACTGGGGAGGTGTAGAAAACAGAGTGGGGACTGGGGAGGTGTTGAAACAGAGTGGGGACTGGGGAGATGTTGAAACAGAGGTGGGACTGGGGAGGTGTTGTAACAGAGTGGGGACTGGGGAGGTGTAGAAAACAGAGTGGGGACTGGGGAGGTGTTGAAACAGAGTGGGGACTGGGGAGATGTTGAAACAGAGGTGGGACTGGGGAGGTGTTGTAACAGAGTGGGGACTGGGGAGGTGTTGTAAGCGGAGGAGAGGAAAGGAGAGTGGTCCAGGATGTACTGTTTAGAAGGCTGAGTCACAGTGAGCATGTCTTGAAGGGCAGAGTCAGATGACTGAGAGAGAGAGCAGTGGGGGGTAAGAGGGAGGGGTGTTGAATACCTAAGGGTCAGGGATAGAATGTAATGGAGGGGGAAAATGGGCTTGCTGTGGTCCCACACCACACCCAATGGGACCTGAGTCCAGGTCTTCTAGCTAAACTCACCCAAGTGTATGACAATATGCATGATCAGACCTTGAACATAGATGTGAGTGTATCAAGGTGTGTGGGCCCATGAGAGTTTTGCATGTGTTGTGTGGGTATCTGTGTGTGTGTGTGTGTGTCTGCGTGCGTAAGACTCGTCATTGTGTTTGCCTGTTCGTGAGAGAATGTGTCTGTATCTCTGTGTGTGTCCAAGCGTGTGAGTCTGTTTTCAGTTTGTGCTACTATGGTCTCTCCAGAGAATCGCCCACCTTTACCCATACTCCTCTGGGAGAGAGCTGAGTGATTGGGCAGAAGATGCAGTCAGCAGCACCACTCTTGTTGCCCTCACTCCCACTTCAATGTTTCGCTTCACTCCCTCAAGCTTCCCCCTCAAGACCCCTGAAAGGTCTTTCAAAAATAACTCTTAACCATAACCATGGTAACTGATACAGCTCAAGCACGTCTATGGTAATTATCTTGGTATTATTTTATTTATTAATTAAGTTATTTAGATATGCCTGAGGAAATCAGATCTGCCACAGTCCAATGGACAGATTTGCTAAAAATAACACTTCACGACTCCAAGGGATGTAATTTGTGCGATTAGAAGTTAGACTCTACCAACATAGACAGGGCTCTAACTCTTCTAGCTCCACAATGAAATAGAGTGCAGGCCAGGCAGCAGGCTGTTAGCCAGCCTGCCAGCTTAGTGGAGTCTGCCACTAGCACAGTCAGTGTAGTCAGCTCAGCTATCCCCATTGAGACCGTGTCTGTGCCTCGACCTGGGTTGGGCAAAACTAAACATGGCGGTGTTCGCCTTAGCAATCTCACTAGGATAAAGACCTCCTCAATTCCTGTCATTATTGAAAGAGATCGTGATACCTCACATCTCAAAATAGGGCTACTTAATGTTAGATCCCTTACTTCAAAGGCAATTATAGTCAATGAACTAATCACTGATCATAATCTTGATGTGATTGGCCTGACTGAAACATGGCTTAAGCCTGACAAATTTACTGTGTTAAATGAGGCCTCACCTCCTGGTTACACTAGTGACCATATCCCCCATTCATCCCGCAAAGGCAGAGGTGTTGCTAACATTTAAGATAGCAAATTTCAATTTACAAAAAAAATAATTACTTTTTCGTCTTTTGAGCTTCTAGTCATGAAATCTATGCAGCCTACTCAATCACTTTTTATAGCTACTGTTTACAGGCCTCCTGGGCCATATACAGCGTTCCTCATTGAGTTCACTGAATTCCTATCGGACCTTGTAGTCATAGCAGATAATATTCAAATTTTTGGTGACATTAATATTCACATGGAAAAGTCCACAGACTCACTCCAAAAGGCTTTCAGAGCCATCATCGACTCAGTGGGTTTTGTCCAACATGTCTCTGGACCTAGTTTTGTCCCATGGAATAAATGTTGTGGATCTTAATGTTTTTCCTCATAATACTGGACTGTCGGACCACCATTTTATTACGTTTGCAAATGCAACAAATAATCTGCTCAGACCCCAACCAAGGAGCATCAAAAGTCGTGCTATAAATTCACAGACAACACAAAGATTCCTTGATGCCCTTCCAGACTCCCTCTGCCTACCCAAGGACGTCAGAGGACAAAAATCAGTTAACCACCTAACTGAGGAACTCAATTTAACCTTGCGCAATACCCTAGATGCAGTTGCACCCCTAAAAACTAAAAACATTTCTCATAAGAAACTTGCTCCCTGGTATACAGAAAATACCCGAGCTCTGAAGCAAGCTTCCAGAAAATTGGAACGGTAATGGCGCCACACCAAACTGGAAGTCTAGCTTGGAAAGACAGTACCGTGCAGTATCGAAGAGCCCTTACTGCTGCTCGATCATCCCATTTTTCGGACTTAATTTAGGAAAATAAGAACAATCTGAAATTAATTTTTGATACTGTCGCAAAGCTAACTAAAAAGCAGCATTCACCAAGTGAGGATGGCTTTCACTTCAGCAGTAATAAATTCATGAACTTCTTTGAGGAAAAGATCATGATTATTAGAAGCAAATTACGGACTCCTCTTTAAATATGCGTATTCCTTCAACGCTCAGTTGTCCTGAGTCTGCACAACTCTGCCAGGACCTAGGATCAAGAGAGACACTCAAGTGTTTTAGTACTATATCTCTTGACACAATGATGAAAATAATCATGGCCTCTAAACCTTCAAGCTGCATACTGGACCCTATTCCAACTAAACTACTGAAAGAGCTGCTTCCTGTGCTTGGCCCTCCTATGTTGAACATAACAAACGGCTCTCTATCCACCGGATGTGTACCAAACTCACTAAAAGTGGCAGTAATAAAGCCTCTCTTGAAAAAGTCAAACCTTGACCCAGAAAATATAAAAAACTATCGGCCTATATCAAATCTTCTATTCCTCTCAACATTTTTAGAAAAGGCTGTTGCGCCTTCCTGAAGACAAACAATGTATACGAAATGCTTCAGTCTGGTTTTAGACCCCATCATAGCACTGAGTCTGCACTTGTGAAGGTGGTAAATTACCTTTTAATGGCATCAAACCGAGGCTCTGCATCTGTCCTCGTGCTCCTAGACCTTAGTGCTGCTTTTGATACCATCGATCACCACATTCTTTTGGAGAGATTGGAAACCCAAATTGGTCTACACGGACAAGTTCTGGCCTGGTTTAGATCTTATCTGTCGGAAAAATATCAGTTTGTCTCTGTGAATGGTTTGTCCTCTGACAAATCAACTGTAAATGTTGGTGTTCCTCACGGTTCCGTTTTAGGACCACTATTGTTTTCACTATATATTTTACCTCTTGGGGATGTCATTTGAAAACATAATGTTAACTTTCACTGCTATGCGGATGACACACAGCTGTTCATTTCAATGAAACATGGTGAAGCCCCAAAATTGCCCTCGCTAGAATCCTGTGTTTCAGACATAAGGAAGTGGATGGCTGCAAACTTTTCTACTTTTAAACTTGGACAAAACAGAGATGCTTGTTCTAGGTCCCAAGAAACAAAGATATCTTCTGTTGAATCTGACAATTACTCTTAATGATTGTACAGTCGTCTCAAATAAAACTGTGAAGGACCTCGGCGTTACTCTGGACCCTGATCTCTCTTTTGACGAACATATCAAGACTGTTTCAAGGACAGCTTTTTCCATCTACGTAACATTGCAAAAATCTAAAACTTTCTTTCCAAAAATGATGCAGAAAAATGTATCCATGCTTTTGTTTCTTCTAGGTTAGACTACTGCAATGCTCTACATTCCGGCTACCTGGATAAAGCACTAAATAAACTTCAGTTAGTGCTAAATACAGCTGCTAGAATACTGACTAGAACCAAAAAATGTGATCATATTAGTCCAGTGCTAGCCTCCCTACACTGGCTTCCTGTCAAGGCAAGGGCTGATTTCAAGGTTTTTACTGCTAACCTACAAAGCATTACATGGGCTTCCTCCTACCTATCTCTCTGATTTGGTCCTGCCGTACATACCTACACGTACGCTACGGTCACAAGACGCAGGTATCCTAATTGTCCCTAGAATTTCGAAGCAAACAGCTGGAGGCAGGGCTTTCTCATATAGAGCTCCATTTTTATGGAATGGTCTGGCTACCCTTGTGAGAGACGCAAACTCGGTCTCAGCCTTTAAGTCTTTACTGAAGACTCATCTCTTCAGTGGGTCATATGATTGAGTGTAGTCTTGGCCCAGGAGTGTGAAGGTGAACGGAAAGGCTCTGAAGCAATGAACCGCCCTTGCTGTCTCTGCCTGGCCGGTTCCCCTCTTTCCACTGGGATTCTCTGCCTCTACCCCTATTACAGGGGCTGAGTCACTGGCTTACTGGTGCTCTTTCATGCCGTCCCTAGGAGGGGTGCGTCACTTGAGTAGGTTGAGTCACTGATGTGATCTTCCTGTCTGGGTTGGCGCCCCTCCCTTGGGTTGCGCCGTGGCGGAGATCTTTGTGGGCTATACTCGGCCTTGTCTCAGGATGGTAAGTTGGTGGTTGAAGATATCCCTCTAGTGGTGTGGGGGCTGTGCTTTGGCAAAGTGGGTGGGGTTATATCCTTCCTGTTTGGCCCTGTATCACCGGGGGTATCATCGGATGGGGCCACAGTGTCTCCTGACCCCTCCTGTCTCAGCCTCCAGTATTTATGCTGCAGTAGTTTATGTGTCAGGGGGCTCGGGTCAGTTTGTTATATCTGGAGTACTTCTCCTGTCTTATCCGGTGTCCTGTGTGAATTTAAATATGCTCTCTCTAATTCTCTCTTTCTCTCTTTCTTTCGGAGGACCTGAGCCGTAGGACCATGCCTCAGGACTACCTGGCATGATGACTCCTTGCTGTCCCTAGTCCACCTGGCCGTGCTACTGCTCCAGTTTCAACTGTTCTGCCTGTGGCTATGGAATCCTGACCTGTTCACTGTGCTATCTGTCCCAGGCCTATTATTTGACCATGCTGGTCATTTATGAACATTTGAACATCTTGGCCATGTTCTGTTATAATCTCCACCCGGCACAGCCAGCAGAGGACTGGCCACCTCTCATAGCCTGGATCCTCTCTAGGTTTCTTCCTAGGTTTTGGCCTTTCTAGGGAGTTTTTCCTAGCCAACATGCTTCAACACCTGCATTGCTTGCTGTTTGGGGTTTTAGGCTGGGTTTCTGTACAGCACTTTGAGATATCAGCTGATGTACGAAGGGCTATATAAATACATTTGATTAGATGTGTTTATTAGTCACATTCATCGATGTAATCACAGGGTACAGTGAACTTATTTTGCTCCGAGCTCCAACAGTGCAGGTAAGTAAATCAGAAGGACTGCTTCTCAGTGCTAGAGGCGTCACTACAGACTCTGGTTCGATCCCGGGCTGTATCACAACGGGAGTCCCATAGGGCGGTGCACAATTGGCCAACAACTCGTTGTTGTTGGTAACCAGGCCTGGCACTGTCATGTCATCAGCCAACTTGATAATGGAGTTGGAACTGAATGAGGCAACGCATTCATGGGTATACATGGAGTACAGGAGGGGACTGAGGATGCACCCTTGTTGGGCCCCAGTGGTGAGGATCAGTGTGGAGGAGATAATGTTGCCCACCTTCACCACATGTGTCCAGCCCGTCAGGAAGTCTAGGACCCAGTTGCATAGGGAAGAGAGCTTTGTGATGAGCTTAGAGGGCACTATGGTATTGAAGGCCAAGCTGTAGTTGATGAACAGCATCCTCACATATGCATTCCTTTTGTCCGGGTGGGTGAGGGCAGTGTGCAGTGCAAAGGCAATTGTGTCATCTGTGGATCTGTCAGTGCGGTAGGTGAATTGGAGAGGGTCGAGTGTGTCGGGGAGAGAGGAGGTGATGTGGTCTATGACTGGCATCTCAAAGCACTTCATGATGACAGTAGTGAGTGCTAAGGGTCGGTAGTCATTCAGTTCATTTACTTTCCCTTTCTTGGGCACAGGGATGATAGTCAACATCTTGAAGCAGGTTGGGATAACAGCCTGAGCTAGAGAGAGATTGTAAATGTCTGAAAACACAACAGCTATCTGGTCTGCACATGCTCTGAGGGTGCGGCTAGGGATACCTTGCAAGAGTTAACACGCTTGAATGGCTTCCATACATCCTCCGTGGAGACGTATTCCCCGTTGTCCTCAGGGGCTCTCCTCGTCAGCTCAGAGTCATTATGCTCGAAGCGGGAGAAAAAGGTGTTTAACTTGTCCCGTATGGCGGTGTTGGTGTTCTAGGAAATAGTTACACCTTGTCTTCACATTTGGAGCAATGTACAAGGAGAGAATAAAGTGACAATTCTGTCGGATCAAATATCTTTCTCAATCCAGAGTAAAAACACTGGAATATCATATAGCTGCTTTAACCTTAGACACAAAAATGCCCTTTAATTAATGGACCATGCACTCTCTCTCTCTCTCTCTCTCTCTCTCTCTCTCTCTCTCTCTCCTCTCTCTCCTCTCTCTCCCTCTCTCTCCATTGCTCAACATTTCAATAACTTTCCCTCCTCTCATTCCACCTGCTCTCTCTGATTGTTTCTGTGTGTGCTGAGTGGATGACTGGTGTAGCAGAGGAGCAGTCCCACGGCACTCCAGCTAGTCCCTGCAGCCTGCTGATAGGAGGCATCCCAGCCAGCCCCTGCAGCCTGCAGATAGGAGACACCCCAGCTAGCCCCTGGCAGTTAGGAGGCACCCCAGCCAGACCCTGCAGCCTGTAGATAGGAGGCACCCCAGCCAGCCCCTCCAGCCTGCAGATATGAGGTACCCCAGCCAGCCCCTGCAGCCTGCAGATACAGTAGGAGGCACCCCTCCCAACCTCATTTAGCCTGCAGATAAAAGGCACCCTAGCCAGCACCATGCAGCCTGCAGACAAGAGGCACCCTAGCCAGCACCATGCAGCCTGCAGATAAGAGGCATCCTAGCCAGCACCATGCAGCCTGCAGATAAGAGGCACCCTAGCCAGCACCATGCAGCCTGCAGATAAGAGGCACCCTAGCCAGCACCATGCAGCCTGCAGATAAAAGGCACCCTAGCCAGCACCATGCAGCCTGCAGATTAAAGGCACCATAGCCAGCACCATACAGCCTGCAGATAAGAGACACCCTAGCCAGTCCTGCAGATAGGTGGCAACAGCCTGTGTTTATGGCTGAGGTCACGATGCACCCCAGGCATACACATACACACAAATCCAGAAATACACACAAACCTATGTAAATACCTGTATATACACAATCATCTTGTTCTCATTACTTACTCATTGTGTGAGGAAAGAGAAGAGGTGGAAGAGAAGGGTGGTAGTGTTGTGAGCCTGATTTTTTTTGTTGCTGGATCTAATGTTACATTTACATAAGACACTGCCGGAGAAAATTTGGCATCAGAACATTCCAGCTGTGCCAATGAGAGAAGAAAAGTATTTGTAATGAGAGGATGAAAGGACAGAGGGTACAGTAAAAAGGAAAGATACTGGAACATAAGGAAATCAACAGGAGAGAGTTGGAGGGAGAGGGTGAGAAAGATAAAGAAGCCTGAAATGGAAACGGTAAAGAACATCTTGTAAACTGACACTTCAATTGTGTCTTTAGCCTCAAGGAGAGGGTAGTGAGAGGAAGGTCTTAGTCCTGCATGAATTCAGGTTTAGAATCCACACACGCACACACTGAAACATATATGCACACACACACACATACACACAGATGCGCACACGCGCCCCCACACAATCCACAAAGGCAGCGCAGGCACAAAGACAAGCTTATGTTGAAATATCACATTGAAGGCTGATACAGCATTAAAGTAAAAGTAATGTGGACACACACACACACACACACACACACACACACACACACACACACACACACACACACACACACACACACACACACAAATCCCCGAAAGGCAAAAAGCACTCAGGTAACAATGCTTTTCGCCAGAGTGTGAGGGAATGGTTTTACTTCTGGTTTTACTTCCAAAAGGGCCAGATTGATCGATTTTCAAAAAATGTCAAGCACTTTTTCATTTTCCTCCAGTCCTTACAGTACCAAATAGATCTTACTGTACCACACAGATCTTACAGTACCACATAGATCTTACTGTACCACACAGATCTTACTGTACCACACAGATCTTACAGTACCACATAGATCTTACTGTACCACACAGATCTTACTGTACCACACAGATCTTACAGTACCACATAGATCTTACTGTACCACATAGATCTTACTGTACCACACAGATCTTACAGTACCACATAGATCTTACTGTACCACACATATCTTACTGTATCACACAGATCTTACTGTATCACACAGATCTTACAGTACCACATAGATCTTACTGTACCACATAGATCTTACTGTACCACATAGATCTTAATGTACCACACAGATCTTACAGTACCACATAGATCTTACTGTACCACACAGATCTTACTGTACCACACAGATCTTACAGTACCACATAGATCTTACTGTACCACACAGATCTTACTGTACCACACAGATCTTACAGTACCACATAGATCTTACTGTACCACATAGATCTTACTGTACCACACAGATCTTACAGTACCACATAGATCTTACTGTACCACACATATCTTACTGTATCACACAGATCTTACTGTATCACACAGATCTTACAGTACCACATAGATCTTACTGTACCACATAGATCTTACTGTACCACATAGATCTTAATGTACCACACAGATCTTACAGTACCACATAGATCTTACTGTACCACACAGATCTTACTGTACCACACAGATCTTACAGTACTACATAGATCTTACTGTGCCACACAGATCTTACTGTACCACACAGATCTTACAGTACTACATAGATCTTACTGTGCCACACAGATCTTACTGTGCCACACAGATCTTACTGTACCACACAGAGCTGTAAAGCAGGGTGAAAAATAAGAGAGCAAGTCTTGTTTTTGCTCACTGTAAAATACCATCAAACAGAGACACACCATTCCACGATAGGCCAGGCTAAACCGACCATGCTAAACCGACCATGGCACCTAGATTAGGGTTGCCATGGGAAACAGCTCACAATTAGCATATTTTCAATGGCTGATTGTAACTGTTGCAGGCCATTTCTGTGGACTCTTTTTTCAGTTATTGAGTCTCTTTGTCCATGTGTGATAGTTTTTGCTCGTGTACAAGTTTTTGCTTGTGTGTCCACACACACACACACACACACACACACACACACACACACACACACACACACACACACACACACACACACACACACACACACACACACACACACACACACTATTGGCTTCTAGGATTCAGGGGTGGCAGTTAGCCTAACGTTGGACCAGTTACCGAAAGGTCGCTGGGTCAAGCCGACTATTTGGAAAATATGTGGATATGACCTTGAGCAAGGCTTGAGTGCAAAAATTAGGTAAACAACCTCTCCCTCAACGTCAGCAAAACAAAGGAGTTGATTGTGGACTTCAGGAGGAACCAGGTTGGGCACTCCCACATCCTCATCAACATTGCCACTGTGGAGACAGTCAAAAACATTTATCCTGCCCCAACCCCCCAATCGACACTTATCATTGTTACATCTGTAAATATGTACAGTTTCTTTCCTTCTTAATGCATTTGAGCCAATCAGTTGAGTTGTGAGAAGGTAGGGGTGATATTCAGAAGATAGCCCTATTTGGTAAAACACCAAGTCCATATTATGGCAAGAACAGCTCAAATAAGCAAAGAGAAAAGACAGTCCATAATTTCTTTGAGACATGAAGGTCAGTCATTGTGGAAAATGTCAAGAAATTTGAAAGTTTCGAGAGAGAGACAGAGAGACTCTGACAGTAGTGCCAGGAACTGGCCAGCCTTTATGCTTAGTTCTCAACACTTGCATTACCAAGCATCAAACCAAAACTGTCAGTTAGAGGGACTGCTCAACTACCACTGAGTGTTATCAGGCCCTGTCAGAAACTCTTAGCTCCAGTGAAATGTTCACAATTGTGGTTTAATTTAACTGCCATCTAATACTGCCTGGTTCATTTGACAGTGATGGATTGGCTAGTGTAGATTTTGCAGCCCAGAGAAAGTGAACAGGTTGTTCTCACTTTTTCCAGCCTGTGATATCATTGAGAACACAGACTAATGGCCAGCGTCTGAATGATTTGATTAGTCTCCATTGAAGAAGCTCAATAAAAGGGTGCTGAACCTGAGGAGCCAGAGCCCGTGCCTCCAGCCACTCTCACAGCCTTCTGCAGACACCAGGTAGAGCAGGCAGTGTGTGAAGAAGAGGACGATAAAGTGGACAATAGACTGTATGTGATAAGAGTAGCTTTATTAGTCAGAGTGGTCAAGTGCTCTATATAGAAATAGCTAAATGCTGCTCTATCTGTCAGGTCTCCCTGAGCTGTGTTGCCATAGTGACACACCATGCAGCGCTTTTCTGCTGATGTGGGGATAGAAGGTGAGGAATAGAGACAGCAGGCCACTGACACCAGAGGGAGATACAATCAGATAGCTGTGTGAAGGAGGTAAGGAGAGAGGAAAATGCAGGCATAAAGGACAGGCGTAGGAGAGGACCTGGTGAAACAGGAGGGGGAGGTAGAGAGTAAAGACACAGAAGTTGCCTAGGGGGAGTAAACAGAGGATACGCCAGTGTCACAACTTGAGCTCATCACTTAGTTCCTCAGGGGCGATGACGGGGCAACAACGGGGCATCACTGGATGGATGTGACACCACTGTTCACTACTGTCAGCCTCAAGCTTGACCCAGCACCAAGCTAATGTCACTGTTACCCTAGCTAATGTCACTGTTACCCTAGCTAATGTCACTATTACACTAGCTAATGTCACTGTTACCCTAGCTAATGTCACTATTAAACTAGCTAATGTCACTGTTACCCTAGCTAATGTCACTATTCCCCTAGCTAATGTCACTATTCCACTAGCTAATGAAAAAAAGTAGAAGAGCTAAAGGAGTGTTAGTTGAGGAGGGTGCAGTACCTTTAGTGAGGGTCCCAAAAACGAGTCTGCGTAAAGACTGGATGAACTTGAGCACCCCCTGTCTGCAGCGGCAGGTACAGCCAGCCATCCTGACACAGAGACAGCGAAAATCCTTGGAGAAAATCTGCCACTGTCCTTCTCACCCACTCCTAATAGAGTAGAGTAGGTAAAATAGTCTCTCAAAGGGTCCTTATAGGAGAGAGGAATGCCTCCTTCAAAGTGTTGATAGGAGTCTAAGGTGGATAAATATATCCAGTGGTTCCTTACACGCGAAGGAGGTATCCTTTGAAATGATCCTGGTAGAAAACACAAATCTTCTTGACAAGGTCCTTAGAGAAGAGATTGGATCCTCACTGGGAAAACTGTGAGGAAAGATGAAGTCGCTTGTAAGTCAGAGGTACCCGTCTTCTAGCCTTTCTAACATTGATGCATTCAAACTCAATCATTTACTCATTCAGACAAACACTCACTTAATCACTTATACACTCAATCGCACACTCACTAATACACTTTCTCACCAACACCAACACACACACACACACACACACACACACACACACACACACACACACACACACACACACACACACACACACACACACAAAACAGCCAACAAGTGACACAAAGAGATGTTGGTAGGTAAGAAATACTCGAACCTCCGTCTCTCAAACTTTTAAAAGGAAAAGTTTTCTGCTGTCGGATGAGAAGGGAAATATGAATAACCATCGTGGAGAGCAGAGTGCACTGCTGAAAGTTCCCTGTGTCCATGGAGATGACGAGTACCTCCTCTCCCCTCCTGTCCTCTATATTTATGTCTATTTGATCACCCTCTTATCTCCCCCTTTCTGGTGTGTTTCTCTGCGTGTCTCTGTGGACAGCCAGCGAGGTCTCTCTCTGTGTGTTGGCTGGTCCTCTCTGGGCTGCTTGTAGCTGGAACCCTGCGGCTGTGCTGTGCTGCTGTGTAGTGTAGCTGTGTAGCTCTGCTCCAGGACAGATCGCTGCAGCAGAGAACACCAGCCACCACCCGACCGCTTGTGCTTGTGTTCTCTCTCTCTCTCTCTCTCTCTCTCTCTCTGTCTCACACACATACACACTTTTCCTACCCCACTCTGGCGCATACCCAATTGCAGATGAGCCTCCAAAAAACTGACATCCCTCTGCTCCATCTTCCCCTTCCACCACGTAATTTATTTTTTCTTTATTTCAATTTATTTTAAGTGAGCCTTAAGCCACTGATTATTATTTGCAGTCATTGTGTTAATACGCCAGCCAGCTGCAGGGATTGTGACTGCTAGAGGAGGACGTCACTGAGATGACAGTACACTCTTAGAAAAAAGGGTTCCAAAAGGATTCTTCGGCTGTCCCAATAAGATAACTATTTTTGGTTACAGGTAGAAAGAACCCTTTTGGATTCCATGTAGAACACTATGTGGAAAGGGTTCTACATGGAACCCAAAATGGTTCTACCTGGAACCATAATAGTTATATCTGGAACCAAAAAGGGTTCTTTAAAAGGTTCTCCTATGGGGACCGCTGAAGAACCCTTTTAGATTAGAGATAGCACCTTTTTTGAAGTAGGACGAGTTATTGGGATTATTGTGTGAAGAGGCTGTAGAAGGATGGGATAGAGGGATGGATGGAAGCCTGGAAGAGGGAAAGGTGGGGAATAGGTATTCCTATTCTTTCATCCCCATCCTCTCACCTGTAACTATTCCCCAGGTCGTTGTTGCAAATGAGAATGTGTTCTCAGTCAATTTACCTGGTAAAATAACGGATAAATAAAATAAAAAAATAAAAGGTGTGAGGTCAGACGATGATATGCTTTTAAAAAGCCTTTCACATTTGTATTTGAAGTCCAGATTAGTGTTGGGCCTTGCTTGGTCCATTGTACGAGTTTCAGAAGTGGATTATCCCCACGGGAAGGCATATCTCACATTGCAATTACTGAAGCCATTCATATGACTACTATTTATTGTATAATAATATCACAACCAAACACTAATAGCATAACTGTATATTGGGGTAGGTTGAGCAGAAACGTTCAGCCAGGATTAGGGTTGCAAAGGAGGGTAAATTACTGGAAACTTTCAAAGGTTACTAGTAAACTACCAGAATTTTGGTAACTTTCAAGGATTTTATGTAATTTATCACGAGACATCTAGTGGCCATTTTTGGGACTTTAGATTATCAACAAGTGTCTGAAATTATATCTGGCCCTCTGTGTGTCCTCTGTGTGTCCCTGTAAAAGGTATGAAATAATGAAATAAGATCATTCTGAAATAAAAAATAGAATGACAAAAGCTGTAAAACATTGCCCTACATATAAACCATCAACTTAGTGAATACCATTGGTGATATGAGTGTTTCTGCAATGTTGTGGCACCAAACTGGTGGCAGTTGTGAAAAAAGTAAATAGTTGGAAGAGTTGCAAAGTTAATTGTAAATATTTGAGCTGGATTCTGCCGGGACAGGACCCGCCACCTCTCAGATTTGACCTTATTTGTTCCGGCACCTATTTGCCCGGCTCGTGTACATCACGCGGCATTATTTATACAATTTTTTCACTGTTTGCACTGTAATTTAAAAAAAAAAAGCAATCAGAGTTAAATCAATTTGCCTCCTGGTTACTTCTCCTGCCTACCAGAAAAACCATATATAAAAGCCCAGTGAAGAGGTCCCTGTGAAAACACGTCACATAGCCAAGGCTAGTCGTCTCCCTACTGAAGTTGAAACTGAGAGAAAGCCAAATCAGAAAGGAATAAGAAAATAAGAAAAGAAAAGTTTATCAAGTGCAAAAATCCTGAAAAACAGCGTGAATCGAAACTGAAACGAGCCAGAGAACTGCCAGTGCCGGATGAGAGGAGTGAAAAGCAAACTGCTCCTGATGGCAATGCCTTAGCTAGCAGCGCTGCTTATCCCGCTAGTTCAGCATCACGACCGGCACCTCCACTAGCTAGTAGGCCTACTAGAGAGTCAGACTCAGAGGGAGAGGCTGACGAGGAGCGGGGGGTAGTCCATCTACCGACGAAGTGCCTGGAGCAGGTGAAATTTGGATTGAGGCTCAGTTCAAGACCAAGCAAACTTATAACCCCCGCTTGTCAAGCAAAATTCAAAGCGGAGTTGGACAACATAGAAACTAAGAAAAGAGTGGGTGGAATGTACAGTACAATCCTCTGCCTCTGATGTAAAAAAGCAACAAAAAGCCCTCAGAAAACAGTATTTTGAACATGCCCAAACCAAGTCCCATTTAATAGTTGGAAGAATATTTTGCATCTTCAAAGAGGTAGGCATGTTCTGTAAATCAAATGATACAAACCCACCCAAAATCTATTTTAATTCCAGGTTGTAAGGCAACAAAATAGGAAAAATGCCAAGTGAGGTGAATACTTTTGCAAGGCAATGTACAGCAGCATATTTAATCTGAATTGAAACTATTTGAAAAAATAGTACAGTGCTCTCCCAAAATCAGCCTAATGCTCGATGAGGCTACTAGTTTGAATAAAAAAGAGTGCCTTGATTGTATACATCAAACTTCAGCTGGCAGATAAGAACGTAGCAGCTAACATTTTTGTTGATTTTGTGGAACTGGAGGAATTATCTGATGGGGGAATTGTTCGTAATCTGTAATCTGCATTAGAGGGTGTAAAGTTTACTGAGGACTTTATCTCCAAAACCCTCATTGGAATTACGTGTGATGTTGCGTCTGTCATGCTGGGACGCAAGAGCGGAGTAACAGCAAGGCTCCAGGCCCTCTTCCCCAATAGAACTGTTTGGCACTGCTCGGCACACAGGCTTGAGCTCGCAGTAGGCGATGTGGTAAAAGAGATGGGAGCTATCAAACACTTTAAAATATTTATGGACAAGCGATATGTGCTTCATAGCGTATCCAACAAAAAAACGAATGGAGCTGGTAGACTCCAATCAAATTGTAGAAACAAACTCAAGGATGATCAATGGAAACAGGATGCACCTGAGCTCAATTTCAAGTCTCATAGCAAAGGGTCTGAATACTTATGCAAATAAGGTATTTCTGTTTTCTAGTTTTAATACATTTGCAAAGCATTCTACAAACCTGTTTTCACTTTGTCATTATGGGTTATTCTGTGTAGATTGTTGAATATTTTTATTTTCTTTCTTTTTACTTAATCCATTTTAGAATAAGACTGTAACGTAACAAAATGTGGAAAAAGTCAAGGGGTCTGAATACTTTCTGAAGGCACTGTATATTCTGATATCAAATCAAGTTATTGTGATATGTTTGTTCTACTGCTACATTGATATCTTGAAAAGTACATGACATTCGAGTCTTGTAAGCCCCACAGCTGAGTATGTATGCATATGGCGGGATTTAATTTGAGAAACTATAAGAGGAAATAGTTATAGAAACTATGTCAGAGAGCATGTCAGCCTGTCAGAACCGCCCATTTTGAACAAACTGTTTAAAATGGTGGGTTAAGAATTAACATATCAGACCAGAGTGACTTCGGGCTGTATCTCACCTTTAAAGTGGTTTGAACTCTGAATCTCAACACGAGGTAGAGACGATAGTCAAGTCCCGGACAATCACTGGTCACGGCTGATTAGCTGTCCTTAGTAAAGTATCTTCGAAAGTGAATTTAAGTAGGACCATTCTACTACTCTTCTCCAATCACTGTAGTACGCTACTCTCATCACCCCACTGGGAACCACCGACACTAGCCCATCTTCAAATAAGCCTCTTCCAGAGCGAATGGAAGTAGAATAAACTGTAGTTCTGTTCAGGACTACATGACAAGTCACCAGACACCGGACGATGGCAGAGGAGAACAACAGTGGAAGACGGGTGGGAACCCCTTTTGGACAATCAGAGCCTTACAAGCGTGCCGCGAAAAGGCCCAACTCCCTTTCCAAGGCGGCCTGGTTCCGACAGAAATACATGACGAACCAAGGCATTTCACGTAAATACATTCATGATTTCTTACTCAAAGAGGGAAGGGGTTTGTGTGCAAAGTATTTGATTACTGCGAAAGTAGCTTCTAAATGTACCAACGTATTATGTCTCTCCCTTTCTCTCTCTCGCCCTCTCCATGGATTTTGCAACGAGCAGCCATATTGTTTTCAGTCCGCTAGTGACCTGTTTCTAATATATTAAGTGTGTATGTTTATCCTGTGTTACAATTTATTTAGCTAGTAAATAAATAAACAAATTTGTGTATTACTGAATCATAAGCAAGGCTCAGGTTTTTGCAGATGCAAGGTTACGACTGTTCAGACTGATGATATAATACGAGGTTATGATTAATAAGTTTACTGTTTATGGATGTTTAATTTAGGAGATGGTAACTCTTTAAAGAACCGCTCTCTTGGTGCCCCAAATCCTACTGAGTTAATTGTTACATGATTAATTTAATCTGGTAACAATTAAACATAGTTAGTTGATTAGATAAATACCAGTCTACAGATTAATTAAAGTAAAGTCACGACACTAGAATGAGATTCACTTACTATGATCTCTCTCCCTCTCTGCTCTGATAGACATGAGCCTGAACTCTCATCTCTCAAGCGTTGCACTTAATCATTTATTTAGACTCTATGGTGTAGGCCACCGAAAGAGAGATGGGCTTTTGGCACGAGTGCATGAGCCATCACCAGTAAATGAGCTGTGCATCATTGGGTGAGTCAGTGAAACTGGAAAGCATTTTTAGGACTATCAATTCCTCCTCATATTGTAGCCTACAATATGTGTCTTCACACACCTAGCCTAGGCTATTGATGGATTCAAGACAAGGTTGTTTTTATTGATCTCTGATTCTCAGTTTGTCAGTGTCAAAGTAGCCTGATATATCGATCATTTGTGTTGTATTAACAAAGATTCTGCCAAAGTATCCAGTCATGTAAAATGATGTAGAATGGCATGAAATGCATTTATAAAAGGCCAACATTTTCCCGGACATTATGCTACTAAAAATGTTTCCCATGTGTGCCACTTCTGCAAGTGTCTCCACTCTACTGCTCTGTGTCACTACGCAAATGCGAAGATATGAATGTAATGCTTTATTCTTTTTTTTATGTTATGCGTTCCGGAACCTCAGAACTCCCTAGGTCAACCCCCTCTCTTGTTCACTGTTTGTTCCGGAACATCCCGATTTACAAATTAAGCACTGCTCAGTCATGCCCACAGGCACATGCATGGACAAGTATAAACACTATCGCATAGAAACACACTCATAAAGCCATATACTCTATACACACATGTGCACCTAAATACCACGTTAGCAACCTGCTTTATAATGACACGCAACAAACACAGGTATAGCCACCTATCACTAAATGGAAACAACAGAGAGAGTACTGGCGGGGAAAGAGAACAGGGCATGTAGGCTTTGTGTAGTGTCTGTCTTGCCAGTACAGCTAGAGGCACACAGCTGCATACCAGGATAGCAATAACTATTTCAAAATTAACAATATACCTGCCACATAATAAAGAGAGAGTGAGAGAGAGGGGGAGAGAGAGAGAGCGAGAGAGAAACAGAGCGAGAGAGAGAAAGAAAGAGAGAGAGAGAGAAAATGAGAGAGCGAGAGAGAGAAATAGGCTTTTGTTGGGGGTGTACATGATCAAGTGTATACTGTACATGTCTAACAGTGAGGGGGGAACTTCACGAGGGGGAGGGGGTACACAGAGGATGAGAAGATATAGATGTCTGGAGGAGAAGGGGAGGAGTGCTTGATTGATGAGAAGTGAAGGATGCACTCTGATAGCTGGTTTAAAAATAGATAGGCATTAAGGGGTCTAGTTTCCTGAATTTCCGCCTGACTGACGTGCCCAAAGTAAACTGCCTGTTACTCAAGCCCAGTAGCCAGGATATGCACATAATTGGTCGCATTGGATAGAAAACACGTTGAAGTTTCTAAAACTGTTCAAATAATGTCTGAGACTGTAACATAATTGATATGGCAGGCAGAAATCCAGGCAGGCAGAATTTTGTATTTTTTTGCCCCCAGGCTCTTATTATGGAAACCTATTGTTTCTATGTAAATGAATCTCCCAGATTGAAATTCCTATGGCTTTCACTACATGTCAACAGTCTTTATTCAAGGTTTAAGGCTTGTTTTTGAAAAATGAACAAGTATTTGAAGTTTTTGTGAGAAGAGCCCCGGAACAATATCAGTCTTTCGGCGCGTGCTTACAAATTTATTTTATTTTTATTTGACCTTTATTTAACTTCTTGATTCTACTTGAGACGCATATGTCTCAAGTAGGCACCTGGAAATGCAAATGCGCTACGCTAAATGCTAAATGTACTCGTTTAAACTCAAACCTTGATCAAAATTCACAAGCAGGGTATTGAATTAAAGCTACACTCGTTGTGAACCTAGCCAACAAGTCAGATTTTTAAAATGCTTTTCGGCGAAAGCCGTAAACAAAGACTCTGCTTATCCGACGCAGCACAAAACGCAGAAATAAAATATAAAACATTCATTACCTTTGACGAGCTTCTTTCTTGGCACTCCTATATGCCCCATAAACATCACTATTGGGTCTTTTTTTCGTTTAAATCGGTCCATATATACCCAAAATAGCTTTCTATGGAAGCTGTGTCATTCAGAAAAAAACATTGTTTTTAAACGCTGCGTAATTTTTTTAAATTAAAAAAGTCGACGATAAACTTTCACAAAACACTTCGAAATCCTTTTGTAATCCAACTTTAGGTATTAGTAAACGTTAGTAAACGTTTATCAAAATGATTACAGGGCGATGTATATTCAATAGCTCCTCGTTTGCAAATCAATGGCTGCCAATGTCCACATTAACAACATCCGGGTGGAGACTGGAAGAAACGGAAGCCAGATAGATGGATTTTCCAACAATAAATTCAATTGAAAATGACGACAATGGCGACATCGTGTGGAATTTGTATGAATTGCATGCAGGTCGATATTAATTGATTTTGTCCTCTTTTAACAACCCATGGAAGTGACTTATGGAAATTATTTTTAGCTTTCAGAGAGCAGTTTTTCTTGCGTTTTTCAATGAAACACACGATCTGTTATAGTCACAGCCATGATTTAACCAGTTTTAGAAACTTCAGAGTGTTTTCTATCCACACATACTAATCATATGCATATACTATATTCCTGGCATGAGTAGCAGGACGCTGAAAAGTTGCGCGATTTTTAACAGAATGTTCGAAAAAGGAGGGGGTAGAAGTAAGAGGTTTTTAACCAGGCAAGTCAGTTAAGAACAAATTCTTGTTTTCAATGACGGCCTAGGAACAGTGGGTTAACTGCCTGTTCAGGGGCAGAACGACAGATTTGTATCTTGTCAGCTCAGGGTTTGAACTTGCAACCTTCCGGTTACTAGTCCAACGCTCTAACCACTAGGCTTCCTGTCCTATTGAACATACTACTTTCCATATGAAATATTATAGTTTATTTACCTGAGTACCTGAGGATTAAATAGAAATGTCGTTTGACTTGTTTGGATGAAGTTTAGCAGTAGCTTTTTGGACTCCTTTGTCTGCATGTTGAACGAGTGGATTACTGAAATCGATGGTGCCAACTAAACAGACTTTTTGGGATATAAAGTAGGATTTTATCTAACAACACGACCATTCATGTTGTAGCTAGGACCCTTGGGATTGCAAACAGAGGAAGATGTTCAAAAGTAAGGGATTTATTTAATCGCTATTTGTGATTTTATGAAGCCTGTGCTGGTTGAAAAATATGATGATGTGGTGCCGTCCTCAGACAATCGCATGGTATGCTTTCGCCGTAAAGCATTTTTGAAATTGGACAACGCAGTTAGATTAACAAGAATTTAAACTTTTAAATGATATAAGACACTTGTCTGTTCATGAATGTTACCACGTTAGCAACCTGCTTTATAATGATACGCAACAAACACAGGTATAGCCACCTATCACTAAATGGAGTGGTCAGTGGTCTTGTATGTCTTCCATTTCCTAATAATTGCTCCCACAGTTGATTTCTTCAAACCAAGCTGCTTACCTATTGCAGATTCAGTCTTCCCAGCCTGGTGCAGGTCTACAATTTTGTTTCTGGTGTCCTTTGACAGCTCTTTGGTCTTGGCCATAGTGGAGTTTGGAGTGTGACTGTTTGAGGTTGTGGACAGGTGTCTTTTATATTGATAACAAGTTCAAACAGGTGCCATTAATACAGGTAACGAGTGGAGGACAGAGGAGCCTCTTAAAGAAGAAGTTACAGGTCTGTGAGAGCCAGAAATCTATCTTGTTTGTAGGTGACCAAATACTTATTTTCCACCATAATTTGCAAATAAATTCATTAAAAATCCTACAATGTGATTTTCTGGATTTTTTTCCCTCATTTTGTCTGTCATAGTTGAAGTGAACCTATGATGAAAATTACAGTCCTCTCTCATCTTTTTAAGTGGGAGACCCTTCACAATTGGTGGCTGCCTAAATACTTTTTTGCCCCACTGTATGTGTGTCTTTCGTAGGGGTTGGGTTAAAAGAAAAAGTCAAATTTCGGTTGGCCCTTGTGTGCAATTGACCAATAAAATGATCATAATCTTAATCAGCCTATTTATTGTCCCATTTGGTACGTCATTGTGCAACGCTAGCCTAAATCGAACTCTGCCATAAATTTGCTAAACCTCTTCATGCAGTGTTGCCACTTTGCTCCCTGTGCAGTAAAAACAATCCTTCTGAAAGGCAAACAAACGGTAATGCTATTATTTGACTGGAAAGCACTGCTGCTATGTCGAAAATGTATGAAGTCAGGAGCAGCTCCACCTGCATTACAGTACACTATACAGTATACCAACTACTGTAGCAATTCTACATTATAGAATAACGCTAAAGAAACAGTATCCAAAAGTACCCAAAACCCCATCTTCATTTGGCACCAACTAAGCTGCTGCTGCTGCAGTATTTCCACCCCATAATAACAGCCCATAAGTGCTATTACCACCTCATTAAGAAACTCATTACATAAACAGTGGCACATGTGGTCTTCCGTCAGTGTCTTAGTATCTGTACATTACTATTTATATTTGTTGACATCTTTTACTTTTACTCCACTACATTCCTAAAGAAAACATATACTTTTTATTCCAATACATTTTCCCTGACTCCCAAAAGTACTCTACATTTCGAATGCTTAGGCAGGACAGCAAATATGGTCCAATTCATGCACCTATCAATATAACACATTGTCATCCCTATTGCTGCTGATCTGGGGCACTCACTTAACAGAAATATTGTGTTTGTAAATCGTGCCTGAGTGTTGGAGTGTGCCGCTGGCTGTCCGTAAAAAAAAAATTGCTTAAGGAATTGGATCTACAGCATTTCTTTCTTCCTTTTACTCAAGCATGACAATTGAGTACTTTTTCCACCACTGCCTGTGGCCAGGTCAACCCAGATATTTTCACCCACTCTGTTCAAACCATTGGCATTACTACAATTCTTATGGGGTCAGAACACACCACCGGGAAGGGTGGGTATAATGTTAATCATTCTCTATTTTTAAAGCCAGATATTAAATCAGAGATACAGTGTCTATTAGCCCGGAGCTGAGAAGAGCTCAGGGTTTAGAGGCCAACAAAGGAGGATGAAACTACAATTTCTGTACTTCTGTTGAACACAGAGGAAATGGCTCTCACCCAGAATAATAAATTGGGTTATTTGCACTTAATGCTGAATTGCCTTTTGGTCCCCTGTCATACAGAATATAAAACTCTGTCCTCAGTATCCCTGGCAGTAGGCAGCATTGTGAAGCTACAGATCCAGTGGGAATGGAGTGACATGTAGGTCAAAGGACGGCAGGTTAATGAAAGATGTTACGAGACACACTGGCTTCCTCCTTGTTCCAAATTTAGAGTGCTCCTCTGCACAGTCAGAAATCTCATACACTGAGGATACATGATCTCATTTGAGCTGTGTTAGTAAATGAGAGTGTAACTGCAAGTGGGAGGTTGACTTTGTGGATGTGTGTATTGTAGGCCTATAGATGCAAAGAGAAGAAGCTCACTCAGGTGTGTCTAAGTCTTCACCTCTTGGGATTGGGGTCAACAAGTGGCCAGCTGACATTATTGGAGTGAGAGTGGGAACAGATGTAAACTCAGAGTTTGCCGCAGTGAGAGACCAGGGCAGAACAGTAGGGGCTCTAGAACACACAGCTACATAGACTACTAGATGTGTTGTGCTCTGCTGAATTACTGTTTCGGAATGCAGCTAGTGGTGCAGGAGGGTGGCTCTCTGAGGCAGACAAGTACAGATGAACCTGAGCAGTGGGAAGGGGAAATAAAGGATGGTCACCAAGCTAGATGCCCTCAATCTCACACAAATGATCAAGGAACCTACCAGGAACAACCCTAAATCCGTAACCATCGGCACCCTCAAAGATATCATCCTGACCAACTTGCCCTCTAAATACACCTCTGCTGTCTTCAACCAGGATCTCAGCGATCACTGCCTCATTGCCTGCGTGCGTAATGGGTCCACGGTCAACCGACCACCCCTCATCACTGTCAAACGTTCCCTAAAACACTTCAGCAAGCAGGACTTTCTAATCGACCTGGCCCGGTTATCCTGGAAGGATATTGACCTCATCCCATCAGTAGAGGATGCCTGGTTATTCTTCAAAGTGCTTTCCTCACCATCTTAAATAAGCATGCCCCATTCAAAAAATGTAGAACTAAGAACAGATATAGCCCTTGGTTCACCCCAGACTTGACTGCCCTTGACCAGCACAAAAACATCCTGTGGTGTTCTGCATTAGCATCGAATAGCCCCCGCCATATGCAACTTTTCAGGGAAGTCAGGAACCAATATATTCAGTCAGTTTGGAAAGCTAAAGCTAGCTTTTTCAAAGAGAAATTTGTTTCCTGTAGCACTAATTCCCAAAAGTGTTGGGACACTGTAAAGTCCATGGAGAATAAGAGCACCTCCTCCCAGCTGCCCACTGCACTGAGGATAGGAAACACTGTCACCACTGATACATCTACGATAATTGATCATTTCAATAAGCATTTTTCTACCGCTGGCCATGCTTTCCACCTGGCTACCCCTACCCTGGTCAACAGCCCTGCACCCCCACAGCAACTTGCCCAAGTCCCCCCCGCTTCTCATTCACCCAAATCCAGACAGCTGACGTTTCAAAAGAGCTGCAAAATCTGGATCTCAACAAATCAGCTGGGCTAGACAATCTGGACCATCTCTTTCTAAAATGATCTGCCGAAATTGTTGCAACCCCTTTTACTAGCCTATGCAACCTCTCTTTCGTATCGTCTGAGATCCCCAAAGATTGGAAAGCTGCCGCCGTCATCTCCCTCTTCAAAGGGGGAGACACTCTAGAACCAAAATGTTATTGACCTATATCCATCCTGTCCTGTCTTTTCTAAAATCTTCTAAAGCCAAGTTAACCAACAGGTCAACAAACATTTAGATTCCCACCATACCTTCTACACTATGCAATCTGGTATCCGAGCTGGTCATGGGTGCACCTCCGCCATGCTCAAGGTCCTAAACAATATCATAACCCCCATCAATAAAAGACAGTACTGTGCAGCCGTCTTCATCGACCTGGCCAAGGCTTTCGACTCTGTCAATCACCTCATTCCTATCAGCAGACTCAATAGTCTTGGCTTCTCAAATGACTGCCTCTCCTGGTTAACCAACTACTTCTCAGACAGAGTTCAGTGTGTCAAATCGGAGGGCCTGTTGTCCGGACCTCTGGCAGTCTCTATGGGGGTGCCACAGGGTTCAATTCTCAGGCCGACTCTTTTCTCTGTATATATCAATGATGTTGCTCTTGCTGCTGGTGATTATCTGATCCACCTCTATGCAGACAACACCATTCTGTATACATCTGGCCCTTCTTAGGACACTGTGCTAACTAACCTCCAAACGAGCTTCAACGCCATACAACACTCCTTTCGTGGCCTCCAACGGCTTTTAAATGCAAATAAAACGAAGTGCATGCTCTTCAACCGTTTGCTGCCTGCACCCTCCCGCCCGACTAGCATCACTACTCTGGACGGCGCTGACCTAGAATATGTGGACAACTACAAATATCTAGGTGTCTGGTTAGACTGTAAACTCTCCTTCCAGACTCACATCAAGCATCTCCAATCCAAAATGAAGTCTAGAATTGGCTTCCTATTTTGAAACAAAGCCTCCTTCACTCATGCTACCAAACATACCCTCGTAAAACTGACTATCCTACTCATCCTTGACTTCGGGGATGTCGTTTACAAAATAGCCTCAAACACTCTACTCAGCAAACTGGATGTAGTCTATCACAGTGCAATCCGTTTTGTCACCAAAGCCCCATATACTATCCACTGCGACCTGTATGCCCTCATTGGCTGGCCCTCACTACATATTCTTCGCCAAACACACTGGCTCCAGGTCATCTATAAGTCTTTGCTAGGTAAAGCCCCGCCTTATCTCAGCTCACTGGTCACCATAGCAACACCCACCCGTAGCACGCGCTCCAGCAGGTATATTTCACTGGTTATCCCCAAAGCCAACACGTACTTTGGCCGCCTTTCCTTCCAGTTCTCTGCTGCCAATGACTGGAACAAATTGCAAAAATCACTGAAGCTGGAGTCTTATATCTCCCTCTCTAGCTTTAAGCATCAGCTGTCAGAGCAGCTTACCGATCACTGTACCTGTACACAGCCAATTTGTAAATAGTCCACCCAACTACCCAACCCCTATATTATTACTTACCCTCTTGCTCTTTTGCACCCCAGGATCTCCTCTTTTACATCATCATCTGCACATCTATCACTCCAGTGTTACTGCTAAATTGTAATTGATTTAGCCTCTATGGCCTATTTATTGCCTTACCTCCCTAATCTTCTACATTTGCACACACTGTACATAGATTTTTCTATTGTTTTATTGACTGTACCGTTTGTTTATGTGTAACTGAGTTGTTTTTGTCACACTGTTTTGCTTTATCTTGGCCAGGTCGCAGTTGTAAATGAGAACTTGTTCTCAACTGGCCTAGCTGGTTAAATAAAGGTGAAATAAAATAAAAATAAAATCAAAGATCAGGAATCATATGATGGTAAATATGTATGTAGCTAGCATGATGTTTGTCATGTTGTCATTACTTAATCATCCAAAGTAATCCCTGATCTTGTCATGAAAGGGATGGAAAGTGGCAGAAGGCAACAGTAGCCTCCTCTCACTGTGACTGGACACAAAGGAGGAAAGTCATAAATAATGCTCTAAGTTTGTGCTTCAACAGACTTGCAATCGCTGCTGGATGGCCTTGAAGTTCAGAGCTGTTGGGAGAGCACAGAGAGGGAAGGTTGGTGCTCTAGAACCTTCCCTCATTGGCTAGCTCATAAATTCACAACATAGTGATCAATATTAATAATTACATATGCTCAAAACACACACTGAAAACAAAGTATCTAGATTCAAGACTATAAATGGACCATGGCACTGCAGTTAAGCATAGCAAAACAAGACATTTGAAAAACAAGCTGTGCATGTACAGTATGTGAATACGTATTAAAGTCCCTTCATCGGCAGCACCTTAAATTTCTCTGTTCCTTGTTCGTCCTCCACACAGCCCCTGTCTCTCCTCTCCGTCTCCCACACCCTTCCTCCCTTCCTCCGGCCTTCCACCAGCCTTCCTCACACCAGGAGGCCTGAGTTTAATTGGAGAGGGTGAGCAGAGAAACTCTGACTCTCTCCTGTCCGCTGAATAGATTCATTAAAAAATAAAATAAAACACTCCAGGCTGCTCATATCCATGAAACTGACAATTAACAAGGTTGCAAACACGGTGGGTGGTAGTGGAGAGTAGGTAAAAGGGAGAACAGATAATGCTGAAAACCTGCATGGAAATTACAGTGTTTTTCCCCATTTTAATGGCTATGCAAGTTGCCACCCAGGGTTTCAGCAGGTTACCTGTAGACCCTGCGATGAGGCACTCACAGACAGACTGTAGTGAGAACAGAAACTACAGTTCAGCTTCACTCTGGTATTTTTACACCAATTTAATCAGATCTGGGTTCTGGACCCTTTCTGATATGAATCAGTGCTGTTTTTCTGCCTGTTCATGTAGCCGGGGCTTTGCCCTAGCTTTAAGTTCTTCTAGACCCCAACCACACTGTTCAAACATGGATGGACTATGACCATGACAACCGTCTGAGGATGTAAGCCAGCAGTGGGTTGTTTTTGGTTTGATTGGTGGATTATTCATTCCCTTGATGTTCCTTGCGATGATTCGTGCCTCTCACGAACAGGAATACAAGTCTGTTTTCATTGTCTTAAGTGCAGGAGTCATACTGTAGATAAAATACTGTTAGTATCTATTGTACTGTTTCCAGTGGTGTAAAGTACTTAAGTAAAAATACTTTAAAGTACTACTTAAGTTATACTACTTAAGTTATACTACTCAGATCCTTTCTCCTCTGCCATGTCTCCCTCATCTCATAATTATGCTCAGATAGTGGGGGGAAAAGTACCCAATTGTCATACTGAGTAAAAATAAAATATACCTCAATAGAAAACGGATCAAGTAAAAGTAAAAGTCAACCAGTAAAATACTACTTGAGTAAAAGTCTAAAGATATTTGGTTTTAAATATTCTTAAGTATCAAATGTAAAAGTAAATGCTATACATACTTCAAATGCAAACTAGAAAGCACAATCTTTATTTTTTAAATTTACAGATAGCCAGGGGCACACTCCAGCAAGCATACATAATTTACGAACAAAACATTTGTGTTTAGTGAGTCCACCAGATCAGAGGCAATAGTAATGACCACGCATCCACTTAATAAGTGCATGAATTGGACAATTTGAAATGTAACAAATACTTTTGGGTGTCAGGAAAAATGTATGCTAGTAAAAAGTAAATATTTTCTGTAGGAATATAGTGGAGTAAAAGTAATAATGTTCTAAAATATAAATAGTCAAGTACAGATACCCCAAAGCACGGCCTTAGGAGTACATCAAAATATTTAACTTAGTTACTTTACACCACTGTGTCATGACGTTGGCCTCTTTGGGTATAGCAAGCCCATCCCACTCTCACTGCCTCCCCCTTTCCTCCTTCAACTAGGTTACTGTGGTCAGAGAGACGTCGTAAATTCCTGAGAATCTCCTCATGGACACACAGTATAGAGAGAGTAGATTTTCATGGAGAACAAAGGAATTCCTTCCACCTCACAGAACTTGAGGTACGAACAAATTTCATGTTCCGGAGAAAGTATAAAAGATTGGTAAAGAATCCAGCTACGAACTGGTCCGTTTGTCACAACTTGGGGAAGCTCATGGGAGACGGTGTGGCCACATTACCATAATGCTGTTAATATAATAGTCTCAGATATGAGGTTTACATCTAATTGTTGTATAAGATGAATGAGTATGATACCACTTTGTATAATTGTGTAATATGATTTTGGACTGTTTAATGAAGAAAAATACAATTCCATTTTGATTTGAACTAAATCAGAGGACCGCCCCTGAGTCCAGTTAGGGTCAGACATCCTGGGACAGCCCTCTTCGGCCCTTCGAATAAAACCCCCACTCGGGTTTTCGATCAGCAGACCGAGCTTACCTCAATTACGAGATGGCTAAAGGTTGCAGACCATGATTCTCTCAATCAAGGGAGGACAAAATGTTGCAGACCATTGCTGAATCTTTTAACCATACCACGTGGTTAAACTCTTAGACTATCGATACCGACAGAATAAGAACAAGTCTTTGATATTAATTACTAGTCTGCAGCTAGGAATTCGGTATCATTGAACGCGAAGAACGACAACCGCCGAAACATCCATTCTATAACAACCGAGAGAGAGAGGGAGAGAGACGGACAATTCTACAAAATAAATAAACTTTTCACCAGCGATCAAGATGACACACTGAGCGTAAATATATATATTGATTGCAATTGTTCCCGAATGAGTGAGCGTTCATGTGCAAACGATTAGCATTTCAATTGTTATAATTATCACTCTGTAGTGATTTCTTAGTCGACCCCCACTTCCGCTTTTGTCTAACAAGCCGCCATGCCAGTTTAGCCCACTAGGGCACATTCTCCGATCATTTCATGTAACCACACTTACCTTGTTTGTTTGTTTGTTTATGCATTTCTGTGAATTACTTAGTTAGTAATAAATAAATTATTTAAGACAATTGATGTATGGATGACTCATAGTGAAGACTGGGTTCGTGCAGATAGCCAACAATTTACGACGTTTGGAATGAGACTAACGTGAGGTAAAGTAAATAATTAATTAATTCAAAGACTAATTGATCAGATAAAATATATGAAAAGTTATTTTAGGAAATGATAACTTTGTAATCTGAATATTTTTCCTTGGTGCCCCGACTTCCTAGTAATGAATCAGTCTAATCGCTTAATAACTAATTACAGAGAATCTTTGATAAAACCTATCAGTCTTCAGTTAATGATAGTAAAGACACGACAACTGCTAAAAGATTATGCATATATGAACTACACATTGACACATCCAGCCCCAAGGGGAGGTTTTAAAAATGATATTTTTAGTTGCCAAAGTACCGGAGAATGTCTTTAAATATAGTCCCTTTGTAACTCTTCCCCAAAACATAAGACTAATGCATCACACCTCAGTGGTTCCGTTGATGTCCAAGCGAAACAGCCCACTAAGTCTAGCATTGCAGTGAAATCTTGACGTGTCCTAAGCACATCTACAGTATAAACCTCTATGATAACTTTCTATTCTCATCTGTTCCTTGTTCCACCGCCTCTGCATCCTCTCATAAACATCTGTGTATGAGTGTAATATCATGTCCATCTTTACCCTTCCTAGTAAACCTTTCTGGACTGCTCTATTCATTCTCCTATCGCTGTAACGGTTTTCTTCTTGTGAAGTAGAGTCGGACCAAAATGCGGCGTGTAGATTGCGATCCATGTTTATTGTGACTATAGCAACACGAATCTAAATACAAACAGTGCAAAATAATAAACGTAATGAAAACCGAAACAGCCTAAACTGGTGCAAACTAACACTAAGGACAATCACCCACAAGCACACAGTGAAACCCAGGCTACCTAAATATGGTTCCCAATCAGAGACAATGACTAACACCTGCCTCTGATTGAGAACCATATCAGGCCAGACATAGAAATAGACAAACAAGACATCCAACATAGAATGCCCACCCAGTTCACGTCCTGACCAACACTAAAACAAGGAAAACACACACGAACGATGGTCAGAACGTGACAGTACCCCCCCTCCAAGGTGCGGACTCCGGACGCACAACTTAAACCTATGGGGGAGGGTGTGGGTGGGCATCTGTCCGCGGTGGCGGCTCTGGCGCTGGACGTGGACCCCACTCCATAACAGTTTTAGTCCACCTCCTTAGCGTCCCTAGATAGGTTACCCTCCTTAAAGACCGCTCGGGACAGAGGGGCAGCTCGGGACAGAGGTAGCTCGGCACTGAGAGGAAGCTCAGCACTGAGAGGAAGCTCAGCACTGAGAGGAAGCTCAGGCAGGTGGTTGGATCCGGCAGATCCTGGCTGGCTGGCGGTTCTGGAAGAGTCTGGTCGACTGGCGGATCTGGAAGAGTCTGGTCGACTGGCGGATCTGGAAGAGTCTGGTCGACTGGCGGATCTGGAAGAGTCTGGTCGACTGGCGGATCTGGAAGAGTCTGGTCGACTGGCGGATCTGGAAGAGTCTGGTCGACTGGCGGATCTGGAAGAGTCTGGTCGACTGGCGGATCTGGAAGAGTCTGGTCGACTGGCGGATCTGGAAGCTCCATGCTGACTGGCTGCTCCATGATGACTGGCAGCTCTGGCTGCTCCATGCTGACTGGCTGCTCCATGCTGACTGGCAGCTCTGGCTGCTCCATGCTGACTGGCTGCTCTAGCTGCTCCATGCTGACTGGCTGCTCCATGCTGACTGGCGGCCCTGGCTGCTCCATGCTGACTGGCGGCCCTGGCTGCTCCATGCTGACTGGCGGCCCTGACTGCTCCATGCTGACTGGCGGCCCTGGCTGCTCCATGCTGACTGGCGGCCCTGGCTGCTCCATGCTGACTGGCGGCCCTGGCAGACTGGCAGCTCCTTGCAGACTGGCAGCTCTATGCAGACTGGCAGCTCCTTGCAGACTGGCAGCTCCTTGCAGACTGGCAGCTCCTTGCAGACTGGCAGTTCTGAACAGGCGGGAGACTCCGGCAGCGCTGTAGAGAAGGAAGGCTCTAACAGCGCTAAACAGGCGGGAGACTCCGACAGCGCTGGAGAGGAGGAAGGCTCTGGCAGCGCTGGACAGGCGAGGCGCACTGTAGGCCTGATGCGTGGTGCTGGCACTGGTGGTACTGGGCCGAGGACACGCACAGGAAGCCTGGTGCGGGGAGCTGCTACCGGAGGGCTGGGGTGTGGAGGTGGTACTGGAAAAACCGGACCGTGCAGGCGCACTGGAGCTCTTGAGCACCGAGCCTGCCCAACCTTACCTGGTTGAATGCTCACGGTCGCCCTGCCAGTGCGGCGAGGTGGAATAGCCCGCACTGGGCTATGCAGGCGAACCGGAGACACCGAGCGCAAGGCTGGTGCCATGTAAGCCGGCCCAAGGAGACGCACTGGGGACCAGCTGCGTAGAGCCGGCTTCATGGCATTAGGCTCGACGCTCAATCTAGCCCGGCCGACACGCTGAGCTGGAATATACCGCACCGGGCTATGCACCCGCACTGGAGACACAGTGCGCACCACTGCATAACACGGTGCCTGTCCGGTCTCTCTAGCCCCCCGGTAAGCACAGGGAGTCTGCCCAGGTCTCCTACCTGACGTAGCCATACTCCCTGTTAGCCCCCCCCCCAAGAAATTTTTGGGGCTGCCTCTCAGGCTTCCATCCGCTACGTCGTGCTGCCTCCTCATATCTGCGCCTCTCAGCTTTCGCCGCCTCCAGTTCTTCTTTGGGGCGGCGATATTCTCCTGGCTGAGCCCAGGGTCCTCTTCCTTCTAATTCGTCCTCCCATGTCCATACCTCCTCTTTGGGCTGCTCCTGTTGCCTCTTCTCCTGCTGCACCTTTGGGCGGCTACACTCCCCTGGTTTAGCCCAGGGTCCTCTCCCGTCGAGGATTTCCTCCCATGTCCAGAAATCCTTATTGCGCGTCTCCTCGCGCTGCTCCTGCCTGTTGACACGCTGCTTGGTCCTTTTGTGGTGGGTGATTCTGTAACGGTTTTCTTCTTGTGAAGTAGAGTCGGACCAAAATGCGGCGTGTAGATTGCATCCATGTTTATTGTGACTATAGCAACACGAATCTAAATACAAACAGTGCAAAATAATAAACGTAATGAAAACCGAAACAGCCTAAACTGGTGCAAACTAACACTAAGGACAATCACCCACAAACACACAGTGAAACCCAGGCTACCTAAATATGGTTCCCAATCAGAGACAATGACTAACACCTGCCTCTGATTGAGAACCATATCAGGCCAGACATAGAAATAGACAAACAAGACATCCAACATAGAATGCCCACCCAGTTCACGTCCTGACCAACACTAAAACAAGGAAAACACACACGAACGATGGTTCGAACGTGACAATCGCTCACATTTCAAATTCTTCCCTGCTTCTAAAAACCTTTAAAAATATAACCTCAAGAGATCTCCTGGTAAAATAAAGATAACAATTCTTGAATCTTTCCTTTCCCTTCACCTGCCATCCATTACCTTCACCCTTTTCATCATTCCTGTTCTCCGTTCAAGCCCAGGATTGCTAAAATTAACTTATTAATGTTAACACAAAAATATTATGCTCCATACATACAGTGAGCTACAATAGAAACGACATACAGAAACTATTACAACGTAATAAGGCACTTACTTTGATAGAAACGCACACATTTCCAAAGATTGCACACATTTCCACAGATCTTGCTCTGACGGGAGATGCGCAAATGTCTGCAGACTTGAACTGCACAAACAATTGGGAAGTGCTTGGGGAATTTTGTCCGGGTCAGAAATGTCCCAAAAATGAAATTGTCAGCAAAAGTTAAAATGATTAATTTTTATGTGAATGAATGAGGAGGCAAAACACACCTCAATCAGTCATACAGGAAGGAAGCTGCTGGGGACACAGAGGACACGCACGCCTGCCTGCGGTCACACGCATACACCAAGAGATTCATTCACACAGGCATACAAATATACATTTACAATACACCCAGAGAGACATACACACACTGGATTGGGACCCATTATGTAAGCTGGCTCTGTATGGAGACACCGAGCTTTTAGACCACATTCTGTTTCTCACTCCACTGAACTGGGGAAATACTTAGTCAGTCAATGCAGGAGGCTGCTCTTTCACTCCGTCTAATTCTATCTCCACCTTTCTCTGTCTAGAAAAGCTGACAATTATTCCTCAGACAAGGTTACCACCACAATAACCTTTCCTTGTCACCGACAAATACCAACAGTTCATTGAAATATATGAAGTGTTTATATTCTATTTATAAACCCAAACACACACACTTCTTTCATGACCTGAGGTGGTTCACACAACCCTGTCTCCCAGGAGAGGAGCACTTTATCAAGAGAGTCAGGGTAAAAATAGCACTCCAAAATAGCCAGCCACACTGTCAGAACAAGTACCAGCATATCATACAGCATATCACTAATACAGTCAAACCTCCTCTTTGAAGGTTTGCTTTAAGCAGCTTTTGTAAAGTGTGTAGCTATTATGAAAGGTAGATACAACTGAAATGAGTGTTAATTGGATCAGTTAGAGGAAACTAATTGAATGGTGAGCAAGAAGAAAGAAAGATGAAGACATTAATATATTAGATGGGAGAATGAGTCTTTGCACAAAGGAGTGAGAGAAATAGAAAAGTCTTGAGGGTTGTGTAGAGTAAAACCATAGTCTTATTATTAAACACATTTCAAAAGAGAGGAAGCTCATATACATGACTGAGTCGATTTGGCAAACAGCCAACAGCCAACCCTTCCCTCCACTAACCATCAACAGCACTAACTGCCAGCTCAACTGGATGAGCAACGAGCTGGAGGGAACGTCGCCAATGACAGATAGAGCTGGAGTAGGAAGAAAAGCAGGGAGATAATAAACAAGAAAAGAGAGTATAGGACAATATGATAGTTCACCACAGTTTAACATTTTAGAGTTGAAATTTGGCTTTGAACTTTCATCAACTTTCAAGTGACTGGAAAAACAGATGTAGAGTTATTGTCTCCCGCTATGAAGACACTAATCTGCATGGCACTAAAGAACAGATTTATGACACAGCATACACTGCGACTGAAATAAATAGAGTACATACATCATCCATACACTAAGGGGGTAGACACACACAATCTGTGCCAGCAGCAGAATCCACCATGAGTGTGCCAAGCCCCACACTGAGAGCGCTTAGAGGAACCTGGCCCCCGGATCTCCAGCCGCTTCCAGGAGTTTAGCAGTCAACGGTGTGTGGCATTATGGGATGTGACAGAGACAGCCGGAGGCTAGAGAAAAGAGGGATTTCTGGGGCAGCAAAACCATGCAGAGAGCTGCTTTATCACCAGAGACACACTTAACATTTGCACACACACTCACGCTGTAACGGTTGTCGTAGGTGGAAGAAGGTGAAGAGGACCAAGGTGCAGCATGGTACGTGTTCATGATCAATTTAATAAAGAAACTGAACACTAGAACAAAAAAACAACAAAGCAGAACAAACAAAACAGTTCTGTCTGGTGCAGACACACAAAGACAGAAAACAACTACCCACACACAGTGGGAAAACAGGCTGCTTAAGTATGGTTCTCAATCAGAGACAACGATTGCCAGCTACCTCTGATTGGGAACCATACCAGGCCAAACACATAGAAATACAAAACCTAGACTACAAAACCTAGAATGCCCACCCCAACTCACGCCCTGACCAAACTAAAACAGAGACATAAAAATGGAACTAAGGTCAGGCAGGACGTGACAGTACCCCCCCCAAAGGTGCGGACTCCGGCCGCAAAAAAACCTAATCCTATAGGGGAGGGTCTGGGTGGGCATCTGTCAGCGGTGGCGGCTCTGGCGTGGGACGTTGGTGCCCACTTCGGTGGTGCCTTTGGAGCGGCGACCGTCGCCGCCGACCCCGGACTGGGGACCCTTTCAGCGGGCCCCGAAAAGACGGGAGATTCTGGCAGCGCCGGAGTGAAGGGCGACTCTGGCAGCGCCAAGGTGAAGGGCGGCTCTGGCAGCGTCGGAGTGAAGGGCAGCTCTGGCAGCTCCTGACTGACGGGCGGCTCTGGCAGCTCCTGACTGACGGGCGGCTCTTGCAGCTCCTGACTAGAGGGAGACTCTGGCAGCTCCTGACTGGAGGGAGACTCTGGCAGCGCTGGACAGGAGGGAGACTCTGGCAGCGCTGGACAGGAGGGAGACTCTGGCAGCGCTGGACAGGAGGGAGACTCTGGCAGCGCTGGACAGGAGGGAGACTCTGGCAGCGCTGGACAGGAGGGAGACTCTGGCAGCGCTGGACAGGAGGGAGACTCTGGCAGCGCTGGACAGGAGGGAGACTCTGGCAGCGCTGGACAGGAGGGAGACTCCGGCAGCGCTGGACAGGAGGAAGACTCTGGCAGCGCTGGACAGGAGGAAGACTCTGGCAGCGCTGGACAGGAGGGAGACTCTGGAAGTGCTGGACAGGAGGGAGACTCTGGAAGCCCTGTACAGGAGGGAGACTCTGGAAGTGCTGGACAGGAGGAAGCACCTGGAGGGAGGAGACGGAGAGACAGCCTGGTGCGTGGGGCAGCCACAGGAGGCCTGGTGCTTGGAGGAGGCACCGGATGGACCGGACCTTGGAGGCGCACTGTGCGGCGGGGTGGAACAGACCGCACTGGGCTGTGCTGGCGATTATGTGGATATATTGAAGCAACATCTCAAGACATCAGTCAGGAAGTTAAAGCATGGTCTCAAATGGGTTTTCCAAATGGACAATGACCCAAGCATACTTCCAAAGTAGTGGCAAAATTTCTTAAAAACCTGTTTGGGAAAGGCGTGCCGCTAGCGGGACACTTCGACAACATCTGTTGAAAATGCAGTGCGCCAAATTGAAATTACAGTATTATAAATATTTAACTTTCATAAAATCACAAGTGTAATACATCAAAATAAAGCTTAACTTCTTGTTAATCCAGCCGCTGTGTCATATTTCAAAAAGGCTTTACGGCGAAAGCAAAACATGCAATTATCTGAGGACAGCGCCCAGCACACAAAACCATACAAACATTTTCCAGCCAAGTAGATTAGTCACAAAAGTCAGAAAGAGCAATAAAATCACTTACCTTTGATGATCTTCATATGGTTGAACTCACAAGACTCCATGTTACACAATAAATGTTTGTTTTGTTCGATAAAGTCCCTTTTTATGTCCAAAAACCTTTGTTTTGTTCAGTAGTCCATTGGCTCAAAGGCGGTCACAACAGGCAAAAATCACCAAAAATCCAAATAGTACCAGTAAAGTTCGTAGAAACATGTCAAACGACGTTTATAATCAATCCTCAGGTTGTTTTTTGTCTATATGATCAATAATATTTCAACCGGACAATAGCGTCGTCAATAAACCTCTTAGAGCCATGTGAGACGCTAGCGTCCCACCTAGTCAACAGGAAATGGAAGTGCGCAATGCCAAATGCTAATAGTATTCGATAAAACTCAAACTTTCATTAAAACACACATGCAGGGTACTGAATTAAAGCTACACTCGTTGTGAATCTAGCCAACATGTCAGATTTTTAAAATGCTTTTCGGCGAAAGCATGAGAAGCTATTATCTGATAGCATGCAACACCCCAAAATACCTGAAGGGGACGTAAACAAAAGAATTAGCGTAGCCGGCGCTACACAAAACGCAGAAATAAAATATAAAACATTCATTACCTTTGACGAGCTTCTTTGTTGGCACTCCTATATGTCCCATAAACATCACAATTGGGTCTTTTTTCCGATTAAATCTGTCCATGTATACCCAAAATGTCCATTTATATAGCCCGTCTGATCCATGGAAAAGCACCATTCCATAACGCAACGTCATTTTTTTAAATCAAAAAAGTTGCTTATAAACTTTGACAAAACACTTCAAATACTTTTGTAACCCAACTTTAGGTATTTGTAAACGTTAATAATCGATCAAATTGATCACGGGGCGATCTGTATTCAATAGCAGCTACTCTTGAAATCATTGTTCATTGTCTCTCCCCCATAAGCCTCTTCCTGTGTACTGGATGAGAGGAAGGGTCTATTTCTCATTCCACCAAGGATTAAATCCCATGAAAATGACAGTACTGGCGACATCGTGTGGAAGCTGTAGGAACTGATCGCCATCTATTTTCTCTTGCCATAGACAATTCAGAGACTGGCGGATGAATATTATTTTTTTTTGTGACCAGGTTTTTCTTGGGATTTCGCTTGCTGTTCACGTTCTGTTATAGTCACAGACATGATTTAACCAGTTTTAGAAACTTCAGAGTATTTTCTATCCACACATACTAATCATATGCATATACTATATTCCTGGCATGAGTAGCAGGACGTTGAAATGTTGCGCGATTTTTTACAAAATGTTGAAAAAATGCAAGGGAGCCTTAAGAGGTATTAAGGAAAAACAACAAAAGGCGCGCTCGCCCCAAACAGCTCTGGGACTTTCCACTGTTCACTCATTCAAAGAAAGTAATTCTCCCTCATTTTTCAGAATAAAAGCCCGAAACAATGTCTAAAGACTGTTCACATCTAGTGGAAGCCATAGGGAACGCAATCTGGGTCATATCCCTTTCAATGGATAAACACCCATTTCAAAATAATGGTACTTCCTGGATGGATTTTAGTCAGGTTTTCGCCTGCCATATCAGTTTTGTTATACTCACAGACATTATTTCAACACTTTTGGAAATGTTAGAGTGTTTTCTATCCAAATCTGTATGCATATCCTAGCTTCTGGGCCTGAGTAACAGGCAGTTTACTTTGGGCACGCTTTTCATCCGGTGGCGAAAATACTGCCCCCTTTCCCAAGCAGGTTTTAAGGACAACAATGTCAAGGTATTGGAGTGGCCACCACAAAGCCCTGACCTCAATCCTATAGAAAAATGTGTGGGCAGAACTGAAAAAGTGTGTGCGAGCAAGGAGGCCTACAAACCTGACTCAGTTACACCAGCTCTGTCAGGAGGAATGGGGCAAAATTCACCCAACTTATTGTGGGAAGCTTGTGGAAGGTTACCTGAAACATTTGACCCAAGTTAAACAATTTAAAGGCAATGCTACCAAATACTAATTGAGTGTATGTAAACTTCTGACCGACTGGGAATGTGATGAAAGAAATAAAAGCTGAAATAAATCATTCTCTCTACTATTATTCTGACATTTCAAATGCTTAAAATAAAGTGGTGATCCTAACTGACCTAAGACAATAACTTTTTACTAGAATAAACTTTTGTAAAAATCTGAGTTTAAATATATTTGGCTAAGGTGTATGTAAACTTCCGACTTCAACTGTATATAATATAGCCTGGTTATTGTTATTTTATTGTGTTACTTTTTTAAACTTTAGTTATTCATTTGTATAATTTTTTGGTGTTGAAAAGAACTTCTAACTTTTTGAAAACTCTGCATTGTTTTTTAAGGGTTTGTAAGTAAGCATTTTACATTGAGGCCTGTTTTCAGCACATTTCAAATACAATTTGATTTTATCGGATTTATACAACAGGTGGGTATAATCCAAAATGCTGATTGGTTAAAACCGCATTCCAGACAGTGTCTATTCCACAACTTACCACTGGATAAATCTATGACGTTAAAATGCCTATTTACTCTGTGCCATTTGACTGCGCATTCCACTGTCTCATCAGCCCAGCCAGGCAATTTATGAATTTGATCTCCACTGTAAAAAGCATTTAGACATTATCTCACATTTCTTTTAGACAAACATTTTGTTTTCAACAGCGGAGATTTGTATAAATCTTGCTGTCTGTCTGTCTCCAGCTGTCCAATAGTAATTAAAGTGTCTGGCATCGGGACGAAGCAAACAGGCAGAAAGCGTTTCTCACCCAGTCTAAATCATGAATCAGCTGGCAGAATTTTTATGGATATATACAAAGAAATGTAAATTTGAAAAAAATGTAATAAGAATCGAAGTGCAGCTAGTTTGCAGTCTTTCCAGCTTCAGTTTAAAGTAATTGTGTTTTCTGTGTTAACACAACAAAAAGTGTCCTGACGAGAGAACACATTTTCTATACCAGGCGAAATCGCGCCTCATTAGCTCATTGTTATGGACGTGTCCAAATAAATGTCACTAGAAAACAGCTTAAACAAACGCAAATGGAGCTACTGTTGTTACTCTGGCCGTACTGTTTGACGTGACTATCATGACACAAGGTGAGACCCAGATGCAGACACAGGAGGCAGATGGTTGGAGTCTTACAATATGTATTAATCTAATAGGGTAAAGCAAGAGAATGGTCATGGACAGGCAAAAGGATCAAAACCAGTTCAGATTCCAAAAGGTACCAAAGGGCAGGCAGAATCAAGTTCAGGGCAGGCAGGAAAGTAGTCCACAGTCAAGCAGGTGTCAACATCGGGGAAACTATCAATAAGAGAATATCAAAAGGAGTACGGGAAAAACACGCTGGTTGACTTGACTAACATACAAGACGAACTGGCACAGAGAGACAGGAAACACAGGGATAAATACGCTGGGGAAAATAAGCGACACCTGGAGGGGGTGGAGACAATCACAGGAACAGGTGAAACAGATCAGGGCGTGACAGTGACTGTAAGTTAGTTGGCTAGCTAGCAAGCAAGGGATAAGAACGTTGGCAGCCAGTATGGGAATGGAACATTTAGAACGAAGGACATAGATACAGAACAAAACGTCTCTGGCAACCGAACCGATAGAAGGAATGACCAGCCGGCTTGGGTAGCAACCCTAGAGTTGTGTCGGGACTATATATTGTGGAAGGATGAAATAGTATAAATAAATGTATAAATACATTTTATGAAAATATTTCAATCATTATTTGAATATGTTGGTAACCCGTTGTATAAAATTTATAAGCTGGTGTTTGGAGGATACACTGTCACAATTTTCCGGTCCTCGACTTGGTCTCTGGCTTAACAACACCTGTGACAACATATCCTCCAAACATCAGCTTCTCAGGCATTATCACTTCATTAGACATGTTGTAAATGCAACAAGTACTGATATTGTATCATATAATAGCACTCTCAGCAGAGAGAATATAATATACGGTATGTGTCAAAAAGTCCTGTCCAGATGTCCTCATGCTATTTCGGGTGTGCTTAAGTAACATAATAGTGCAGCTGTTTCTTTGAAGTAAAGCAGTAATAGCCTGATGATTGGTGGGTAGTGACTTTGTAGAAACTGAAATAAAATGTGTTTGAAAAAATGTGAAACAGTTGGGAATTTTCCGAGTGAACTTATGGAGCTGCTGGGTAGTGACCTTGTAAAATGAAAAGTAATTTCCGGGGTCAGTCTGCCTGAGTATAAGTAAGTGTTAGACTTGTCCTGTGACAAGTCTAGCACAGCTCAACCACAAAAAAACATGTCTCCTAGACCAATTCTAGGTGTATTGTGTCCTTCATGGCTGGGTCACAATGAGAAAACCATCGATGACATTCTTTGTGATGCTCCTGATTGTTTTAATGGTGTGCTTGATATGATGAAACAAGTGCAGCAGTTTTTCCACCATTGTGAACATTTATGAAGATGGTCCCTTCTGTACTCAAGACATAACTTGGGGATAACGGCAAGATCGATCTATCATGGAAAAGGTATTTTTTTTAAAATATGCATATAAACATGCATTGTGTAGTAATGTGTAGTATTGTTTAATAATAATTGTAATATGTATGCATTTCGGGACTAAAGATATGTAAAGAAAATTGTAATTTACCTTCATTGAATGAAATATCTCTTACTGTCACGATCGTCGTAATAACATTCGGACCAAAGCGCAGCGTGAAATCGGTTCGACATTTAATTAGAAGTGAACCGCACAAAAAACAACAAAGAGCAAATGACACGTGAAGCTATGGAGTGCTCACAGGCAACTACACCTAAACAAGATCGCACAAAACACAGTGGAGAAATGGCTGCCTAAATATGATCCCCAATCAGAGACAACGATAAACAGCTGCCTCTGATTGGGAACCATACCAGGCCAACTTGGAAATAAAACAACCTAGATTACCCACCCTAGTCACACCCCGACCTAACCAACATAGAGAATTAAAAGGCTCTCTCTGGTCAGGGTGTGACAGTACCCCCCTCCCCCCCAAAGGTGTGGACTCTGGCCGCAAAACCTGACTCTATAGGGGAGGGTCCGGGTGGGCATCTAGCGTCGGTGGCGGCTTCGGTGCGGGGCGAAGTACCCACTCTGCTTGCGAATCCGCTAGCATCGGTGACGGCTCTGGTGCGGGACTTTGCCCCCTCCCAGACCACAGGTCCGGCCATGGAGCCAGGTAGAACGCCGCACCCGGACTGGGCACCGGCGCCGAGGAAGGCTCCGGCCATGGAGCTGAGTTGGCTGCCGTGCCTGGACTGGGCACCGGCGCAGGGGAAGGATCCAGCCTTGGTGCGGGACTGAACGCCGTGCCCAAACTGGGCACCGGCGCAGAGGAATGCTCCGGCCTTGGAGCTGGACTGGACACCGTGCCTGTACTGGGCACCGGTGCAGTGGGAGGCTCCTGTCCTGGAGCGGGACTGGACGCCGTGCCTGGACTGGGTACCGGCGCAGAGGGAGTCTCCTGCTATGAAGCAGGACCGGACGCCATGCCTGGACTGGGCACCGGCGTAGAGGAAGGCTCCGGCCTTGGGGCTGGACTGGACACCGTTCCTGGACCTGTGACTCGCACTTCAGGGCGAGTGCGAGGAGCGTGCACAGGACGCACCGGACTGGGGAGGCTCACTGGAGGCCTAGTGCGTGGAGCCAGCACAGGTGGTACCGGACTGGTGACACACTTCAGGGCAAGTGCGAGGAGGAGACACAGGACGTACCGGACTGGGAAGGCGCACTGGAGGCCTAGTGCGTGGAGCTGGCACAGGACGTACAGGCTGTGGAGGCGCACCGGAGGCCTGGTGCGTGGAGCCGGCACAGGTGGCGCCGGACTGGTGACACGCACTTCAGGGCGAGTGCGAGGAGGAGACACAGGACGTACCGGACTGGGAAGGCGCACTGGAGGCCTAGTGCGTGGAGCTGGCACAGGACGTACAGGCTGTGGAGGTGCACCGGAGGCCTGGTGCGTGGAGCCGGCACAGGTGGCGCCGGACTGGTGACACGCACTTCAGGGCGAGTGCGAGGAGGAGACACAGGACGTACCGGAATGGGAAGGTGCACTGGAGGTCTAGTGCTTGGAGCTGGCACAGAATGTCCTGGGCTGTGGAGGCGTACTGGAGGTCTGGTGCATAGAGCCGGCACAAATTGTCCCGGACAGATGACACACTCTGCACGGCGAGTGCGGGGAGCTGGCACAGGTTGTACTGGGCTGTGAAGGCGTACTGGAGACTTGGTGCGTAGAGCCGGCACACATGGTACTGGACAGATGACAAGCTCCTCAAGGTGAGTGCGGAGAGCTGGCACAGGACGTACTGGGCTGTGGAGGCGTACTGGAGACCTGGTGCGTGGAGCCGGCACAGTTTTTACCAGACTACTAGCACGCTCCTCGGGACGAGTACGGAGAGCTGACTCAGGTGGCATCAAACTGATGACACACTCCTTAGGGCATCATACACCAACACAACAACTCTCTCATTTCTCTCTCCTCCAATTTCTCCATCAGCTCACTGACGGTCTCTGACTCTCTCCGTTCACTCTCCTCCAATTTCTCCATCTTCTCCCAGATTGGCTCTGGTTCACTCCTCGGCTCCGCCGACCACCCCGTGTGCCCCGTTCTTTGGGCTTTCGTTGTGGCCGCGAACCCCGGCGTTGTTGCTGTCTTCCCTTCTCTCCTTACGTCTGCTTCCAAGGAAGGCTTTTGTGTCCTCACATTATTTCCTCCCAAGTCCAGGATATCTTCTCCTCCTTGATCTCCTCCCCAGCCCAGGATACCATCTCCTCCTGGGCACGCTGCTTGGTCCTGGTGTGGTGGGATCTTCTGTCACGATCGTCGTAATAACATTTGGCTCAAAGTGCAGCGTGAAATCAGTTCGACATTTTATTAGAAGTGAACTGCCCAAAAAAACAACAAAGAGCAAACTACACGTGAAGCTATGGAGTGCTCACAGGCAACTACACATAAACAAGATCCCACAAAACACAGTGGGGAAATGGCTGCCTAAATATGATCCCCAATCAGAGACAACGATAAACAGCTGCCTTTGATTGGGAACCATACCAGGCCAACATAGAAATAAAACAACCTAGATTACCCACCCTCGTCACACCCCGACCTAACCAACATAGAGATTAAAAGGCTCTCTATGGTCAGGGCGTGACACTTACTTTGGCCCTCTGTCTCACTTCAAAGTGTGTGTGTGTGTGTGTGTGTGTGTGTGTGTGTGTGTGTGTGTGTATGTGTGTATGTGTGTGTGTGTGTGTGTGTGTGTGTGTGTGTGTGTGTGTGTGTGTGTGTGTGTGTGTGTGAGAGGCCGGGTGTCAGGTTACACGCTAGGAGAGAGAGAGAGAGAGGTCACAGTCCCAATCTTTCCTATGTAACAGTACTCTTCTTGCGTTGTGTACAATCAGTCATCGACACGGAACTCCAACATGTAGCACCAGTCATGTAGATTTATTCTGATAGGAACGGCACAAAATTGCACGTCATACAATGCACGTCTCACCATCCAACTCTGCACTCACGCACTGTACAAAATATATGAACCCCCCCACCAGACACAGTAAGTTGCTAGCTAGAACTGGCGGGAATTCTCTACAACAAAATGCACAACAAATATTCTCCAAAAACCGCTGCATCTTATGTGTGATGTTCGAATAACATTTACAAACAATTTGATATAAATTGTACATTTAAATCATCACTTGAGAGTATAAAAATCACTTTTGATGTACAGTGCTTTGCAACCAACAACTTACCGCTGGTTTGGTGCTTGTTCACTGGGACGATTCTAACTGGAACATCCCCCCTCGTAAGCAAGCTACGCAAACCAGCCAATAAGATGCCATGTTGAGTAGGTGAAGGCAAACCAAAACCCCATTAGCTTAACAATAATGTGGAAAGGGGAATCACCAATATAACACTGTTACACCTACAACAAAATAATAATTGTAATATGTATGCATTTCGGTACTAACATTTTTGAAGAAAATAAGGAGTTTTAAAAATAATTTACTTTTAATGATTGAAATCTCTATTCATCTGGCCCTCTGTCTCTCATCAAATTTGCTTGTGGGTGTGTGTGTATGTGTCAGGTTACAACCAGAGAGAAACGTACGGAAAACATTATTTCTATGAACAAAATACATTTAGAATCTTTCCTACAACCAAATAATAATTGTAATATGTATGCATTTATTTACTAAATATTTTGAAGAAAATAAATAATTTACATTCAATGAAAGAAATCTCTCCTCCAAGAGGTGTGTCTGTCTGTCGAGAGAGAGATCCCTGAGCAAAACCGTATTTTCATGAACAAAATACATTTTAAAAACAATCTTTCTTATAGCAAAAAATAATTTTACAAATAAACATTTAATGCGTACTAAAGTGTGGTATTATGTGTTGATAATATGTATGATTTACATAGATTTTTAGTTAAAAAAACGTCATGGCTATACATTCATAGTAAACTTTAAGAATGGTAATATGTTTAAATGCCTATACTAAAGATTTAGAAAACAATAAAAAAGGGTTTTAAAATAAATTTGTATTTACCTTCTGATGAAATCTCTCTGTCTCTCTATGTGTGTCTCCCTGATCTGTTTATCTCTATCTCCACACGAGAGCTAATTGGATCATTGGGTGAGTGTGTGGGTGTGTGGAGGGTCTTTGAAACAACTGTCTGCAAACAGTTATGTCCGGACAGAGAGTCCGAGAATGTACTGTAATGAACCTGTTTAACCTTTCAAAAAGACTTCTCAGGCCTCCCGGGTGGCGCAGTGGTTAAGGGCGCTGTACTGCAGCGCCAGCTGTGCCATCAGAGTCCCTGGGTTCGCGCCCAGGCTCTGTCGTAACCGGCCGTGACCGGGAGGTCCGTGGGGCGACGCACAATTGGCCTAGCGTCGCCCGGGTTAGGGAGGGCTTGGTAGGGGTGTCCTTGTCTCATCGCGCACCAGCGACTCCTGTGGCGTGTGCGCTAACCAAGGTGGCCAGGTGCACGGTGTTTCCTCCGGCGCATTGGTGCGGCTGGCTTCCGGGTTGGATGCGTGCTGTGTTAAGAAGCTGTGTGGCTTGGTTGGGTTGTGTATCGGAGGACGCATGACTTTCAACCTTCGTCTCTCCCGAGCCCGTACGGGAGTTGTAGCGATGAGACAAGATAGTAGCTACTACAACAATTGGATACCATGAAATTGGGGAGAAAAAGGGGTAAAATTCAAAAAAAAAAAAAGACTTCCCAGCAAATACATATGAATGGTCAACAACTGTTGATGTTCATTATATGTACAGTCGTGGCCAAAAGTTTTGAGAATGACACGAATATTACAAAGTCTACTTACAAAGTATGATGACAATTTACATATACTCCAGAATGTTATGAAGACTGATCAGATGAATTGCAAAGTCCCTTGCCATGCAAATTAACTGAATTCCAAAAAACATTTCCACTGTATTTCAGCCCTGCCACAAAAGGACCAGCTGACATCATGTCAGTGATTCTCTCGTTAACACAGGTGAGTGTTGACGAGGACAAGGCTGGAGATCACTCTGTCATGCTGATTGAGTTTGAATAACAGACTGGAAGCTTCAAAAGGAGTGTGGTGCTTGGAATAATTGTTCTTCCTCTGTCAACCATGGTTACCTGCAAGGAAACACGTGCCGTCATCATTGCTTTGCACAAAAAGGGCTTCACAGGCAAGGATATTGCTGCCAGTAAGATTGCACCTAAATCAACCATTTATCAGATCATCAAGAACTTCAAGGAGAGCTGTTCAATTGTTTGGAAGAAGGCTTCAGGGCGCCCAAGAAAGTCCAGCAAGCTCCAGGACCGTCTCCTAAAGTTGATTCAGCTGCGGGATCGGGGCACCACCAGTACAGAGCTTGCTCAAGAATGGCAGCAGGCAGGTGTGAGTGCATCTGCACACACAGTGAGGCGAAGACCTTTGGAGGATGAACTGGTGTCAAGAAGGGCAGCAAAGAAGCCACTTCTCTCCAGGAAAAACACCAGGGACAGACTGATATTCTGCAAAAGGTACAGGGATTGGACTGCTGAGGACTGGGGTAAAGTCAAGCCAACAGTAAAGCATCCTGAGACCATTCATGTGTGGGGTTGCTTCTCAGCCAAGGGAGTGGGCTCACTCTCACAATTATGCCTAACACCACAGCCATGAATATAGAACGGTACCAACACATCCTCCGAGAGCAACTTCTCCCAACCTTCCAGGAACAGTTTGGTGACGAACAATGCCTTTTCCAGCATGATGGAGCACCCTGCCATAAGGCAAAAGTGATAACTAAGTGGCTCGGGGAACAAAACATCAATATTTTGGATCCATGGCCAGGAAACCCCCGAGACCTTAATCCCATTGAGAACTTGTGGTCAATCCTCAAGAGGTGGGTGGACAAATAAAACCACACAAATTCAGACATACTCCAAGCATTGATTATGCAAGAATGGGCTGCCATCAGTCAGGATGTGGCCCAGAAGTTAATTGACAGCATGCCAGGGCGGATTGCAGAGGTCTTGAAAAAGAAGGTTCAACACTGCAAATATTGACTCTTTGTATCGCATCAACTTCATGTAATTGTCAATAAAAGCTTTTGACACTTGAAATTATACTTCAGTACTCCATAGTAACATCTGACAAAAATATCTAAAGACAATGAAGCAGCAAACTTTGTGGAAATTAATATTTGTGTCATTCTCAAAACTTTTGGCCACGACTGTACATACGTTTTTTTTACAGGATGTCCGTTGGGAAAGTCCAAGGATGTCCGGCGCCCGAGGATGGAATGTACGTTGTATGTCTCTGTCAATTACGCCATCCTCTTTTGAATGGGTTATTGTAAAGATGGTCCCATTTTAATGCTTACCTAAATAACCTTTTACTTCAGTGGGCTAAATCAGGGGCACACAGAGTGTTTCTTGGTAATCTTAAACAAATGCTTTAAGATGTTTTATGCAACCGGGCCCAGGCCCTAAGCAATGTAAGTTATATGTCAATAAAGAGCAGTTACACTCTCCCAAATGTCATACTTGAGTAAAAGTAAAGATACTGTCAGGGTTTTCGCTGCTGGTCATTCAAGTCAAGTGCAGGAGAGCAGAGAATAGGTGATCAGGTGACTTTATTAGCCAAGAGCAACAAACAGACGGATGCAAAATATCGTCAATAATATAATAATAAGGTTCACCAATAATTCCCCAAATAGGGTACAGGCGATGCCCAGGGTGAAAAACCAGACTGGCGCGATACAACAAGCACAAAACAAAACAATGCTACAAAAAGTTATGTGGGGAACAGAGGAATATATATATATATATGCAGTGTGATTAGGGAATGTAAACCAGGTGTGCGGGGACCAAGACAAAACAAATGGAACAATGAAAAATGGAGCGGCGATGGCTAGAATGCCCGGTGACGTCGACTGCCGAACGCCGCCCGAACAAGGAGGGGAGCCAACTTCGGCGGAAGTCGTGTCAGATACCTTAGAAAATGACTAAAATAAAAGTGAAAGTCACCTAGTAAAATACTACTTGAGTAAAATACTAAAATGTTTGGTTTTAAATATACTTAAGTATCAAAAGTAAAAGTATTAATCATTTCAAATTCTTCACATTAAGCAAACCAGACAGCACAGCTTTTTTATTTTTTTATTTACGGATAGCCAGGGGCACGCCAACACTTAGACATCATTTACAAATTAAGCATATGTGTTTAGTGAGTCCACCAGATCAGAGGCAGTAGGCATGACCGGGGATGTTCTCTTGATACAGTAAGTGTGTGAATTGGAAAATGCAACGAGTACTTTTGGGTGTCAGGGAAAATGTATGGAGTAAATAGTTGGTGAGACCAGTGATGGCTGTAACACTTCTCACCTTTCCGTCAGTTCCTCAGAGATTGTTTATGGTAGTGTATTCAAAACTTGATACAACCTACATTTGTCCTTTACAAATTGGTGTGGTTATTATGTAAATCAAACTGCAAATGCATGGTGTGGTCATAAATACAAGGAGTGGTCTGGGTTAGTTGTAACAGTGCTAGGGGTGAATTGTAACAGATTGAAAAAGTGCATAAATCATGACATGCAACTAATTGAATGTCTTTATTGAGACCATTATAGCAACATTGCCATGTTTATTTGGTGTGTGACTGAAGGTTGGACACTTAATCAGTCACCGTTGTGACAGTGGTACAGGTTTGATGGGGCCTTAATTTGCATTCCCAGCACTGCAACCAGACCTCCTTGGACATGGAATTGTTAAAGTGCCCCATGCACACAATGCAGAAGTTTTCCTCGTTGGAGGAATCTGATTCTTCTGGTTCAATCTGTTTTGTTTTGTTGTTGTTCAGTGTGGTTTGTTTTGGCTTGCTTATTTCCAGCAGTTTTTTTAGGCAGGGCACATTTTGTTTTGGCCTTCTGAGTGCTTGAATGGGAGTACATCAACTGGGTTGAAATCAGAAGAGTAATCAGGCGTTTCCAGCGGGCCTGGAAGGCAGCTGGAGAGGTGGCCTGGAAGGCAGTTGGAGAGGTGGCCTAAAAGGCAGCTGGAGAGGTGGCCTGAAAGGCGGCCTGAAAGGCAGCTGGAGAGTGGGCCTGAAAGGTAGCTGGAGAGATGGCCTGAAAGGCAGCTGGAGAGATGGCCTGGAAGGCAGCTGGAGAGGTGGCCTGGAAGGCAGCTGGAGAGGTTGCATGGTAGGCAGCTGGAGAGGTGGCCTGAAAGGCAGCTGGAGAGATGGCCTGGAAGGCAGCTGGTGAGGTGGCCTCGAAGGCAGTTGGTGAGGTGGCCTGGAAGGCAGCTGGAGAGGTGGCATGGGAGGCAGCTGGAGAGGTGGCCTGAGAGGCAGCTGGAGAGGTGGCCTGAAAGGCAGCTGGAGAGGTGGCCTGGAAGGCAGTTGGAGTTGACATGGGACGCAGCTGGAAAGGTGGCCTGGGAGGCAGCTGGAGAAGTGGCCTGGATGGCAGTTGAAGAGGTTAAATGGGAGGCAGCTGGAGAGGTGGCCTGGATGGCAGTTGGAGAGGTGAAATGGGAGACAGCTGGAGAGGTGACATGGGAGGCAGCTGGAGAGGTGACATGGGAGGCAGCTGGATAGCTGGGCTGGGAGGCATCCGGAGAGGTGGCCTGGATATCAGTGGGCATAAATCAGCTGGCCTCAAGAGATACTCTGAAAACTTCTGCTCCTGCTCATCAATGAAGACCCTATTTCCACTACGGTAGTCTATAAGCTTTCTCAACTCCTTCTCCAGTAGCTTCTTCACTCTTTGCAGAATCTGCACAGCATCACATGACAAATACCATACAACTTTGCAACTGATCTGATTGATTTCCCCTGCTCTGTTACATCATTTGATGGTCTTTTCAAAGTGTGGAGAGGTACTCCCGTCTGTCTTTCTTTTCCATGATCTCGGCATGCTGAAAGTAAAAGAAAACATGTACCAAAAATATCCAATATCCAATATCCAACCCTGACCCTTGCAGCCATTAGTTAGCTTCCATTTGAGCTAAAATGTTAAAACTTTAGCATTGCTAACTTGCATCAACTATCTCTACACGGACTGGTTATAAACCTGATATAAATTCGGTGAATGGAACTATAACACTTTATGCATTACAAATTTGTTCAAAATAATTACTTTTTTACCTCAAAATCTTAAGAGGTAATCTGTTACTGTAATTTAATTATGCCAATGTGTTTTCATTAATTGAAAACCCTTAATATATTTTATGAGAATTTGTAAGATTCTTGTTTGCATAAAATAGACGGAGACCAGCCATTTCAATAATAGGTAACATAATTTATTCTCGGAGCGCACTCCCACGTTACCACGAGCAACAGTTTATATACAAATAACATGACGTCATTTCATTGCTTAACAGACTCCCCTCCTCTTGACCGGGACAAAGTGAGGTGAAAAGTTCATTCTAACTTACTAACACACTCCCAGGTAACTTTTGACCCCTCAACATTATCAATCACCACTTAGCTGACAGTTCTAATTAACAGAAAACCTAGGAATGCACTCACTGTCTTATCATAAACACCCCAGAGCTCAGTTTCGTCGGTTCAACCATAGGTTAATGACCTTATCTGTTTACACAGTCCACTTCTTTCTTCCTAGTTGGAATGGTGTTCATTAACTTTAATTACTCCTTGTATGTGTCACACAATCCCATTTTATGAACTCATATTGTTAATCAGATATAATAAAACAGAGTATAAGTTTACTTAGTTATGGTTCCATTTAAAATGATTTGTTCAGTCATTTAATCATAATTTTACTAACATAATCACAAGGACTTTTTCACATGAGGGTTCAGGACTAAACTGAGCATGTGCACAGTGAATTGCAAGGGTTACAACTGTCCCGTGTTCAACCATCCCCAGTCTCCTCTACATTATTTACTTTACGAATGTAATGAAGTAAAAGTATAATTTGACACAAATATAAATATAGTAAAGTACAGAAACCACCCCCAAAAAACTTAAGTAGTACTTCAAAGTATTTTTATTAAAGTACTTTACACCACTGGTTACTCTAAGGATGTCTAACCTCAGCCATGGCTATTACAACTAACCCACATACCTTTAAAAATCTTTACACAGACATATGCAATTTGTTGTGAAGTATTGATATACTAATGAAGGTACAGTTAAATCTGATTTACTGGAATGTGATGAGGAACTCTGGATAAGCCTGCACATCACTGAAGATCACAAACATGGTTGGATTGGAGGTGTTGTCTGTGACACTGTCGTACAAATCAGCATCCTTCCCTGAAGGTTTGGCAGGAGGAACGATCAAGCCTGGTTGTCCCTGAGTGAAGTCTCCAACAAGAACCCTGGCCAGGTACATGCGCTTGTTCCCTTGTGCATCAGCTTTAGAATCTCCCCTTGCTGAATAACTGGAGTCCACAGCAAAGTATGACCCATTGCCAAATGCAGCACCTGGACGAAAAACATATTGTTCTTAAAGAGTTTTAAAAAAATTAACAACAATGATACCGAATTGATCAAATGGATTTATGTCTCAACATCAAGCTCCTCCTCTCTTAGGAAGAGGTCTCAATATAACAGTAAAGAATATTGGTCATCAGACATGTTTCCATGAGACCATTCTCATACCATGTGTTCCAGCGTAGCTGCGATTGAAGCCATGGTTGTTGATCTGGGAGATGGAGTCGGAACTGGTGCCATGGAACAGCAGTTTCTCGTTGTTTGTGTGCTTGTTCTTCTCCTCCAGGAGCTTCTTTCTTATCTGGTAGCTCTTCCACAGTGAATCGTTCTGGACTCGTTCAATCTTCAAATAGCAAACGAAACACGTATACATCGACAGTGATTTATGTATCGAACAGCAAAGGAATAGGAATTACACATTTCACTGGTTCCAGGAATTACAGTTCCATTCTTGAAAAAAAAATCCACAAAGCTTTGTTGCCTTTAATGTAATTTTTTTTGAAATGATAGCAAAAATGTGAGGCTTTCGTATAACGTCACCATAGAAACTCAGTCTTTTGTGGAATGCAAATTATATTCAGGTATACATTTTCACAAACATACTGTAATGATGGTGTCAGTGAGTAAAGTCTTCCGAAATTCCTTCTCTACGCCATTGTATCCCTTGGATCCTGGAGTTAGTGGGACCAGCATTAAGAGGGAACCCTTCATGTCATCCCAGTGTGCAGGTAGAGACACTGATGCATCGTCTGGACGAAACACAGTAGAGAATTTGGCATTTAGGTGTCAATTAATTCCGCAATAAGTATTGTCATTAAAAAGACTCAATCATTCACAACTATAAATACATATTGATGATATACTCAGTTCCATGACATGTGCTGCAGCAGTAGGCCTAACCGCAGAAACATCGCTAGAACGACACATTCCTCTCTTGCTAGATGCTCAATAAAGGTGAATTAAACAAAAAAATCGAAATGCTTTTTTGTTCTTATTTTTTTACCTAAAAAATTGTCTTCTGATGTGAGGTAAGCATTGACCTGCACTCCAAAAAATCTATTTTAGTTGTTAATCTATGAATAATTGCAATATTGGGAGTACAGAAATAGTTCAAACAGAGAAAACAGGATTATGGAAGTGAGATAATTATGGGAGTCCTGTCATGCCAAATACTGCTTATTAACCCTTATTTTACCAGGTATATTGACAGAAAACATCTCTTGTACACCAAGAACCCGGGGACGCGTTGTAGGGTAGAGGATATGAGAAGAATGTGCCTATTTTAAAGCTATAAAGTAGGTATTGTGATCAACAAAAAAAGGTTAGAGACCCCTGATATAGTGTATGCATCCACAAAATTACACAAAAAATGTGATCTTAAAAATAAGACATTCTTTTATATTTAATATCACCGTTCTCCATAATTTCATTTTAATGCAGTCTAGACAGATGAGTATTTATTATGGATGAACTCACCTTTCAGGTCTTTTCTCAGTAACTCAATGTCTCTTATGCCCCTAATCTTGACAGCTCTCTTGTGGGCTACATTTGCCTCATAATCCTCATTGTTGATCTTGATTGTCACTTTGCTGTTGCCTCTCACAGCCTCCTCCAGGATGTAGTTGGTGAGCATGTCAAAAGACACCATTGTTCCACTGTGGTCTTTGTACTGCCACTCCACCAGGCTGCTCACCAGTAAAGCTGCCTGTCTGCGGTTCTCTGCCCTCTCCTGGTCCAGGACCATGTTGCTGATGAGGCTGTCTGCTGTAAGCACATCGCGGCTCAGGCCCTCCAGGCGGATCAGGGAGTCTGGGCCCTTCCTCTCCAGGCGTATCCTGACCGTCAGCTTCCTCTGCATGGCCTGCAACTTCTCCACATCCCCCTGGCTCAGCTGGCTGATGTACGGGTTCTTGATGGTTTTCTCAGTTTGCTCCTTCACTATGAGTTTTTCAACCCAGTCCCGGGCACGGCTCACAGCCTGGGGGCTCTCTGCACACAGCTGGAACACAGTCGGGGCAAACTCCTCTCCTTCCATGACAAAGTTCTCACGGGCAGAGTGCGAATCTATGAAGAAAGAGCACACACAACATAAACTCCTTGACAAAATGTCACTTATGATTATAATAACTATATTGTATCAGTACACATTGAGCTCATATTGTATTCTACCTCGCACACGTCCGTTCTCACTGACCTTTAAACCTGGTAAAAATTTCCTTTTCCTCCACTCCCTCTCCCACTCTCCTCTTCATGCTCTTGTGGAACTCAGTCACCATGGCAGTCTGGAATATCAGGATGTTCACACTTCTCACAAACTGTCCAATTTTCTTCTTCACAAAGTCCACCACTGCATCAATCATGGCGTCCGCAACAGCAGAGGGACTCGCCCCACCCTGGCCTGACAGACAGACAGACGGAGGCAGACACACAATGACATGGCTATGGAGGCAGAAGTACAGATAGACAATGACATGATGAAAGCAAATCTGTCCCTGAGAGTGACAAATCACAAGACAAATATGGAAGGGAAGGAGACAAGGAAAATAATAAAAGAAGGGAAGGAGACAAGAAAAATATGGAAGGGAAGGAGAAAAGGAAAATATGAAAGGGAAGGAGAAAAGGAAAATATGAAAGGGAAGGAGACAAGAAAAAGATGGAAGGGAAGGAGACAAGAAAAAGATGAAAGGGAAGGAAGGTGACAAGAAAAATGTGGAACGGAAGAAGACAAGAAAAATATGGAAGGGAAGGATACAAGGAAAATATGAAAGGAAGTGAAGGAGACAAGAAAAAGATGCAAGGAAGAGAACAAAACAAGTAAAAGAATGAGGCAAAGTATGTTTGGGTGGGAGGAGCAGAAAGATGAAGAAAGAACAAGATTTTTTGAAAATTAGGCTAGGAAAAGTAGAAGGTAGTCCCATTCAGAGCACATGGAAGCAAAGCATATGGCCACTTTACAACCTTACAGTAGACACAAAGAACACAACAGAACAGGCAACAAGTACAATAAAAACATGCAACTACACAAGACAGTGTAGTCTAATAAAGACCTTTAAAGCAGAGTACCTGTTCCAAGCGCTGGGAAGGACACTGAGGTGAACTTTCGCTCCTCACACTTCTTGAGAACATCGTACACAGTCTCTTTAATGATCTCAGGGTCATTCTGTCCCACAATGTGCATGATGTGTTTGCATGGGAGAGATCCTGCTGATGTCACGATCATCCTGCATGGTTGGAAGCTTGGGGATCTGACTGTAGAAAAGCATAAAAGGAAAGGTTTAGATGTCAAGAATCTAAGTTACTAAAATGTAAAATCAATGCACACCAGTGCTGTAGGACCCATGGATTAGAAACTGACTTTAGACTTTTACCAGACAGTATCAAACAGTACTGAAATGTCATCTCATTCATATCCAACATGACACCAGTCTCCTTGACCAGAAACATGACTACAGTATATGTTGACTCAAGGACATGGATACACACCAATCTCTGAGCACTCCAACTCCACCTTCAATCCAGCTCCTTCTAAAATGGATTTGGATACACCTGAAGAAACAAAGACATTAGTACAATATGGCTCTTTATTCTAAGTCAACAATTGTACCATTAAATAAGTTGTGTGTCTGTGGGGGTGTATGGGATTTAGCTTGCGTCCTGATTGTGTAGCTGTAAACACTGTTCATTTGGATTTCCAACATTTCAGATGTGTACATGTTAAACATCCTTATAAGGTGTTCCTTAATATTTGTCTTAGTAGCCTCATAAACATGAAACATTGGTTACTGCACCTATGCTATTGTCAGAGGTACAAGTTACCTGATTTGAGGTTAAAGTCCTTATTGGAGGAGTTGACAATGACATCACTGGACTCCTTGGTGATATCTCCTGATGACACTTTAAAAGTAATGTGACCAATCTGCATGCTGTACACACCCAGAGAAGGGGATGACACCTGTCCAAAGAAGCCTGCGCCTAATGAAAATAACATGTTTAGACAAGGGGGTTCTGTGGAAACAGGCACGCTCTAAATAGGCAGCAGGGTCTCAGTGGTTGAATATTTTTGGGGAGACTTTGAAGGCTGTGAATTAAGCTTACCAGAGGGCTGCCGTGATTGGCCAACATGAGATTTGGAATGTTGTGATTGGCCAGCACCTTGTGAACTCTGCCAAGTATACCCTTGTGTCTGACCTTTGAATTCCCTGACAAAGCACTGTAAACAGGATATATAAAAGTGTTGAGTATTTATCAAACATATTTAAGAGCACAACACACACTGAAAAGGTGAGGTTATGCAACAATACTACCTCTGTGTGATGATATACACTGAATCCACTTTTAAATAATTTTCCATCTTCAAACTTACATCCACAGTTTGGGTGTCGCTGGGGTGGACCACGATGGCCACCTCTTTAAGGTGTGTGGAGTTTCTTCTCTGGCTGAAGTCTTTGACCTCCTGCAGAAGAAGCTTGGACACCAGGCCCTTAGGGAATCCCATGTTCCCAGTTCCAATTGCAGGGAAAGACAGGGATGCCAGCCTATGCTTCACTGCCACACTCAGGCAATCTCTGATCATCGTTCTCAATATCTTAAATCACAAACACATGGACAATTTTAGAAACATTTTACTAAAACCATTCTATGCACTCTCAATAACCAGTACTTAATTTGAGCTGGAACCTGTTACGGCATCTATCAGATTTGCCTTGGTTTGTTCCGGCACCTATGTGGACGGATCCGGTACCTTTCACAACATGATTTATTAATTGTTTCACTGTTCGCACTGTATACATTCTAATAAAAGCGATCAGCGTTAAATCAAGTTGCCTCCTCGTTATTTCTCCTTCCCAACAGAAAGACCATGTAAAAGCGTGGGGATCCTTCATCCTTTCCTGCCACACTGATTCTATACCTGCTCTTTTATTTGTACATAAATGTTATTGGGAGGAAGGGTGGGGTAAGTAACTGATCTCGACACAGGTCTTGGTAGGTGGTCAGCTAGTGAAGAGGTCCCTACGTAATCACGTTACATAGCCTAGGCTAGTCGTCTCCCTACTGAATTTGAATCTTGGGAAAGCCAAATAAAAAATGGAAAAGAAAAGGCAATCGAGTTTGACATTTTTCAAGTCCAAAAATCTAGAGAAAGATGGTCAATTGAACCCAAAACAAACCAGAGAACTGTCAGTGCAGGAGGAGTGAGGTGCAAACTGTTCCTGATGACAATGCCTAAGCTAGCAACGCTGCTAATCCCAACAGTTCAGCATCACCACCTCCACTAGCTAGTAGGCCTACTAGAGAGTCAGACTCAGATGGAGAGGCAGACGGGGAGCTGGGAGGTGGGGGGCAGTGCATCCACAGACAAAGTGCTCGGTCAGGTGCAATTTGCAGTTCAAGCAAACACATAACCCCATGCTTGTCATTCATAAATCAAAATTGGGCTGTACCACATGCAAAAGGGAAGATAGCTTGGGTCTAGAAACGACTGGAGGGATTAAACTAGCAAAAAAGTGGGTGCAATGTACAGTAAGTTAACATCCTATGCCTCAGACGTATAACAAGGTTTTTGAACATGCCCGAATCAGGGAACATTTGGTGGCAGCAAGTCTTGTAGATGAGGCTAAAGAGGACAATAAAAAAATGCCAGTCTTCAGAAAAGCCTTAGAAGGAGGCTAAAGGTCACAGCCACAGGCCCGCTCATGGCTTTGAGCAAGAAATGGACTCTCAGGAGTTAAATGGACTTGACATGGGGAGAGTATTTGCTGGAGGTTTGGAAAACTAAGGTAGGACATTTTTTCCCCTTTACAAACTTGTTCTGTACTGTGAAAGTACCGTAATTTCCAGACTATAAGCCGCTACTTTCTTCCCACGCTTTGAACCTCGCGGTTTATACAATGACGCGGCTAATTTATGAATTTTTCCCGCTTTCACAAGATTCATGCCGCCAAAAAACTGAGCACCGTCACATAATGTGACGTAAATCGAGCACGCTCACACTTCCCATCATTCTGATTACGGTAGTTATTTTGTCACCCTCATCATGGCAAAGACACGGAGAAATGCATATGATGCAGCTTTCAAGTTGAAGGCGATCGATCTGGCTGTTGGAAAATGAAATAGAGCTGCTGACAGCATGGAGCATTATCAAAAAATCCACTATCATCAACGGGTTTCGAAAGGCTGGACTGCTGCGTGTTGAATTTGCCTCCGGATGAAAGTGACGAGAACGACAATGAAAACGATCCAACATCGGATGAAGCAATTCTGAGGCTATTCAACTCCGACACCTAAGAAGATGACTTCAGTGGTTTCAGTGCACAGGAGGAGGAAGATAGTGACCAATGACTTTCTTGGTAGGCTACTGTTTACTGCTATTTTTTGAAATTTTTGTTACAAGCCGCGTTTCGTTAAAGCCTATTTATTTTTATTACAAGCCGTGTTTCGTTTAAAAGCCTATTTATTTTTGTTACAAGCCGTGTTTCGTTTAAAAACCTATTTATTTTTGTTACAAGCCGTGTTTCGTTTAAAAACCTATTTATTTTTGTTACAAGCCGTGTTTCGTTTAAAGGCTGTGTAAAGTTCATTTGTTTCAATGTACCGGTAGGCACCTGCGGCTTATTGACATGTGCGGCTTATTTATGTACAAAATACATATTTTTTTAAAATTCAGTGGGTGCGGTTTATATTCAGGTGCGCTTAATAGTCCAGCAATTACGGTAATCTGAATATGTGCTTCATATTATCACAATGGCAGGAGGCATATATATTCTCATATGTGTGTTCTGCTGTCGCCGACAGAGATGTATTTTATTTGAAGTTATATTCTGATATTGTGATATTTGTTCTACTGCTACATTGATGTCTTGAAAATGATATTAAATTGGGGTCTTCTGAGCCCCACAGCTGAGTATGTGTGCATATGGCGGGTGTTCTGCAGTGTCGTCTAAAAATGTTGCTATACATCGATGTCTAGAAAATTTGACTATAAGAAATATGGACTTGTGTAAGCCCTGCAGCTATACTCAAGTATGTGGGCATACTGCAGTGACGTTTAACATGCTTTCAATTAATCAGCACCTTGGAGAGAACAGCACCTTGGAGAGTGCTGTCCATTTAACCAACATAGACAGTAGGCTATTTGGCTGTTTACTCTGTCTGCTGTGCTGCTACGTTGTGTTTGACACTTTTTTTCTCAATGTGTTCCAGTACCTCAGAGCCCTCTGGATACCCCCACCCCTCACACTCACTATGTGTTCCGGGACCTCCCGATTTACAAATTAAACACTGTCAAAAACTCATAGCTTACCTTCTCTGCTGAGCCAGCTCCCTGGTCCCAATGGGGGCAGACAGTATGGATCACCCTCTGACATCGCAGGTTGTAACCGTCGGTGACCACAACGTCACCATAGGCCAATCTGTTGACGCGAGCCTCATCTGTGGCTGCTGATTGGAGCCCAGGACCGGCTGCCTTTAGGATAGCATTGGACACAGCACCTTTACTCAGGTCCAAATCCTCAGAGATGGTGTTGACGATGCCCTCAGACTAGAGGTTTCAAAACAAATGACCAAACATTCATGAAGCGAGAAGGGGACAGCTATGTATTTCTATTCAAACTTAAATTATGACTTCTACAAGACAGCTGTCATTCCAGATAAAGAAAAGTAGAATGAAAAGTAAACAAATTATACACCTTATACTCTGGGTTATCTGATGTACTACTTATAATACATGTATCAATGGTTTACGTGGTGCTCTGATAACTACGGTATGTGTACTCACATATTCCTCCTGGATATTTCCCTTCCTCAGAATGATCTTCAGACCCTCTTGTGTGCGATTGGTCTGTAGGATTTCCCCACTGCCTGCCCCCTCAAACTCCCTCTCTTGGCCATACTCTCTCCTCTGCTCCTCTTGGTTTTCATGATAATTTCTGTGAGTTATGCCGTCTCTAACTCCTCCTCCCCTATATCCATGTCCTCCTCTACCTCCACCTCCTCCTCTACCTCCACCTCCTCCTCTACCTCCACCTCCTCCTCTACCTTCTCCTCCCCCTCTACCTCTACCTTCTCCTCCTCCTCTACCTCCACCTCCTCCACCTCCTCCTCTACCTTCTCCTCCCCCTCTACCTCTACCTTCTCCTCCTCCTCTACCTCCACCTCCTCTACCTCCACCTCCTCTACCTCCTCCTCCTCTACCTCCACTCCCTCCTCTACCTGCACTTCCTCCTCCCACTCTACCTCCATCTCCATGTTCCCATTGCCTATGTCCCCATGTTGACTGTCCCTGATATCCAGGTCCTTGATGTCCGTAACTATGTTGTCCTCTTCCCCGTTGTCCTCTTCCCCATTGTTCACTTCCCCGATGTCCATTTCCCCTATGTGCACCCTGCGGAGGCATGGTCATTTTTGGGTGCAGGTCATTGAACGTTTTCTGGACAGCGCTGGCCAGGGCTCTCACAGTGTTGTCACTGTTGTCCACCAGGTGAATCTCAGTCAGGGAGGTCTGACCACTCAGGTTCTCACAGTAGTCACGCACTGCCACAGCAATGGTCTCAGTGCACAGGTCCAGAGGAAAGCCGAATATCCCAGAGCTGACGGCCGGGACGGCAACAGTTGAGCAGTTAACCTTCGCAGCCTCCCTCAGGCTCTCATTCACAGCTTGTTTCAGACGCTGTATGGCTGTTCCCTGGTCAAAGTCTGTGAACCGTGGACCAACTGCATGGACCACATACTTACAGGGCAGATTGCCTGCATCTGTCACAATGGCGTCTCCTGGCTGCAGTCGGCGGTTATTACGGACATGTTGATCACTGAGCTCCTGCAGCCGTGGACCAGCAGCCTTGAGTAGTGCTAAAGCCAGGCCTCCAATATGCTGCAGGTCTTCATTGGCTGCGTTGACTACTGCGTCCACTTTGAACTTGCAGATGTCAGCCTTACTGACGGAGACCAGGATTCCATTGTGTGTCCTCACCTCACAGCAGGATGATGGGCCAAATCCTTTCTCCCCATCTTCATCATCGCCCTCTTCTTCCTCCAGCATGTAGTCTTCCTGCAGCAGCACCACACAGCCATGCTCCTTCATCGCCATGGAAACAAACATTCTTCCCTCCTCTTGAAAGTACTTTCTTGCTCCAGGCTTCATGATGGTGAGCTTATCAGTGCAGAAAGGTGCTACCATCTTCTGAAAGATCTCTTTGACCTTCTTGACGTAGAGACGCGCTCCAGAAAGGACCATTTTGGGCCTTCTGGGGTCAAAGTGGATGTTCACCTCATCACGCTTGGCAAAATGTTCCCAGTCCTGGGATTTGTTCTCCTGGATGAATTTAACCACGGCACAGGACTTGAGAAGGACAGCCTCTTCGACTCGTGAATAGTTTTCAACAAAGTCCCGGAGACTATTGCTGACCTCTCTGACCGGGTCCAGGAAGCCAGACACAATGATTCTGTCTCTCCTCTCTGGGTGAAGCTTTATCACCACTGTTCTTTTCTTTAGGGAGTTGTAGGCATCCACCAGCTGGTTGTTCAGATATTTCCACTCAGGCTTCCTCAGCACCTCCTGATCCTCCACCATAAGGCTTTGCAGGGACAGGGCAGTCTTCACCCTCTGCTCTGCATCAGCCAATGCTCTGTCTGAGCTACCAGTCAGAAGTACCTTTCCACCCTCCACTCTGTACACAGCGTTGATGCCCCGGGACGTGAACAGGTCCTGGGACATCTCCATACTGTCCACTGACCTCAGGAAGTCCAGGAGTTGGGGGTCCAGATTCAGCTGCTTCTTATTCATCTTGAGCTCCCTCTCCAGAATCCAGTTCTTCATCTTGTACACCTCTGCAACAAGACCTGAGAGAACCAACTTCTTGGTGTCGTCTCTGTAAGAAAAACCCATCTCTGGGGCTTCGTCTGCTGCGCGCTTCAGAAGTCCTTCCTGCTGTAGGATATAGAACATGGCAGGGGACATGTCCATCTCCTCCGAGATGCCATCCTTCTGCCTCTCTATCCGACTCATGGCCCTCTGCATGAGGTCTTCCACCAGCCCCTGGAGTCGCTTTGTGTCTTCGGCCAGACCTGCAACTGTCAGAGACCCTTTGGAGGCATCCATAGCTAGGACAGCATCCTCTTTCACCACCGAGCGGACTTGTTTCTCCACTGCCTTCCACGCTGGGGCACTTGCAAAACACTCAAACACAGCATATTGGGCCATGATGTCACGGAAGACGATCAAGGCATTCTGCTTCCATCCATCTACATGTTTGCTTGTTAGTCCTTTCTGCCTTAGCAGGGTTGGCAAAGGACTGAGTTTTACCTCAGGAGTATCCATGTCTACTTGACAGAAGTGGGCCTTCATCTGGTCAGTGATGCGGGAAAACTGTCTCTTCGTGGAGAGGAATTTCCATATGGCAGAATGCACACACTCTATGAAGGGGTCAGGCATCTTCCACATTGGCCTCTCCTTTCCATACAAGGCAGTTCCTAAGGACTCGTAATATGGATACACGTTGACTGGGACTTTGCCAATTACAAGACGTTTATCTAGAGTGGTGTGCACAACTGAAATGACATAGATAACGAACTGTCTGTTATAGCATGAACTGAGGGCAGAAACTGAATATTTCTGTCGAGGCCAGCAACAGAATAGCAATGCTACATTAAATTATTCTTATAATAGAAATAAATAGATTACCAAATAAACAAATGGATTAACATTTATTTAATAAAACAGCTCATTCAAACAGCAGGTTTTACCTTCTGGTGCATGGAAGGTGACAATGGCTGCCTGTTCCTCACGAAACACAGTGATGTCCTTTGCTGGGCCAGCCCACTTCTCAATGTAGAGCTCCAGCATATCCTGAAGTATGTTCGAGGCCAGGTTCTCCACTCTCACACTCTGGCACCTCTCTAGCAACCGGCCAATCAAACCCTGCTTCTGGAAACTCTTGTTGTTCTTGCTCTCAGTGAGAAAACGCTCCACATCTAAAGACAGGAGGCAATCATATCCTTAATATCATGCACAACAGTTTTTTAAAATATAATCCCGTCATGTGAGGGAGAGATCTGTTTTAAAATGCTTCAGAAATTAAATTCATTGTTTATTTTTTGTTGTTTAAAAAAAATCGATAATTTGAAATAGTGACCAACCTTTGGGATTATTGAAGGTCACAACAGCTCTGTTTGTCTCACTGATGACCTCCAGTGAGAAGTTGTCTTCCTCCAGGCCAGAGATGGTCTCCACCAGCAACAACAGCAAGTCTCTCGACATGCTCTCAGGAACTCTCTCCAGCACCACAGCAGAGCTCTGAGGAGACACCTCAGCTCCACCTCCCTCTCCAGGCCCACTCTCAGAGTTGGGATCTTCCTGTGCTTCACTTGACACATCTGGGATTAAACACACTAGATATTCATATCCAATAACCTCATTCATAATTTCACCTTTCTCTGACTTCACCGGCACATTTCTGCCTACGACAAATTTACAAGTAGATATGGCCTGATAAGGCTGCCTTTTGCAACACTGTCTAATGATATGCCAATAGGGATCATTATGAAATGTATTAGGCAAAACATTCAATATAATAATATTAGGTCAAGGGAATGCATCAACAACCACAGAAGCAAGGAAAAGATGTTACCTGACAATTCATTGCTTGTAGCACCAAGCTGGAAAACAAGCAAAACAAACTAAATGTATATGTCAAATAGTTAACCAATGGGCATCTTTACAAGTATGCTGTTTAATAGTAGCCATAAAAATAATGTATTATCTGTTACGGTGCGTGAATGAGGACCCAAAAGCGAATTAACTTAAACAGAGCTTCTTTAATTACCAAACATAGGTAGGCTCAGACGGACCGGCAGATTCCGACAGGACAAGACAAGGTTACAGCAAACATGACGACAGTCTGGTTCAGGCATGAAACACAACAAACAAGAATCCGACAAGGACAGGAACAAAAACAGAGAGAGATATAGGGACCTAATCAGAGGGAAAAAGGGAACAGGTGGGAAACGGGGTGACGAGGTGGTTAGGAGGAGACAAGGCACAGCTGGGGGAAAGAGGGGGAGAAAAGGTAACCTAACAACGACCAGCAGAGGGAGACAGGGTGAAGGGAAAGGGCAGAGACAAGACACAACATGACAGTACATGACAGTACCCCCCCACTCACCGAGCGCCTCCTGGCGCACTCGAGGAGGAAACCTGGCGGCAACGGAGGAAATCCTCGATCAGCGCACGGTCCAGCACGTCCCGAGAGGGAACCCAACTCCTCTCCTCAGGACCGTACCCCTCCCAATCTACGAGGTACTGGTGACCACGGCCCCGAGGACGCATGTCCAAAATTCTACGGACCCTGTAGATGGGTGCGCCCTCGACAAGGATGGGGGGGGGGGGGGGGGGAAGACGAGCGGGGGCGCGAAGGGCGGGCTTGATGCAGGAGACATGGAAGACCGGGTGGACGCGACGAAGGTATCGCGGAAGAAGAAGTCGAACTGCGACAGGATTAATGACCCGAGAAATACGGAACGGACCAATGAACCGCGGGGTCAACTTGCGAGAAGCCGTCTTAAGGGGAAGGTTCTGAGTGGAGAGCCAAACTCTCTGACCGCGACAATATCTAGGACTCTTAGTTCTACGCTTATTAGCAGCCCTCACAGTCTGCGTCCTATAACGGCAAAGTGCAGACCTGACCCTCTTCCAGGTGCGCTCGCAACGTTGGACAAAAGCCTGAGCGGAGGGGACGCTGGACTCGGCGAACTGAGATGAGAACAGCGGAGGCTGGTACCCGAGGCTACTCTGAAAAGGAGATAGCCCGGTCGCAGACGAAGGAAGCGAGTTGTGGGCGTATTCTGCCCAGGGGAGCTGTTCTGACCAAGACGCAGGGTTGCGAAAAGAAAGACTGCGTAAGATGCGACCAATAGTCTGATTGGCCCGTTCTGCTTGACCGTTAGACTGGGGGTGAAAGCCGGAAGAGAGACTGACGGAAGCCCCAATCAAACGGCAAAACTCCCTCCAAAATTGAGACGTGAATTGCGGACCTCTGTCCGAAACGACGTCTGACGGAAGGCCATGAATTCTGAAAACATTCTCGATGATGATTTGTGCCGTCTCTTTAGCAGAAGGAAGCTTAGCAAGGGGAATGAAATGAGCCGCCTTAGAGAACCTATCGACAACCGTAAGAATAACAGTCTTCCCCGCTGACGAAGGCAGTCCGGTGACAAAATCTAAGGCGATGTGAGACCACGGTCGAGAGGGAATAGGAAGCGGCCTGAGACGGCCGGCAGGAGGAGAGTTACCGGACTTAGTCTGCGCGCAGACCGAACAAGCAGCCACGAAACGACGCGTGTCATGCTCCCGGGTGGGCCACCAAAAACGCTGGCGAATGGAAGCAAGCGTACCCCGAACGCCAGGGTGGCCGGCTAACTTGGCAGAGTGAGCCCACTGAAGAACGGCCAGACGAGTAGGAACGGGAACGAAAAGAAGGTTCCTAGGACAAGCGCGCGGCGACGGAGTGTGAGTGAGCGCTTGTTTTACCTGCCTCTCAATTCCCCAGACAGTCAACCCGACAACACGCCCCTCAGGGAGAATCCCCTCGGGGTCAGTGGAGGCTACTGAAGAACTGAAGAGACGAGACAAAGCATCAGGCTTGGTGTTCTTAGAGCCCGGACGATAAGAAATCACGAACTCGAAACGAGCGAAAAACAGCGCCCAACGCGCCTGACGCGCATTAAGTCGTTTGGCAGAACGGATGTACTCAAGGTTCCTATGGTCAGTCCAAACGACAAAAGGAACGGTCGCCCCCTCCAACCACTGTCGCCATTCGCCTAGGGCTAACCGGATGGCGAGCAGTTCGCGGTTACCCACATCATAGTTACGTTCCGACGGCGACAGGCGATGAGAAAAATACGCGCATGGGTGGACCTTGTCGTCAGAGAGGGAGCGCTGAGAAAGAATGGCTCCCACGCCCACCTCTGACGCGTCAACCTCGACAACGAACTGTCTAGAGACGTCAGGTGTAACAAGGATAGGAGCGGATGTAAAACGATTCTTGAGGAGATCAAAAGCTCCCTGGGCGGAAACGGACCACTCAAAGCACGTCTTGACAGAAGTAAGGGCTGTGAGAGGAGCTGCCACCTGACCGAAATTACGGATGAAACGACGATAGAAGTTCGCGAAGCCGAGAAAGCGCTGCAGCTCGACGCGTGACTTAGGGACGGGCCAATCAATGACAGCTTGGACTTTAGCGGGATCCATCTTAATGCCTTCAGCAGAAATAACAGAACCGAGAAATGTGACGGAGGAGGCATGAAAAGTGCACTTCTCAGCCTTCACAAAAAGACAATTCTCTAAAAGGCGCTGGAGGACACGTCGAACGTGCTGAACATGAATCTGGAGTGACGGTGAAAAAATCAGGATATCGTCAAGGTAAACGAAAACAAAGATGTTCAGCATGTCTCTCAGGACATCATTGACTAATGCCTGAAAGACAGCTGGAGCGTTAGCGAGGCCGAAAGGAAGAACCCGGTATTCAAAGTGCCCTAACGGAGTGTTAAACGCCGTCTTCCACTCGTCCCCCTCCCTGATGCGCACGAGATGGTAAGCGTTACGAAGGTCCAACTTAGTGAAAAACCTGGCTCCCTGCAGGATCTCGAAGGCTGAAGACATAAGAGGAAGCGGATAACGATTCTTCACTGTTATGTCATTCAGCCCTCGATAATCTATGCAGGGACGCAGAGACCCGTCCTTCTTCTTGACAAAAAAAAACCCCGCTCCGGCGGGAGAGGAGGAGGGGACTATGGTACCGGCGTCAAGAGCTACAGACAAATAATCTTCGAGAGCCTTACGTTCGGGAGCCGACAGAGAGTATAGTCTACCCCGGGGGGGGGTGGTTCCCGGAAGGAGATCAATACTACAATCATACGACCGGTGTGGAGGAAGAGAGGTGGCCCTGGACCGACTGAACACCGTGCGCAGATCGTGATATTCCTCCGGCACCCCTGTCAAATCACCAGGCTCCTCCTGTGAAGAAGAGACAGAGGAAACAGGAGGGATAGCAGACATTAAACATTTCACATGACAAGAGACGTTCCAGGAGAGGATAGAATTACTAGACCAATTAATGGAAGGATTATGACAAACTAGCCAGGGATGGCCCAAAACAACAGGTGTAAAAGGTGAACGAAAAATTAAAAAAGAAATGGTTTCACTATGATTACCAGAAACAGTGAGGGTTAAAGGTAGCGTCTCACGCTGAATCCTGGGGAGAGGACTACCATCCAGGGCGAACAAGGCCGTGGGCTCCTTTAACTGTCTGAGAGGAATGTCATGTTCCCGAGCCCAGGTCTCGTCCATAAAACAGCCCTCCGCCCCAGAGTCTATTAAGGCACTGCAGGAAGCTGACGAACCGGTCCAGCGTAGATGGACCGACAAGGTAGTGCAGGATCTTGAAGGAGAGACAGGAGTAGTAGCGCTCACCAGTAGCCCTCCGCTTACTGACGAGCTCTGGCCTTTTACTGGACATGAAGTGACAAAATGACCAGCGGAACCGCAATAGAGACAGAGGCGGTTGGTGATTCTCCGTTCCCTCTCCTTAGTCGAGATGCGGATACCTCCCAGCTGCATGGGCTCAGCACCCGAGCCGGCAGAGGAAGATGGTAGTGATGCGGAGAGGGGGGCGACGGAGAGCGCGAGCTCCTTTCCACGAGCTCGGTGACGAAGATCAACCCGTCGCTCAATGCGAATAGCGAGTTCAATCAAGGAATCCACGCTGGAAGGAACCTCCCGGGAGAGAATCTCATCCTTTACCTCTGCGCGGAGACCCTCCAGAAGACGAGCGAGCAAGGCCGGCTCGTTCCAGCCACTGGAGACAGCAAGAGTGCGAAACTCAATAGAGTAGTCTGTTATGGATCGATTGCCTTGACATAGGGAAGACAGGGCCCTGGAAGCCTCCTCCCCAAAAACAGATCGATCAAAAACCCGTATCATCTCCTCCTTAAAGTCCTGATACTGGTTAGTACACTCAGCCCTTGCCTCCCAGATTGCCGTGCCCCACTCACGAGCCCGTCCAATAAGGAGAGATATGACGTAGGCGACACGAGCAGTGCTCCTGGAGTAAGTGTTGGGCTGGAGAGAAAACACAATATCACACTGGGTGAGGAACGAGCGGCATTCAGTGGGCTCCCCAGAGTAACACGGCGGGTTATTGATTCTGGGCTCCGGAGATTCGAAAGCCCAGGAAGTGGCCGGTGGATCGAGGCGGAGATGGTGAACCTGTTCTGTGAGGTTGGAGACTTGGGTGGCCAGGGTCTCAACGGCATGTCGAGCAGCAGACACTTCCTGCTCGTGTCTGCCTAGCATCGCTCCCTGGATCCCGACGGCTGAGTGGAGAGGATCCGAAGTCGCTGGGTCCATTCTTGGTCGGATTCTTCTGTTACGGTGCGTGAATGAGGACCCAAAAGCGAATTAACTTAAACAGAGCTTCTTTAATTACCAAACATAGGTAGGCTCAGACGGACCGGCAGATTCCGACAGGACAAGACAAGGTTACAGCAAACATGACGACAGTCTGGTTCAGGCATGAAACACAACAAACAAGAATCCGACAAGGACAGGAACAAAAACAGAGAGAGATATAGGGACCTAATCAGAGGGAAAAAGGGAACAGGTGGGAAACGGGGTGACGAGGTGGTTAGGAGGAGACAAGGCACAGCTGGGGGAAAGAGGGGGAGAAAAGGTAACCTAACAACGACCAGCAGAGGGAGACAGGGTGAAGGGAAAGGGCAGAGACAAGACACAACATGACAGTACATGACAATTATCCATCAGTTTGAAGCCCTGGCTAGCCTGTCGAGCCAAGACAGCACTAATTTAGCCTGCAGTTAAACTCTGTTAAGCCAAAACTAAAATCTTGCAAAATTTGGACAGCTGCATGCTTAGATTTTTGTTTTTGGTCCGAAAAGATTGTAAAATCATGAGAATTTCAGCTAAATATATAGATAGATATACAGTGCCAGTCAAAAGTTTGGACACAATAAACCATTTTCTATATTGTAGAATAATAATGAAGACATCAAAACTATGAAATAACACATATGGAATCATGTAGTAACCCAAAAAGTGTTGAACTCAAAATATATTTATTATTTTGAGATATTCTATATATGAGATTCTTCAAAGTAGCCACCCTTTGACTTGATGACAGCTTTGCACACTTGACATTATCTTAATCGCTTCATGGGGTAGTCACCTGGAATGCATTTCAATTAATACGTTTGAGCCAATCAGTTGTGTTGTGGTGGTACAGAAGTTAGCCATAATTGGTAAAAGACCAAGTACATATTATGGTAGGAACAGCTCAAATAAGCAAAGAGAAAGGACAGTCCATCCTTACTTTAAGACATAAAGGTCAGTCAAGCCGGAAAATTTCAAGAACTCTGAAAGTTTCTTCAAGTGCCGTCGCAAAAACCATCAAGTGCTAGGATGAAACTTGCTCTCATGAGGACCGTCACAGGAAAGGAAGACTCAGAGTTACCTCTGCTGCAGAGGATAAGTTACCAGCCTTAGAAATTGCAGCCCAAATAAATTATTCAAAGTTCAAGTAACAGACACATCTCAACATCAACTGTTCAGAGTGGACTGCGTGAATCAGGCGTTCATGGTAGAATTGCTGCAAAGAAACAACTCTTAAAGGTTACCAATAAGAAGAGACTTGCTTGGGCCAAGAAACACAAGCAATGGACAAACCGGTGGAAATCTGTCCTTTTGTCTGATGAGTCCAAATTTGAGATTCTTGGTTCCAACCGCCATGTCTTTGTGAGACGCAGAGTAGGTGAATGGATGATCTCCGCATGTGTGGTTCCCACCGTGAAGTAGGGAGGAGGAGGTGTGATGGTGCTTTGCTGGTGACACTGTCTGTGATGTATTTAGAAATCAAGCCACACATAACCAGCATAGCTACCACAGCATTCTGCAGCGATACGCCATCCCATCTAGTTTGCACTATATGGGACTATCAATTGTTTTTCAAATGGACAATGACCCAAAACACACCTCCAGGTTGTGTAAGGGATATTTGATGGAGTGATGGAGTGCTGCATCAGATGGCCTGGCTTCCACAATCACCTGACCTCAACCCAATTGATTTGATTTGATTTTTTGAGACGGTTTGGGATGAGTTGGACCGCAGAGTGAAGGAAAAGCAGCCATCAAGTGTTCAGCATATGTGGGAACTCCTCCAAGACTGTTGGAAAAGCATTCCAGGTGAAGCTGGTTGAGAGAATGGCAAGAGTGTGCAAAGCTGTCATCAAGGCAAAGGGTGGCTACTTTGAAGAATCTAAAATCTAAAATATGTTTTGATTTGTTTTACACTTTTTTGGTTACGATGTAGAAAATAGTAAAAATAAAGAAAAACCCTTGAATGAGTAGCTGGTCCAAACTTTTGACTGGTACTGTATATAAACTACCTCCAACTGTAAGTGCTGATAGTGTGAAGTGGAAACGTCAAGGAGCAGCAATGGCTCAGCTTCGAAGTGATAGCCCACACAAGCTCACAAAATGGAGCGGCGAGTGCTGAAGCATGTAGCGTGTAAAAATTGTCTGTCCTTGTTTGAAACACTCACTACCGAGTTCCAAACTGCCTCTTGAAGCAACATCAGCACAATAACTGTTGGTCTGGAGATTCATGACATGGGTTTCCATGGCCGAGTAGTGTAAAGCTCGCCTCCGTTGGACTCTTGAGCAGCGGAAACGCGTTCTCTGGAGTGATGTATCATGCTTCACCATCTGGCAGTCCAACGGAAAAATCTGGGTTTGGCGGATGCCAGGAGAACGCAATCTGCCCCAATGCATAGAGCCAACTGCAAAGTTTGGTGGAGGAGGAATAACTGTCTGGGGCTGTTTTTCATGGTTTGGGCTAGGCCCCTTACTTCCAGTGATGGGAGATCTTAATGCTGCAGCATACAATGAAATTCTAGACGATTCTGTGCTTCCAACAATGTTGCAACAGTTTGGGGAAGGCCCTTTCCTGTTTCAGAATGACAATTTCCCAGTGCAGAAAGAAAGGTCCATACAGAAAAAGGTTTGTCGAGATCGGTGTGGAACAACTTGACTAGCCTGCACAGAGCCCTGATCTCAACCCCATCAATTGGAACGCCGACTGTGAGCCAGGACTAATCGCCCAACATCAGTGCCCGACCTCACTAATGCTTTTGTGGCTGAATGGAAGCAAGTCCCTGCAGCAATGTTCCAACATCTAGTGGAAAGCCTTCCGAGAAGATTAGAGGCTGTTCTAGCAGCTTTGGTCATGTCGTGAATATATACAGTTGAAGTCAGAAGTTCACTCTAGTGACTCCCCATCCCGCATGCGGGAGCGTAATCATCGCCTGACACTAACTAGCATAACGCAACGGACATAAATATTCCTAGAAAATATTCCTATTCATGAAAATCACAAATGAAATATATTGAGACACAGCTTAGCCTTTTGTTAATCACCTTATCATCTCAGATTTTCAAAATATGCTTTACAGCCAAAGCTAGACAAGCATTTGTGTACGTTTGTCAATAGCCTAGCATAGCATTTTGTCCAGCTAGCAGCAGGTAACTTGGTCACGGAAATCAGAAAAGCAATCAAATTAAATCGTTTACCTTTGATGAGCTTCAGATGATTTCACTCACAAGACTCCCAGTTAGATAGCAAATGTTCCTTTTTTCCAAAAATATTATTTTTGTAGGCGAAATAGCTCCGTTTGTTCTTCACGTTTGGCTGAGAAATCGCCTGGAAATTGCAGTCACGAAAACGGCTAAAAATATTCCAAATTAGCTCCATAATATCGACAGAAACATGGCAAACGTTGTTTATAATCAATCCTCAAGGTGTTTTTCAAATATCTATTAGATAATATATCCATCGGGACAATTAGTTCTTCAGTAGGACCGATTGGAGTAATGGCTACCGCTGTATTTTACGCGAGAATCTCTCTGGGAGCATCAGGTGACCACTTGCGCAATGTAGCCGCTTACGGGTATTCTTCAACATAAATGCGTAAAACTACGTCACAATGCTGTAGACACCTTCGGGAATACGGAGAAAGAGTAATCTGGTTGATAGCCCATTCACTGCTCAATAGGGACTCATTGGAACGCAGCGCTTTCAAAACATGAGGCACTTCCGGAATGGATTTTTCTCAGGCTTTCGCCTGCAACATCAGTTCTGTTATACTCACAGACTATATTTTTACAGTTTTGGAAACTTTATAGTGTTTTCTATCCTAAACTGTCAATTATATGCATATTTTAGCGTCTTGTCCTGACAAAATATCCTGTTTACTACGGGAACGTTTTTTTTCCAAAAATGAAAATACTGCCCCCTAGTCACAAAGACTCGTTTTTTAACAACTCCACAAATTTCTTGTTAATTAACAAACTATAGTTTTGGCAAGTCGGTTAGGACATCTACTTTGTGCATGACACACGTAATTTTTCCAACAATTGTTTACAGACAGATTATTTCACGTATAATTCACTGTATCACAATTCCAGCGGGTCAGAAGTTTGCATACACTAAGTTGACTGTGCCTTAAAACAGCTTGGGGATTCCAGAAAAGGATGTCATAGCTGTAGAAGCTTCTGATAGGCTAATTGATAATTTGAGTCAATTGGAGGTGTACCTGTGGATGTATTTCAAGGCCTACCTTCAAACGCAGTGCCTCTTTGCTTGACATCATGTGAAAATCAAACGAAATCATCCAAGACCTCAGAAAATAAATTGTAGACCACAAGACTGTTTCATCCTTGGGAGCAATTTCCAAATGCCTGAAGGTACCACGTTCATCTGTACAAACAATAGTACTCAAGTAGAAACACCATGGGACAACTCAGCTGTCATACCGCTCAGGAAGGAGACGCGTTCTGTCTCCAAGAGATGAACGTACATTGGTGCGAAAAGTGCAAATCAATCCCGGTACAACAGCAAAGGACCTTGTGAAGATGCTGGAGGAAATAGGTGCAAAAGTATCTATAATCACAGTAAAACGAGTCCTATATCAACATAACCTGAAAGACCGCTTAGCAACTGCTGTACTCTTCCGTAAAATACGCCAGAGTACAGTTTGCAACTGCACATGGGGACAAAGATCCTACTTTTTGGAGAAATGTCCTCTGGTCTGATGAAACAAAAATAGAACTGTTTGGCCATAATGACCATCGCTATGTTTGGAGGAAAAAGGGGGAGGCTTGCAAGCCGAAGAACACCATCCCAACCGTGAAGCACGGGGGTGGCAGCATGTTGTGGGGGTGCTTTGCTGAAGGAGGGACTGGTGCACTTCACAAAATAGATGGCATCATGAGGTAGGAAAATTATGTAGATCTTTTGAAGCAACATCTCAAGACATAAGTCAGGAAGTTAAAGCTTGGTCGCAAATGGGTCTTCCAAATGGACAATGACCAAAAGCATTCTTCCAAAGTCAAGGTTAGAGGTCGACCGATTAATCAGAATGGCCGATTAATTAGGGCCGATTTCAAGTTTTCATAACAATCGGAAATCGGTATTTTGGGGCGCCGATTTAAAAAAGAATATATATACGTATATATATTTTTAATGCCTATTCTTATTTTCAATGACAGCGGGTTAACTGCCTGTTCAGGGGCAGAATGACTGATTTGTACCTTGTCAGCTCAGAGGTTTGAACTTGCATCCTTCAGTTACTCTAACCACTAAGTTACCATGCCGCTACCCTGCCGTATTGTTTTCGTTGAGTGAGAGGTTATTTTCCTGGCACCACTCTCCCTGTCTCGTCATTGTTGGTAACTATATTAATTGGGGTCAGGTCAAAAAGCATTAAACATTTATGGCAATTTAGCTGTCCTGGGATATAAACATTGAGTTATTATTTTACCTGAAATGCACAAGGTCCTCTACTCCGACAATGAATCCACAGATAAAAGGGTTAACCGTGTTTGTTTCTAGTAATATCTCCTCCTTCAGACTTCTTATTTTTCTGACTTTATATGGCAGTTGGCAGCCAACTTTAAGGTGCATTACCACTACCAACTGGACTGGAGTTTGGACCTCAGGTCATCTTTCAATCACCCACGTGGGTATATACTCCTAAAAACCAAGGAGGAGATGGCAGAAGAAGGACTTGCCGTGTGTCATGAGTCACAAATAGAACCAAGTTCTATTTTAGCGCCTGGCTACACAGACGCTCGTTGATGTGCAAGCAGTGTGGGTGCAATGATTGAATAACATTCATGTGTACATTTATTTTGCAACGCTTGCACACGCGATGCAAGTGGTGTGGTCAGTATGTAAGAGTTGTTTCGGTTTGGGCCGGGCTGAGTTTATGGTTTGCTCAACATGCAACATAATCAGATTAATATAACAGTTTGAATAAAATGTTTACATGCTTTGCAAGAAGAACGATTACCCTAATAATCCTGTTTACATCTGAAATCAGGCAACTTGATGGCACTCTGATAAATGCATAAAATCGCCAATCAAAATAAACGTTCTACCACATTTAAAAAAAAAAAAAGTATTTTTTTTATTTAACCTTTATTTAACCAGGTAGGCTAGTTGAGAACAAGTTTTCATTTGCAACTGCGACCTGGCCAAGATAAAGAGTAGCAATTCGACACATACAACAACACAGAGTTACACATGGAATAAACAAAACATACAGTCAATAATACAGTAGAACAAAAGAAAACAAAAAGTCTATATACAGTGAGTGCAAATGAGGTAAGTTAAGGAAATAAATAGGCCATGGTGGCGAAGTAATTACAATATAGCAATTAAACACTGGAATGGTGGATCACATTGACCATGTTAATTGTGGCAAACATATATGATTCTGGGTTCAGACATATAAAGTTTGTATGTGAAAACTACTTCTAAGACGCATACATTCAGTTGTTCCAAACTCACTTAATTTGCGCTATAGAGTTACAGTAGGCTCGCTCCTTTGCTGCTAGCACATCCATTAATCAAATATACAGCTGGTTTGCAGATTAAGGTGTTTACATTTCCTAATAATTCAAAAGATTGCAACGATAAAAAGGTGTTTTAATCGACGCGTGCTTACTTCGATTTTGACCATACGCCGTTTAAGCGACCATACGCCGCTCAAGATAAGCTACGCCGTTTAAGATAAGCAGAGTAAGGGGTTTACATGACTATTACAATCTGCCTACTGCCATAATCATTTTAATATCAAATTACTACTGTGGATGTAAACATAGTGTTATTGTAATTTATGTTTGAGACCAACGCGTGTGTCACGCCCTGACCTTAGAGAGACTTTTTATTTCTCTATTTGGTTAGGTTGGGGTGTGATTTGGGTGGGCATTCTAGTTGTTCTATTTCTTTGTTGGCCGGGTATGGTTCCCAATCTGAGGCAGCTGTCTATCGTTGTCTCTGATTGGGGATCATACTTAGGCAGCCCTTTTCGCACCTTAGATTGTGGGATCTTGTTTTTGTGTAGCTGTGAGCAGCCCAGAACGTCACGTTTCATTTTGTTTTGTTTGTTGAGTTTCATATTTATTAAACATGTGGAATTTTATGCACGCTGCGCCTTGGTCCAATCATTCTCTAAACGAGCGTGACCATGGTTGTGTGAAAGGTGCCCATGTATCTATCACAGAACTAGAATTAGATTCACTTTCTATGATCTCTCTGCTCTGATAGACATGAGCCTGCAACTCTCATCTCCTACGGCGTTGCACTTCTTTTTTTATTTCCTAATGGAATCATAGCATCGCGAAGGGTTCTGAAGGAGCTGCACCACCCCTGATCAATTGAAATACCTTTGCCAAAGTCATATAATTACTGCTGTGTGCTCAGAAATAAATGAAATAATTCAGAATTGCCTAGCCATGAGAAGGTTAGACACAGAGGATCAATAGTTTATTTCTTTTTAAAAATAGCCTAGCTGTGGAGTGTAGTCCAATAACAAGGCATAGCCTACAGTTGGGAATGCGCAGGAAATCTGTCAGTGAAATAACAGGATGAAGTCTAAACAGGCCTTTCGCCTTTTTGCCCCTGAACGAGGCAGTTAACCCACTGTTCCTAGGCCGTCATTGAAAATAAGAATGTGTTCTTAACTTACTTGCCTAGTTAGATTAAGGTTAAAAAAAACAATAAAAAAACGAGCTAATCGTGGACTTCAGAAAACAACAGAGGGAGCATGCCCCTATCCACATTGACGGGCCCGCAGTGCAGAAGGCGTACACATCACTGACGATCTGAAATGGTCCACCCAAAAAGATAGTGTGGTGAAGAAGGTGTAACAGCGTCTCTTCAACCTCAGGAGCCTGAAGAAATTTGGTTTGTCACCTAAAACCCTCACAAACTTTTACAGATGCACAATTGAGAGCATCCTGTTGGGCTGTATCACAGCCTGGTATGGCAACTGCCCCACCCTCAATCGCAAGGCACTCCAGAAGGTGGTGCGGTCTGCCCAACGCATAAACGGGGGCAAACTACCTGCCCTTCAGGACACCTACAGCACCCGATGTCACAGGAAGGCCAAAAAGATAGTCAAGGACATCAACCACGTGCTCAGCCCGCTATCATCCAGAAGGTGAGGTCAGTACAGGTGCATCAAAGTTGGGACCGAGAGACTGAAAAACAGCTTCTATCTTAAGGCCATAAGACTGTTAAATAGCCATTACTAGCCGGCTTCCACTCGGTTACGCAACCATGCACCTTGAAGGCTGCTGCCCTATATACATAGACTTGGAATCACTGGCCTCTTTAATAATGCAACAATAGTCACTTTAATAATGTTTAAATGACTGTTTAGGCCTAAAAGCTCATCAATAAGCTAAGGACGGGACTAAACACCTCCCTCCGCCACTGGATCCTGGACTTCCTGACAGGCCGCCCCCCCAGGTGGTAAGGGTAGGTAACAACACATCTGCCATGCTGCTCCTCAACATAGGGGCCCCTCAGGGGTGTGTTCTCAGTCCCCTCCTGTACTCCCTGTTCACTCATGACTGCACGGCCAGGCACAACTCCAACACCATTCAATTTGCCGATAACACAACAATGGTAGGCCGGATCACTGACAACGACGAGACAGCCTATAGGGAGGAGGTCAGAGACCTGGCCGTGTGGTACCAGAACTACAACCTCTCCCTCAACGTGATCAAGACAAAGGAGATGATTGTGGACTACAGGAAAAAGAGGACCGAGCACACCCCCATTCTCATCGACAGGGCTGTAGTGGAGCAGGTTGAGAGCTTCAAGTTCCTTGGTATCCACATCACCAACAAACTAACATGGTCCTAGCACACCAAGACAGTCGTGAAGAGGGCACGACAAAACTGAAAAGATTTGGCATGGGTCCTCAGATCCTCAAAAGGTTCTACAGCTGCACCATCGAGAGCATCCTGACTGGTTGCATTACCGCCTGGTATGGCAACTGCTCGGCCTCCGATCGCAAGGCACTACAGAGGGTAGTACGACAGAGCCCAGTACATCGAGGGTAGTACTACAGAGCCCAGTACATCACTGGGGCCAAGCTTCCTGCCACCCAGGACCTCTATACCAGGCGGTGTCAGAGGAAGGCCCTAAAAATTGTCAAAGACTCAAGCCTCCCTAGTCATAGCCTGTTCTCTCTGCTACCGCACGGCAAGTGGTACCGGAGCACCAAGTCTAGGTCCAAGAGGCTTCTAAACATCTACCTCCAAGCCATAAGACTCCTGAAGATCTGATCAAATGGCTACCCAGACTATTTGTAGTGCCCCCCCCCCCCCCCCCACCACACACCACTGCTACTCTCTGTTGTCATCTCTCCATAGTCACTTTATAACTCTACCTACATGTACATATACTACCTCAAATAACCGGTGCCCCCGCACATTGACTCTGTATCAGTACCCCCCTGTATATAGTCTCGCTACTGTTACAGTGCCTTGCGAAAGTATTCGGCCCCCTTGAACTTTGCGACTTTTTGCCACATTTCAGGCTTCAAACATAAAGATATAAAACTGTTGTGAAGAATCAACAACAAGTGGGACACAATCATGAAGTGGAACGACATTTATTGGATATTTCAAACTTTTTTAACAAATCAAAAACTGAAAAATTGGGCGTGCAAAATTATTCAGCCCCTTTACTTTCAGTGCAGCAAACTCTCTCCAGAAGTTCAGTGAGGATCTCTGAATGATCCAATGTTGACCTAAATGACTAATGATGATAAATACAATCCACCTGTGTGTAATCAAGTCTCCGTATAAATGCACCTGCACTGTGATAGTCTCAGAGGTCCGTTAAAAGCGCAGAGAGCATCATGAAGAACAAGGAACACACCAGGCAGGTCCGAGATACTGTTGTGAAGAAGTTTAAAGCCGGATTTAGATACAAAAAGATTTCCCAAGCTTTAAACATCCCAATGAGCACTGTGCAAGCGATAATATTGAAATGGAAGGAGTATCAGACCACTGCAAATCTACCAAGACCTGGCCGTCCCTCTAAACTTTCAGCTCATACAAGGAGAAGACTGATCAGAGATGCAGCCAAGAGGCCCATGATCACTCTGGATGAACTGCAGAGATCTACAGCTGAGGTGGGAGACTCTGTCCATAGGACAACAATCAGTCGTATATTGCACAAATCTGGCCTTTATGGAAGAGTGGCAAGAAGAAAGCCATTTCTTAAAGATATCCATAAAAAGTGTCGTTTAAAGTTTGCCACAAGCCACCTGGGAGACACACCAAACATGTGGAAGAAGGTGCTCTGGTCAGATGAAACCAAAATGGAACTTTTTGGCAACAATGCAAAACATTATGTTTGGCGTAAAAGCAACACAGCTGAACACACCATCCCCACTGTCAAACATGGTGGTGGCAGCATCATGGTTTGGGCCTGCTTTTCTTCAGCAGGGACAGGGAAGATGGTTAAAATTGATGGGAAGATGGATGGAGCCAAATACAGGACCATTCTGGAAGAAAACCTGATGGAGTCTGCAAAAGACCTGAGACTGGGACAGAGATTTGTCTTCCAACAAGACAATGATCCAAAACATAAAGCAAAATCTACAATGGAATGGTTCAAAAATAAACATATCCAGGTGTTAGAATGGCCAAGACAAAGTCCAGACCTGAATCCAATCGAGAATCTGTGGAAAGAACTGAAAACTGCTGTTCACAAATGCTCTCAATCCAACCTCACTGAGCTCGAGCTGTTTTGCAAGGGTAAATGGGAAAAAAATTCAGTCTCTCGATGTGCAAAACTGATAGAGACATACCCCAAGCGACTTACAGCTGTAATCGCAGCAAAAGGTGGCGCTACAAAGTATTAACTTAAGGGGGCTGAATAATTTTGCACGCCCAATTTTTCCGTTTTTGATTTGTTAAAAAAGTTTGAAATATCCAATAAATGTCGTTCCACTTCATGATTGTGTCCCACTTGTTGTTGATTCTTCACAAAAAAATACAGTTTTATATCTTTATGTTTGAAGCCTGAAATGTGGCAAAAGGTCGCAAAGTTCAAGGGGGCCGAATACTTTCGCAAGGCACTGTATTTCACTGCTGCTCTTACTTGTTACTTTTATCTCTTATTCTTATTTTTTTTAATTGCATTGTTGGTTAGGGGCTCGTAAGTAAGCATTTCACTGTAAGGTTGTATTCAGCACATGTGACTAATAGAATTTGATTTGAGTTGAAATAATGTTTACATACTGCTTTACTCCTCTCATATGTTTATATACCAGAGGTGGAAACAAGTCATTGTTTTACAAGTCACAAGTAAGTCTCAAGTCTTAGCACTCGAGTCCCAAGTCAAGTCCCAAGCCAAGACAGGCAAGTACGAGTCAAATCTCAAGTCAAGACCGAGAAGTATCAAGTCAAGTCTCAAGTCCTAAACTTTAAGTTTTGAGTCATAATGTGCTCTTCACCAAATGTAATACCATTTCATATTTTTAACAAGACTAATAGTTATTATATTACATTTACGCAAATCATGAATGCTTTAAAAATATATTTATTACTTTCCAAATAAACTTTATATTTCCATGGAAATACATGGGTAGCCATGAGAAAGACCCCCCCCCCCCTCGACTATCGAGGATCGCTATGGGGTGCAATTGGGCGATGTAGGCTTGTACACAATCACCCAACCTTAACACACACACACACACACACACAATGTGGTTACAGTAGGCTAACATATGTCAATGGCTTTAGGAACAGCCGCAACATCAGGCAGGATTTAGGCTACCAACTGCCTAGCTAGTTGTAGCTCAATCTTGGGTGCAATGATAACGTTCCCGCACTGACTGACTGTGTGGAGGCTCATTGATTTAACGTTACGTTAGCCAACATGCTACACTGGCAAAGTTATGAATGATATAGCCGTCGGCTATATTAGCCCCGACTTACCGTTCTTTGTGCAGCTGCAAATGTCAAACAAAGTTGGAAGTTGTTGCGCCTCCGTCTGTCATTATCTTCCCGCATGTTTTGCAAGTTGCAATCCGTTTTTTGTTGATACAGCGTAGTCTTTATATCCAACATTTTTGGGGGTATCATCTTTCCAAGGGCTCCATCTGAATTCACTTGCCGACATTCCTCTGCACTGCCACACGTAACTTTTTCTCAGCTGGCACAATTTGATTGGCTGCTGTCTGATTCAAACTGTAATCCGTTAAATTAAGAGTTGATGTGCTGCACACTTTTTCAATAGCATAATTTTTCATATTTGGGCTTGGAGATGGTATCAAGTCAGTTCGAGTCAAAAGGCTCAAGTCCAAGTTAAGTCGCGAGTCATTCGTGTCAAAGTCGAGTTGCAAGTCATCATATTTGTGACTCGAGTCTGACTCGAGTCCAAGTCATGTGCCTCGAGTCCATACCTCTGGTATATACTGTATTCGATTCTACTGTATTTTAGTCAATGCCACTCCGACATTGCTCAAACTAATATTTATATATTTCTTAACTCCATTCTTCTACTTTTATATTGATGTGTATTGTTGTGAATCGTTTTTAGATACTACTGCACTGTTGGAGCATTTCACTACACCCACAATAACAGGGGAAAAAAAGAAAAAAATATTTGGTTTGATTTGGTTCAGAGTTCATGTTGATATTTCAACCTGCGTGTCTTGATCGCGTCTGGTGTGGGTGGACAAAATCAACATGTGATCGATGGTGGACGAACTTGCCAAGCGGTCTGGTTAGCATGTTACATGCTGACCACACCGCTCGAGTAGCGTGCGCAAGCTTTGCAAAATAAATGTACACATACATGTTATTCAATCATTGCACCCACACTACTCACAAGTGGCTGCGTAGACAGGCGCTAAAATATAACTTGGTTCTATTTGTGACACTTGACGTGCTGGAAGTCCCGCCTCCCCCATCTCCTTATTGATTTTTAGGAGCCTATACCCACGTGGGTGATTGAAAGATGAACTGAGGTCCAGACTCCAGTCCAGTTGGTGGTGGTAATGCACGTTATCCACTATGGGATTGGTATTCCTTAACCTTTATTTTCAAATGTAGGAACTGGTTCTACAGTTTGACACCAATGCTGTCTCTGGCTCCACATCCCCCGCCCGGCTATCTAGATGTGGGAAGCTTAGTGTATTTTCTGTAGGGAATGATGATCATACATGATCCATCATGTATGACAATTCCTGGGAGTGTGTAAACTTTTTTATTACAATAGCATTTTTGCATGTTCTCTATAGTTATGTACTTGAAAATGTATAAATGTACCAATTCGGCACATTTAGGCAAACTCCTGGCAGACTTCATACAAAATGTTTTGTAGTAATGTAATTCTTCACTGGATCAGTCTGAAACTTTGCACACACACTGCTGCCATCTTGTGGACAACATCTAAGTTACACCTAAAATTCTATTTGAATGTATGACCTTTCTCTTGCATTTCAAAGATGATTGGGGACAAAAATAGAAAACATATGTTTTTTTGTTTGTATTATATTTTACCAGATCCAATGTGTTATATTCTCCTACATTAAAGTTGGTTGCCAACTGCCATATAAAGTCCAAAGAAGAAGGAGGAGAGATTACTAGAAACAAACTCAGTTTACCCTTTTATCTGTGAATTAATTGTCAGAGTGGAGGACCTTGTGCATTTCAGGTAAAATAACAACCCAATGTTTAAATCCAAGGACAAATTAGCTAGCAACAGCAAGTTAGCTAGCTAAATTGCCATAAATGTTTAATGCTTTTCAACCTGCCCCCAAATGAATATGGTTGGTTCAGAGTTTGTTTTGATATTTCAACCTGCATGTCCTGATCGCGTCTGATGTGGGTGGACAAAAATCAGCATGCGGATGGGCAGTCAGACTGGTCAGCATGTTAGAATATCAGGCCTGGGCTGAAAATCTACTTTTTTACATTATGTTATTTATGAAGGGGGAAGGGGGGCAGATCAATTAATGAAGAGGCAACTCGAATTAACTTTTTACCCCCAGAGGTCAGGGATACGCCAAATAAAAATGTGATTCACATTTTTTTTTTCATATATATATCGTTTTTTTTCTTCACATTTTCATGCTCCATCTGGCACTATTACATGTATGTGCATGTTCTTGTATGCATTTATTTGAATGAGAATGTGTGTATATGCATGTGAACAAACACCTGCATGGCATCAGCCTCAGGCAAACCAACACTAGCTGTAAAAACACTACCCCTCAGTGTCATAAACTTACTTATTATTGTTTTATTTTGACTATCTGTCAACTATTCTGTGATGTTTAACGTACAATTTCAATCTATCTAATCGAATAGAATCAACTCATTGCGAGTTTAAGATAAATACTTTTACTTAAAGTATTAGTAATTGACTGACCCGGTCTCTCCAGATCTCCTAACAGTACTTTTGCTAGGGTCAATTTTAGATCAATGCCACAGATTGCATTTTCAGACATTCCTGAACCTGAGACAAGAAACAGGCTACCTGTGGGCAATACCAAAATAAATGGTCTATTGATTCTGTATCCTCACAACAAAATCTGCAGAGCTTCGATGATTTTATGCCCCAATTTTTCAACATTTTGATGGTGGCAAAAATTCTATATAATCATTTTATATAGTCTTGAATCTTGTTTTTCTTTTATATCAACTCATATACCATGGAATCAGTACATCAAAAATCTCTTTCCAACTATTTTGCAATCTGTATGGCACAGTTGTCAACACCCTGGTCCTCAACTGAAACTGGTATACTTTCCTATTTATGCTATTTTTATTCCTCCGCCAGTTTTGATCCTTTATATTGGGCAGACAGACCAGTTCCCTACCTCCTCCCGCTGCCACCTGCCTCCTCCATTTTTGGGGATCAGTTATACTCTAGGATTAGTAGTTGGACTAAATTACTATTACACCATAAACACCTCAGTCATTTCTTTTAGGATGCTCAGTGAAGCTAAATGTCAATGTTTTTAGTTCTAATGAGGCCAAAACTCAACAGCTCACGCCACCAAGCAGGAAACAGCCTATGCTTTGATTGAAACAAAATACAAGGTAAATAGTATGTAACATCATCGTTTCTAATTCGCTCACGAAACAGTAATTCAAGAAGATCTTAATGCATATTCCCATGAAACTGATTGAGATAAAAAATGATTGAAATGCAGTTTGGAGCTTGAACAAGTATTTGATACACTGCCGATTTTGCAGGTTTTCCTACTTACAAAGCATGTAGAGGTCTATAATTTTTATCATACGTACACTTCAAATGTGAGAGACGGAATCTAAAACAAAAATCGAGAAAAATCACATTGCATTATTTTTAAGTAATTAATTTGCAATTTATTGCATCATAGGTACACTTCAACTAAAGAGCTACCCGGAGTCATATCGCACGGCGGGAGGGTAAGACACACTGACACTGTCAAACAATAAACAGTGTTCGAGAGGAGAACTGGAATTAACAGAATTCCGGGGGCCATCTCTCGAATGAAGTAACCCTCCCACCCCTGTCACCCCTGTTTTTGTTCATAGAAGTGACGATGTGTCTGGCTCTTGCTAAGTGATGTGTTCTAGGGGAAAGGGTGGGGCTTCACATGGAAGCTGTTCGTCTGAGCTGTCTTATCGTGGGTGACATATTCCTGATACAGCACGTCCTAATTTGACCCAGGGTTTAAACGATGAGGATTTTGTTCCAAAATAAGCATAAGAGATCCCTAGATCTGGGTAGACAGGAAGTTAGAGTAGAGATTGGGAAGGATCTCTCAATGGAGTTTTATGTAGCCCAAAATGGGAGTCTCTAACTACATGGCAGTCTAGGACACTGAGCCATTATGGCATATATCGGTGCAGGTTCCCATATTGATCGTGGACACAGGTCATAGCTCATTTGGAGAGAGAGGGCTATATGAATCCACTCACCCAGTATGGAAGGACAAAGTATACATTGATAACATTGGGGTTCCACGGACGTGGACTGGATTAATTATATTTATTATAATCAACAGCGCTTTAACAATTATACCAGAGATGCTATTAAAGGTTTTGCAGAACAGACTGAAGCAACCAGCCTGATGGCTTGGCAGAATAGATTTGCATTAGATAAGTTATTGGCTGAAAAGGGAGAAGTATGCGTGATTATCGGGACCATGTTTGTGCTTACATCCCAAATAACACAGCTCCGGACGAATCAGTGCCCGAAGCCTCAGCTGGTTTGACCACCCTGGCTCACGGTTTGGCAGAAAACTCTGGGGTGGATACCTCTGACTAATTGTTTTGATAGCATGTTCGGAAAATGGGAAAAAATATTAGGATCACTGTATTATGGGCTACATTCACCTGTGTGACTGTTTTAGTTTTATGGGGCTGTTGTCTAATTCCCTGTGTATGAGGCCTTATTTCCAGGACTCTGGAGAAATCGATGGCAATAGATGGTGAGGTACCAGCGGATTCCAGGTTCTGACCCGTGGAGTGCTGAATGTATGTCTACAGAACAAGTGGACGAAAATTATAAATTAAATTATATTAAATTGGGAGGGTGTCCGTATGGGGATTACATGATAACCGACTTGGGACAGTTCTGGGATTGGAGAAGAGGGTATCCTTATAGCATAGGGGATCCCACAAAGGTGGATAGGTTTTCCATGATATGGGGAAAACCTGGGAGCACTGTTGAACTTTGTAAAGGTGATGAAATCCTACTAACCATCAAAACTATTAAGCTCTCTGATGCAGGCACTTACACCCTCGGACTACAAAGGACCGAGACAGACACGATGGGTGTGTTTTCTATTAAGGTGCTGCCAAAACCAGAGGTCCCAGATGAACCAGGGCCAGACACACTCCTCTACCACCCCTGGACCGAACCTGCCACCACTGTGTTAAAAATTCCATTCAGGTAATTAATGTTAGAGACTATTCAGCTATTGATCAATTAGGCACTGAGACTGGTTTTGATGGTAGGGACAATTTGTGGCTGTCTTATATGAGGTATACAGCTAAGACCCTGAAAAGAAAGGACTGCATGAGTTACATGAAACATTGGTCATGCTATACCTGTTCTGGCTACACACCCATTTGCTATAGGAGAAGGAGAGGGGTGGTTGTGTATTCTGAGAGTTTTTTTTACCAGGTTCAGCCCAATTCAACTCTCTGTTCCTCTTTGAGCCTTGTGTTTCCTACCGTACCTCCTCATCGAGCCCCTTGGTGTGTTAAGGCATATGGGGGCAATTACAGTTGCATCATGGGTACAGGTAATGGCATTGATTATGGGAGATTGCCTGAAGCTGATTGCAGTAGTAACATAACCATTAATTCCACTTGGCCAGTTACAGGCCTAAACCAAACTAGTGGTCTGGCTGATGTGTGGTGGATCTGTGGATCCAAAAGAGTGCTGAGACCCATTCTTAGAGGAGACTGGCAAGGTACGTGTGCTCTGACCAGTTTGATAATTCCACTGATCATTGTTGATGTTACTGCTGAACAGCTGTTGGGTTCTGTATCCAGGGGACCTGAAAACATTCCATCCCATGAGAGACATAGACGTAGTGCTCCATGGACAGAGGATGTAGTTGACATACACGCTAACCTGTTGGGAGTGCCAGTGGGGGTTCCTCATGAGTTTCAGGCCTTGGGTAGGAATGATGGACTCTGGCACTTACTACCTATTATGGGTCCAGCCATAGTGGATGCTAGACAGACTGCATGGATGAATTATATCTACTATAATCAACAGCGTTTTGTGAATTACTCCCGTGATGCACTCACTGGTATGTCTGAACAGCTCGAGGCCACATCTAGGGTTGCCAGACAGAATAGACTTGCTTTGGATATGCTTCTTGCCAGTCAGGGGGGTGTCTGTAAGATGTTCGGTGAACAATGTTGCACGTATATTCCTAATAACACCAGTCCAGAGGGTAGTATATCTAAGGCCCTTAATGGGCTTGGTGCACTATCTGCTGAGATGAGGACCATGGCGGGGGTGGAGGAGTCTGGACTGTTCTCTTGGTTGGGAGCCTGGTTTGGTAAGTACACTGGTATGGTGGTTACTGGATTTCTGACCCTAATTCTTGTATTTTTGTTATTGATGTGTTGTGCTGCTTGCATCATACCGTGTTTTAAGAAGTCTGTTACAGATGTGGTGAAGGCTTCAGGCATGATGCCTTTGCTTGATGATACAGTTGGAGATGCTGATACTGAATCATGCTTTCAGGGGAGGATGGGACTGACTGAGGATGACCCATGGTATGCTGTGGGTGAGGTAGTGGAATAAATATTACACCACCACAGTTCCTTGTTTTACATTTTTGTTTTATGATAAGTTTTCTTTCCAGAATGTTTGTTCTCCCTGTTGTGAAGGTTTGGAGTCCCTGGGTGGCATGGTGCCCACCTGGTGCAGGATAGGAGTAGCTGAGAGGACCAGATGGTTTATAATAATGCTTTGCTCTGCTTTACTCTGTTTTCCATGACCAATGTTTTATCCTACATCTTACATGTCAATAAACAATATAGTCTTATCCTGTTTTTGTCAAAAGGGGGAGACAAAAGCATTGTTGATTTGTATTTTTTCTTGGTTGATTTTTCTTTTCTGTTTTTCTGTAAAAAATAAATAAAAATAAAAATAATTATGTTTTTGTTATTTTCATGAAATGCTATTAACATATTACTATGTTGGGACCGCTGAAATAACGGATAATGAGTGACACCCTAGGGGGTGTCAAAAGGGGGACTTAAATTTGACACCATTTTCTTTATTCTGTTTTTAAACGAGCTGTTGTTCTCTTTTGACATGAGGGTTGTAAGTTCCTAGGTGGCTGGTAGCCAATCTAGTACATAGTGGGATCGAATGGAGGACATGAAGGTATTTTAAACTTTGTCACTGTTATATGATTCATTGCTGAATTTTTGTTCACACCCTTGGGGTTGTGAAAAAGGGGGATTGTTGGATGTGGATGTGTGTATGTGTTATGCAACATAGCTGACTTGAAACATTGTTAAAAGTATCAGGGCCATGGGACTTTCTCATGATGGAAAAATACAGAGAAGCATGAAGACAGGAACTGTTCAAATTAGTTGGGAGGGGGGCACATTCAGAGCGGGGTGTTGCGAGAACAAGCGGTCTTTTGTTAGATAACAGGAGCCAGGTGCGAGATAACGATATGAGCGCATGGATGTTCTTTACAGCAACAGTTACATCTATCAACAGAAGCGCCAAGAGGCAGGGACCCGCCTGAGCGCCTGCAATAGGCTGAGCAAGTTTAAACCACGCCCAGTCTCTACTGTGATAGGCCAACAGACGGGTTGGAACTGTCTATCACAGTATAAAGAATACATACGTCTTGTCAGTTCTCTGTTCTGCCCTGCGTGGTATTACAGTGAGCCCGTATATACGAAAGTTGCATTTGCCATTTATTACTTAGCTAATAAAAAAATACATAGTATAAAATCGGTGACTCATTGTTATATTTATCCTGATACCAGATTCTAATTTACGCAACCCTAACACTTGGCAAATTGTGCTGTTAAGACACTGATGCACTTTGCAACCATGTACCTATGTGAGAGTTGATTCTCGGCCCTAGGTAGCATGAAAACTAAATACAGGCACAGACTTTGTGTGGAAAAGTATTTAAGACTGAGACTCTCTCCAATACAACCCAACATTGCAGAGTTATTTGCATCTTTTCAAGCACACCCTTCTCATTAACCTGTGGTGAGTTATTCCGAATGTTCGATGAACAAATAAGGTTTTAAGATGGTTCAATAAAGAGCAAAATTATTGATTATTTTATTATTATTTGTGCCCTGGTCCTTTAAGAGCTCTTTGTCACTTCCCACGAGCCGGGTTGTGACAAAAACTCACACCTATTCTTATGTTTAATAAATGTATCATATAGTGTGCGTGTGGCAGGCTTACAAAAAAACAGCATTTGAGATTGCGCTGACCCTGGTGCTAAAGGGGATCCTCAGCTGGAGGTTGAATGTTTGAAGGGGTACAGGACTATAAAAGGTTTGGGAACCACTGACATGAACTACTCACCGACAGAGTGCAAGCCTCTTTCAGATTTCCCCCGGATGATGATGATGACAAGCGCAACTTCACAGTTTCATTGTCTACAGTAATTTCGTGGTTATCTCTCGATAGAACGCTTTCCCTGACTGTGGAGACAAATGCGACATCATGCACACGTCACTTTACTGGAAGTCACTTGTACATATTTACATTTGTATGGTTAACACTATTTCACTATTATGATATCCTACAGTGGGCTATAAAATGACAACTATACGATACAAATCGTCATCCGTGGTGATCTGCTTACCATCCTCAGATTTGAAATAAACAGTTGCGCTAGTGGAGCGTTGATCCTCGTAGTGCACCAAGCAGTCCCCTCCACTCGACTTCTTTTTACTTTGAAAATAAATCTGAAGCTTGTTCTGTATCCCTTTAGAGACAGAGTTTGTCCAACTGACGTCTATAGTGATGGGATAAGGATATTCATCCATCGTTTCACCCCTCATGCGAATACTGTTTGGGTATGAAACGCGTCGTCCTATTCTTTCACTGCATCCACTGTTTCACTTTCGTTTCAGACTCGGTTGACGAGGAAATCGTGTGTACAGTGGACCTACTGATCATATAACCATGCCTTATATGAGTAGGCCGTGGGATATAAACTTATTAACCTATACTTTCTCAAGTAATGTGTTTAACTTAAGAACATGTTGTTTAAAACAAAATGGCGAATGGAAACGATTTATATTCATTATATTTTCACTTGCTTAACCATTAACAAAAATAATGATTGTTAGTTAATGCTCTTACGTGATCACAGACAGACATAGGCAAGATGTCCCAATGGACAGGACCTCACAGGAGGAAGGTACACATGTTCAACAGCAGATGACACTATGCCTCAGATAATGCCTTTGCTAGAATTTTCTGAGAGCTGGAGCAATGAGGGAATCCTCTTTCTGTCTCTCTGTGTGTAAATCATTCTCTTTCCATGGGCCCTTACACAGAAAGACAGATTGACAGTCACTGGATCCAGGTTCGAGTCCTGGTCGGGGGTTCCCCCCAAATTTGCTACACTAGTTAACTGCTGCGCTGCACTCATTTTCCTGGCAGTAAACAGTCTGTAGTCTATTGAGTCACAGGTGTAGGACTACCAGATGATGCACAGAGGGAAATATGGCACAAGGGAGGGAGGGACAGCATGGGCTAAGGATGAGGTGGGGCAGTTGCTGCTCAGGACACTGACAGATACTGTATGCTGACAGACTGCATTCTCCTGGCGGTAAACATTCCGTAGTCTATTGAGTCACAGGTATAGGACTACCCGATGACGCACAGTGGAGGGAGGGACAGCATGGGCTAAGGCTGGGGTGGGGCTGTTAGCTGTCTCCAAATTGAAGCATCATTAAAGCTTCTAATATTTTTAATATCCTCAAAAGAGAGGAAATATGATGGAAAAATATGATGGAAAAAATAGCTCAACTGGGAAAGATCTTAATACACTGTACCTCAGTTGACAAACACAAAATCTATTTTGTAGACATTTCCTCTACTTCTCTACCCGTCTGTTGTCTTTATCCATCTCTCTGTCTGTCTCCATCTTGTCTTTTCCGATCTGTTGACCTGACTGTCATTCGAGGTAAAATGTTTTAGAGTAAAACAGAGTAAAACATCCTGTAGATTGAAGCTTTATTTATCACGTGAATAAAATGCACAGCAAACCTTTATTACTCCCATAGTTTATAATATGTTAAAAACACCAACACTGCATCAGAGAAAATACAACATGAACACACACTCCTACAGAGAAGTGTGGAAAATAAATTGATCCGAAATAATTTCTAAATCCAGAAAGATTGATACTGTGTACTCCTCCGGAAGCCAGACAAGAAGGACAGAGGGAGAGTAAACAAGCGGAGCCTGAATAAAGTATATTGTGATATTGCGGCAGAGTTTCGATTTTTTGCTAGGTGTTTCAGAGATAAATTACTTTTCCACTCAATCCTGCCTGTCCTGTTGTAGTTTTTACTGTTTAATACTGTTTCTTTACTCCTCCTGACTCCATGGATTGAAGCTGTGGCTCTTATTAGTTTTTGGTCTCCTCTTTTTATAGTGGGGGCTCCAATTCTCTGCATTACCGCTCTCTTCACATTCCGCATGCTATCATTCACACTTATGCTGCAGTACAGACGGATGTGTAGGGGGGAGATAAAAATGGGGGGAAAAGGGGTGAGATAGAAACCTAGATACAGAAAGGGGCAAGGTGTCATGAGTATATCTTCCTCTCTCTGTGTTTCTGTTTCTCTTTTTTTGTCTCTAATAGAGCATGGCGTTTCTCAGAGTAGCTTTCTGAAAAATAAATGAGTCAGGACTGTGAGGCTTGCTTCAGCTGCACTGTCATGATGGGGAGGGAGCATGTTAACTCCAGTGCTTCCCACAGTTGTGTCAAGTTGGCTGGATGTCCTTTTGGTGGTAGACCATTCTTGATACACACGGGAAACTGTTATGTGAAAAACCCAGCAACATTCCAGTTCTTGACACACTCAAACTGATGCACCTGGCACATACTACCATACCCTGTTCAAAGGCATTTAAATTTTTTGTTTAGCCCAATTACCCTCTGAATTGCACACATACACACTCCATGTCTCAATTGTCACAAGGCTTAAAATCCTTCTTTAACCATTCTCCTACCCTTCATCTACACTGGTTGAAGTGGATGTAACAAGTGACATCAATAAGGGATCATAACTTTCACCTGGATTCATCTGGTCAGTCCATGTCATGGAAAGAGCAGGTGTCCTTAATGTTTTGTATGCTCTGTGTATATGTAAACAGACCATAAATGTCAACATTTTTGTTTTCTTGGAAAGCTGAGAGAGAGAGAATATAGTTGACGATATGTGTCAGAAAGTGATCGATTACTTATGTCTGTGTCTTATGTTTATGCCCTTGACAGGATGTCCTCATGCTATTTAGGGTGTGCTTATGTAACATGATAGTGCATCTGTTTCTTCAAAGTAAAGGAAATGTTTGCAATAAAAAGTAATGGCCTGATGATTGATGTGTAGTGACCTTGTTGAACTGAAAGAAAATGTGTTTGAAAAAATGTGAAACATTTTCAGCTGGAGACTTATATTTCCCTCACTAACTTTAAACATCAGCTATCTGAGCAGTTAACCGATCACTGCAGCTGTACATAGTCCATCTGTAAATAGCCCACCCAATCTACCTACATCATCCCCATATTGTTTTTATTTACTTTTCTGCTCTTTTGCACACCAGTATCTTTACTTGCACATCATCATCTGCTCATTTATCACTCCAGTGTTAATCTGCTAAATTGTAATTACTTCGCTACTATGGCCTATTTATTGCCTTACCTCCTCACGCCATTTGCACACTGTATTTAGACTTTATTTTTTTCAATTGTGTTATTGTACTGTACGCTTGTTTATTCCATGTGTTACTCTGTGTTGTTGTTTGTGTCACACTGCTTGCTTTATCTTGGTAGGTTGCAGTTGTAAATGACAACTTGTTCTCAACTAGCCTACTTGGTTAAATAAAAGTGAAATAAAACATTTAAAAAAAAATTAAAAACAGTTGGGAATGTTTGTAGTGAATGGGGGAGGCCCGAGTTTGAACTGTGAAAAATGTGAAACAGTTGGGAATTTTTCTAGTGAACTTATGGAGCTGCTCGGTAGTGAGCTTGTGACCCCTTGTAGAATGAAAAAGTCATTTCCGTGGTCGGTCTGCCTGAGTATAATTAACTGTTAGACTTGTCCTATAACAAGTCTAACACAGATCAACCACAGAAAACTACAGAAAACATGTCTCCTAGAACAAGTCTAGGTATATTGTGTCCTTCATGTCTGGGTGACAATGACAAAACCATCGATGCCGTTCTTTGTGATTCACCTGATTGTTTTAATGGTGTGCTTGATATGACGAAACAAGTGCAGCAGTTTTTACACCATTGTGAACTTCTGTCCTCAAGACATAACTTGGGATTAACTGCAAGAAGGTTGTTCTATCATGGAAAAGAAAACATACAAAAACCTGGAAAGCCCTGGAGATCCAGTGTGGAAGAGACAATGTCTGAGGCTCTCACAGCTTTAAGACAGGGTTTTTGAGACTGATGGGGGTGTTGGCCCTTCCCAAGGCCTTGTTTTTCTCTAAGAAAGGAATTTAAACATGTATTGTGTAGTAATGTGTAGTATTGTTTAATAATAACTGCAATATGTATGCTTTTTGGTACTAAAGATTTTAAAATAAATGGTATTTACCTTCATTGAATGAAATATATCTTACTCTGGCCCTCTGTCTCTCCTCAAAGGGTGACTGACTGACTGATTGACTGACTGATTGACTGATTGACTGACTGATTGACTGACTGACTGACTGACTGACTGACTGACTCACTCACTCACTCACTCACTCACTCACTCACTCACTCACTCACTCACTCACTCACTCACTCACTCACTCAGGGTGTCAGGTTACACGCTAGGAGAGAGAGAGGGCACAGCCCCAAGGCTTTTTCTCTATGAGCAAAATACATTTAGAATCTTTCCTACAACAAAATAATAATTGCAATATGTATGCATTTCGGTATTAACACTTTTGAAGAAAATAAGGAGCATTAAAAATAATTTACCTTTAATGAATGAAATCTCTATTCCTCTGGCCCTCTCTGTCTCTCACCAAGTTGGTGTGTGTGTGGTTGTATCAGGTTAAAACCAGAGAGAGAACGTACTGAAAACATTATTTCTATGAACAAAATACATTTAGAATCTTTCCTACAACAAAAAATTAATTGTAAAAGGTATGCATTTATGTACTAAATATTTTGAAGAAAATAAAAGGGTTTTAAAAAGAATTTACCTTCAATGAATGAAATCTCGCCTCCAAGAAATCTCCCCTCTGCAATGCAGATGTGGAAGCACTGTGGCTAGTAAAAACACTCTAGAAAGGCAGGAACCTAGGAAGAAATCTAGAGAGGAACCAGGCTCTGAGGGGTGGCCAGTCGTCTTATGGCTGTACCGGGTCGAGATTATAACAGTACATGGTATTTATTATTTGACCCTGCTGGTCATCTATGAACATTTGAACATCTTGGCCATCTCATCCGGCACAGCCAGAAGAGGGCTGGCCACCACTCATAGCCTGGTTCCTCTCTAGGTTTCTTCCTAGGTTCTGGCCATTCTAGGGAGTTTTTCCTAGCTACCGTGCTTCTACACCTGCATTGCATGCTGTTTGGGGTTTTAGGCTGGGTTTCTGTACAACACTTTGTGACATCAGCTGATGTAAGAAGGGCTTCAAAAATACATTTTGATTGATTGATCGATTGATGGCCAAGATGTTCAAACGTTCATAGATGACCAGCAGGGTCAAATAATAATAATAATAATCACAGTGGTTGTAGAGTGTGCAACAGGTCAGCACCTCAGGAGTAAATGTCAGTTGGCTTTTCATAGCCATCCCAATATGACACTTTAAATACTTCACAGAAGACTGAAATGTAACAAAACACCTATTATGTTTATTGAGCTGTACACTGAGATGCTGTTGACCAATAAATCCATCCAGTGATTCCCCAACATCTTGTCAACATGGGTCCCAAAAATGGAGTAGATACTGTATCTTTTATACCAAATTCATATTCTTTAGTGTAGACAATAATTGTTTGATTTTTTTTCATGAGTGCTTGAGATGAATGGTCAAAAACTTCTATAAATATAAGTATGTTTGTAGCACAAAATATCACAAAAGATCTTACAGGTAGGTCCTCTTTCACTCTCTCATCATGTCACAAGCTGATAGGCTCCCAGAGGCAGGGCCATAAAAGGCCCCAGCTCACTCAACTGCCCTTCCCCTCTCCAACAGCTATCATCCCAGAACATCCTGAAGACTGAATAGCTCAAAGACAATTTGGGGATCTTTTCTTCCTCAAGGCGCTTTTTGAAGGTGAGTTGAATATTCAATGTGATCTTTGTATATATATATATATTATTTAGGACTGATATGTATTCATTGTTTTCATTGACATCTATGTTTAAAAAAATATGAAGGCTATTTATCCATTGAGCAGTAGCCATTGTTTTTCTTCATAATGTGTGTAGAAAATAGCTTCTGCCCTCTTAGGTTCTTTTCAACCCTCTTATTATATCAAAACATCTCAGGCTAGAAAATATGATTCGAAACTATGATTAGAAACTATGGCCAACTACAGTGCCTTGCGAAAGTATTCGGCCCCCTTGAACTTTGCGACCTTTTGCCACATTTCAGGCTTCAAACATAAAGATCTTAAACTGTATTTTTTGTGAAGAATCAACAACAAGTGGGACACAATCATGAAGTGGAACGACATTTATTGGATATTTTTAACTTTTTTAACAAATCAAAAACGGAAAAATTGGGCGTGCAAAATTATTCAGCCCCCTTAAGTTAATACTTTGTAGCGCCACCTTTTGCTGCGATTACAGCTGTAAGTCGCTTGGGGTATGTCTCTATCAGTTTTGCACATCGAGAGACTGACATTTTTTCCCATTCCTCCTTGCAAAACAGCTTGAGCTCAGTGAGGTTGGATGGAGAGCATTTGTGAACAGCAGTTTTCAGTTATTTCCACAGATTCTCGATTGGATTCAGGTCTGGACTTTGACTTGGCCATTCTAACACCTGGATATGTTTATTTTTGAACCATTCCATTGTAGATTTTGCTTTATGTTTTGGATCATTGTCTTGTTGGAAGCCAAATCTCCGTCCCAGTCTCAGGTCTTTTGCAGACTCCATCAGGTTTTCTTCCAGAATGCTCCTGTATTTGGCTCCATCCAACTTCCCATCAATTTTAACCATCTTCCCTGTCCCTGCTGAAGAAAAGCAGGCCCAAACCATGATGCTGCCACCACCATGTTTGACAGTGGGGATGGTGTGTTCAGCTGTGTTGCTTTTACGCCAAACATAAGGTTTTGCATTGTTGCCAAAAAGTTCAATTTTGGTTTCATCTGACCAGAGCACCTTCTTCCACATGTTTGGTGTGTCTCCCAGGTGGCTTGTGGCAAACTTTAAACGACACTTTTCATGGATATCTTTAAGAAATGGCTTTCTTCATGCCACTCTTCCATAAAGGCCAGATTTGTGCAATATACGACTGATTGTTGTCCTATGGACAGAGTCTCCCACCTCAGCTGTAGATCTCTGCAGTTCATCCAGAGTGATCATGGGCCTCTTGCATCTCTGATCAGTCTTCTCCTTGTATGAGCTGAAAGTTTAGAGGGACGGCCAGGTCTTGGTAGATTTGCAGTGGTCTGATACTCCTTCCATTTCAATATTATCGCTTGCACAGTGCTCCTTGGGATGTTTAAAGCTTGGGAAATCTTTTTGTATCCAAATCCGGCTTTAAACTTCTTCACAACAGTATCTCGGACCTGCCTGGTGTGTTCCTTGTTCTTCATGATGCTCTCTGCGCTTTTAACGGACCTCTGAGACTATCACAGTGCAGGTGCATTTATACGGAGACTTGATTACACACAGGTGGATTGTATTTATCATCATTAGTCATTTAGGTCAACATTGGATCATTCAGAGATCCTCACTGAACTTCTGGAGAGAGTTTGCTGCACTGAAAGTAAAGGGGCTGAATAATTTTGCACGCCCAATTTTTCAGTTTTTGATTTGTTAAAAAAGTTTGAAATATCCAATAAATGTCGTTCCACTTCACAATTGTGTCCCACTTGTTGTTGATTCTTCACAAAAAAATACAGTTTTATATCTTTATGTTTGAAGCCTGAAATGTGGCAAAAGGTCGCAAAGTTCAAGGGGGCCGAATACTTTCGCAAGGCACTTTATGTAAGAATGCTGTTCATTGACTACAGCTGATCATTCAACACCATAGTACTCTCCAAGCTCATCATCAAGCTGGACGCCCTGGGTCTCAACCCCGCCCTGTGCAATTGGGTCCTGGACTTTCTGACGGGCCGCCACCACGTGGTGAAGGTAGGAAACAACATCTCCACTTTGCTGACCCTCAACACTGGGGCCCCACAAGGGCAAACTACCTGCCCTCCATGACACCTACAGCACCCGATGTCACAGGAAGGCCAAAAAGATCATTAAGGACAACATCCACCCGAGCCACTGCCTGTTCACACCACTACCATCCAGAAGGCAAGGTCAGAACAGGTGCATCAAAGCTGGGACCGAGAGACTGAAAAACAGCTTCTATCTCAAGGCCATCAGAGAGACTGCTGCCTACATTGAGACCCAATCACTGGCCACTTTAATAAATGAATCACTAGTCACTTTAATAATGCCACTTTAATAATGTTTACATATCTTACATTACTCATATCATATGTATATACGGTATTTAATACCATCTATTGCACCTTGCCTATGCCGCTCAGCCATCACTCATCCATATATTTTTATGTACGTATTCTCATTCACCCCTTTAGATGTGTGTGTATTAGGTAGTGTCATGGAAAATTGCATGATTATGTTAGTGCTTGTAAGATTATTTTATGATCTTTGTATTGCATTAGAATGGTTGTTTTATGACAGAATATAATCTGTCGACTATTGTGTGTGTGTGTGTTCCACTGAGGATGGGCCTCTATGAGAGAGGAGATTTACGATGTCTTTGGCCAATAAAGCCTAAAGAGCATTCCAGATAGTGCGGTAGTACCAGGAACGAGATTAGAACCTTGTCTTAGAGACCAAACTGAACGATAATTTATAGCTAATGCTATCTGGCTATGGGATACTCCTTACTCAAGTAAAAGGCCCTTTGTGAAGTCCTAAGATCTGTGGTTCGTCATGTAAGTTGAGAGGGGTGTATCTTTGCTATAAAAGATCTCAGTTGCCATTATGTTGACATTCTCAACTTTTCATTAGAGATAGTGAATTGTTGAGAGTCAAATGCTATTGCAAAAGCTTAATCTAATTAAAGATTAAGTTTAAGTATAACTCTGACTGGTGTGTGGTTTGTAACTCTCCTCATTTAGTAATACAGGAAATTGCTACGACAGTAGTTGTTAGATTACTTGTTACATATTACTGCACTGTCAGAACTAGAAGCACAAGCATTTCGCTACACTCACATTAACATCTGCTAACCATGTGTATGTGACCAATAAACTTTGATTTGGTCTACAATAACCATTAGAGGTAGGAGTCGGAGTTGGAGTTATCATACACAGTCTCAGGCATTGCTAGCTCTGGATATTCCTTTGGTCTGTACAGAGTTAGGTAAAGCAGCTCTTTGCACCTTACTTGTGGAAAAAATCTCCAAGCCTCTATAAACGTTGATGTTTTGGTTACCTCTAGGTTAATTCAGACTGCTGAAAGAGGCCTGTTAAAACGTACTTGCAAAACCTCTAAAGGAGTTCATGAAACCATTCAACCATGGATGTATGTAAACATATTTAACACGTATTGCTTGCTACAGAAGACTACTGTTGTACATTGAATAGCCCTTCATCACTGTTACACCTCCTTGATGTGATAGTTCTCTATGTCTGTACATGTTTATAATCCACAAAGTGTGAATAGTGATTTCCTTAAAGTTATTACCCCCGTAAACCTGAATCTGAAAATACCTTTATGATCTTTCTTACCTCTTTAACTTTTGGGTTCTAATCCCCCTCTTTCAAAATCTTCACTGTGAACAAATCTTTAACATTCATGAACCTTCACTATATTTATCTCTAAAATACCAACAATAACTATTGTCTATTGTTATTCTCAATTACCTTACTGCCAAAATTAAAGTTTTATACTGTTAGTGTTCAAATACTGGAGAGTTGAGACCAAATCACGGACGCTGGACAGAGTGGATTTCAGTTGTAACGAAAGACAGTTTTAATGAGTCGGGGATATCTTGTCCCGCAGTTTTACGTGCACGGACCTAGTTCACATAACTCGGCAAGGAGCCAGGTGAAAAAGAGGCCTATACAATGGTTACATACATTTTTATACATAGAATAAAGTAGGTGGAGTCTTGTCGTTTCGGTCTTCTTGACTGGTCGGAGGGTTGGAGGCGGGCCTTGCTCTAGCCAGAGCGGGCCCCATTGGTGCACAGCAAAAGTTCTTTGCTCTTGGGACCGGCCAGTTAGAGGGAGATGAGATGTGTGTTTATATAAGGAAGAGGGGGTCAGTCTTATGGCTGGGTGTATGTGTTCTTACGACGGAATGTCTTTGTTTATATGAGCTATGTGTATGAATATTTATATAACAAATCCCCCTCTTCACGTCTATTAGACGTGAAAACTATAGCAGAAAGGTGGCGGTTGCAATCGTGGGTATACATAAGGTGGTGCTCCTAACCTTGTCTGGTTTGCATGGTGGGTCTGTAGGTGTAGTGCTACGTTTGGGACGGGAGTGATTGGAGGGAGTGATATCAGGAAAGGAGTTAGGGACATGTGTAGGGGTTGGTGTATGTGATGTGGCAGGGTGAAATAGTTGTTCAATTAACCATGTGAAAGTCCTAGGGTTACTCCAAATATCAGTAGGAATATCACAAATAAGGGACCAGATATCCCCAGCCTCACCCAGAGAGGGAGAAATTTCCCTCTAACTGGGCGAGGTTCCCTTCTCAGGGGAGGCGGAGTTTGATGCCGCATCACCTGAGGAAGGAGTGTCTTCATTTGGAATCGAATTTAGGCCGCTCAAATCAGCTCTGACTTCAGTCAGTGTTCTAGAAGGAATTGGGGCTGGGGTGCAATGTGTAAGGCGGTGTCAAGGTGTGCCTGATTTACCTTTGACCTGGACTGAGTGTGAAGTAACCTCCTTCACTTCGTACGGTCCAGTCCACCTGGGTTCCAGCCACTTTCTCTTGTGGACTGTAACCCTCACCCCGTCACCAACCTTTACCTTCAGTAGTGGCGTGTCCCCCGGCAGCTCCCCCTCCTGGACCTTGTGAACCTGGGTAGAGAGTGCTGCAGAGAGAACCGTCAGTTTTTTCACATAATTAGACATTACAATTTGTTGTACATCAAGGGCGGGCATATGACCTCCCTCCCTTGGTGGACCATGCATGACTCTACCAGTCATTATCCCAAAGCTATCTTAGCTTTTGGTTTGACGTTCCACCAGATTTTGGGATTGGGGCCTGTACACAGATCCAAATCTGTGGGTTATGCCAAATCTTTCTTCCACCTGTCTCAGGTGTTTGTTAAATGTGAGCCATTTGTCAAATTTGATTTGTCTTGGGATGCCATACCTGGGTATTAGTTTGGTTTGTAGCCACTTAAAAGACTGACCTAGCATCCTCCCCTTTTGTTAGTATTGCCTCTACCCATTTGGAGAACCTATCTACTATGACTAGGAGATAGAGTTTGCCTTTAGATAAATTTTCGGGGCCCATGTCGGTGTAGTCTATCCTAATATCCTGAAAACATGCATTAGGAATTACGTATGAGCCCATTGGTGTTTGATATGGTTTCTTTGGGTTGTGTCTGTCACAACCATTGCATTCGTCACAAAATAAATCATCGTCATAAAATAAGTCAGTCATATTTTTTATGTGAGGGTGCCACCAGATGTGCGAGGCCTTTTTGGAGGGTCTTTAGTTTGCCTTCGTGTGTGGGGCCATGTGTTTCTCATAAAAGTTCTGGGTCCATCAGTGTGGCCTGCTTCATGGGCATGGGCTGAGTCTGTATAGATATTCAGTCTTTCCTTTTCCTCTGATGAGGACCTGCGTCAATCCGATGATTTCAGCTAATTTGGCCGATGCTGGTTGAGGGTTGATGGCTGATTGAAGGGTGACATGTGAACCGTCTGGGAGTTGCTGTTTCCTTCTTCTGCCGTGGGTGGTTGGCATTTCTATGACCAGGGGATGGTGCTCCCAGTCATTCCCTGGAACTGCGGTTGGTTGTATGCGGGTTGCTGATGCATGGGTGTGGGTCCTGGTTGCTGATGTTCGTACTGTTGAGGTCTATTTCCACCCCTTTCCTTCCCATATGGACCTCTCGTAGAGTTCCACTGGCGTTGTTGTGGTGTGAGTGGGTATGGACACTCTCGTGAGTAGTGCCCTGGAGTTCTACAGTTGAAACAAACCCCTCTTTTTGGATGGCCTGGTATCCATTGCGGCTGGTATGCAAATTGTGGTTGCGGGGGATACCAAGGCCCCGGGTTGGCTGGTTGAGGACCGGCCTGCTGTTGAATCATCTGGGAGATAGTCTGGGCCACTATTTGAGAGATGTCTGTTTTGGTGCCCGTCTCCTTCGTTTCTTCCGCCACCATCTGTTTCTTAGGTTTTTCTCCTTGTTGTGCTTCCTTCAATTGGAGTTTCAGGAGTTGTACCTGGAGGGACTGCACCTGGCTCTCAGCACCCCCTCTTTCCTTGTTGTGCTGGGTCACATGGTGGTGCACATGAGTGTTGAATTGGGTCAGAGGAAGTGCAAACAACCCTACCGTTCCTCTGAGTTTGGTTTTAACATCTCCGGGACACCCGTTGACCACCATTTCCTTCCACATGCTGAGTGTGGTATCAGTGTGATCGAATGGTTCTTCGTGGACCGATCTCCATGTGGTCTTAGCCCTGTCCAGGTATGCTGCAGGTTGCTCACCTGGGTTGATTGTAAAGGAGGATAAGGTGGCATGGTTTCTTTCTGTAGGGTATGCTCTCCGTAGAACTTCCCATAATCTGGTACGGAAGTGGTCTATGGGCAGTGTTGGGGCCCGCCATCCAAGGTCAGCTGCTGTCATGAGGGCCTCCATGGTTCCGTGGTCGGTGGCTCTTGCTAGAAGTGCTTTCATGTCTCCTAGGCAGAGTTGCAGGCCTGACGTAAGTGTCTGCAGTTGAAGTAGCCACGCTGAAGCTCCTCCATGTAGGCTAGGCATCTGTCCCATCAGTGTTGTTAAATCAGTCATTTTCCAGGGCTGGTACTCCACAGTGTGTGCATCACCTGGTGTCGGTCGCAGGGGGTACTGTCCTGCCATCTCCTGCTCTCGCTCTCTTCTATCAGCAATTCTGGAGGACCGACGGAGTGTTTCGGACCCCATTGATTCGGTAACTTTGGTTACTGTTCCTCTCATTATGCCTTCCACACGGTAGGCTCCCTCTCTGTTGTTATCTTGGTTAGCTATTAGCTCCCTGAGTTCCTTATCTCGAGCTATTGATGATTTCAGCAGCTCCTGCATCTTAGTCACGTTTGGAGCTCCCATCGGAGCTGGGGTGAGCACCATGTCAATTTCTTCTTCGTTTTCGATGTCCATGTTCTGATGACAGTCCTCCCTATCCGTCTGATAGAAGTGGTTTGAATCTAATCTTGTTTGTAGGTGTCCTCTGGTTTCAGAGGTGAGAGAGTTCACAGAGGAGCATTGCGGCCTCCGTTCCTGGGGGAGGTCTCCTGCTCCTGGAATCCCAGTTTCGAACTGTTCACATACCATATGGCCAGCCGTTATCCCCAGGGTAATTTCCCCTTTTAACTCCCCTTGGTCTATTCTCAGAACTGGAGCCTGTATTGTGGGAGGTGCCCTGGGCAGGAATGGGTTGTGTGACGGGCTCCGGTGATTTTGTCCCTTTGAGTATGGCGGGGGCTGAACTGCCTCCATTGTCAATTGTGGATATAGTGAGGGAGAAACGGCCACAGGGGGAGCCGTGGGCAAGTTCTCAGGCGGAGCTTTAACATCCCCCGACGCCACAATAGCCACGCCCATCATGTCTGGTGTGTTTTTGGGCAGCACCCTCCTACTCTCCTGTATGGCCCATGTACCTATCTTGAGCTCCCCCTCTGCTCTCTCTCTCTCTCTCTTGTACCTACTTTTTTGAACCTGTGTATGTTGTTTCTCTCCGCCTCACTCGCTTTTGCATGCTCTACTGCGTCCTCTAATTCTGTCTGCATATCTTGGAGTTTCCCCCCTGTAGGTGGTCCTCCGCTAAAATAACCTGCTTGTGTCCATCTTATCCGTAATCCTTTCCACACTTTCTCCACTTTCCCATACTGTTTTTTACCTCCCGCTCTATCAATCATACTCTGATCTAAATAATCATTGAATTTTAGTTTGGGCGTGGTAGCTGCAGACATTTTATCTAGTTCGTCTGATAATGTGTATAATGCGTTATTTAGGTATATTCAATTCTTACTATGTGGTGTTTATTTCTATCGTTGTATGCGTAGCCTGTCCCTGGTCGAGACAAAGGGGGTTATCAGTATGTGACGCCCGCCACGTGTGTATTTCACCGGTATTTTATTTGAATTTGTTCAGCGATTCGTTTAGGTATTTTCTATAAATGATTATGCGATTTCCTTTTGGAACAATATATCAGTGAATATATGCGGTTCTATAACAATTTTCAGAGTAATTCTAGCTCTTTAGGAAATATAGATAGAATGTCTAGACAACCAAGAGTTGTTCAGTGAATTATTTAAATACTTTCTGTAAACAATTCAGTAAATTCCTTTATGAACTTATATCAGTAAATTCGAGCGATTCTATAGCAATTGTCAGAATAATTACATATCTTTAGGAAATATGGATAGAATAGAAAAACCCAAAAATCAGTGTGTAGCTTTTAGCGTCTGTCAAACAAAGTCTGTACTAAGCTCGGCGGCTTATTTAAATACTTTCTAGAAACAATTCAGTAAGTTCCTTTATGAACTTATATCAGTAAATTCCAGCGATTCTATAGCAATTGTCAGAATAATTTTAAACTTTAGGCAATATCAACAGGAATGAAAAAAACGAAAATCAGTATTCCATTCGATACTAAGGTGGCTTTGTCTACCAGCACGTGTGCATAATAGCCCAGTTACGTATCCCAACCTACTCCGCGACAAACGTTTCTTTCAATTTAATTTCCCCCATCTCCAAATCATGGAATGTCAACTCTGGTTCATCTTATGTTTATTGTTTGATGTGCAATAGCCACATCATTCCCGATCTCTGTCTAGTGGAAGGCCAAACTTACATATCCTATATCTATTCGACTACACCTCTAACATAACCAATTAAACAGTTTACAACTCATTCAATAGGATCTTTTACATGCAGATTCAGTCGATCTATTAATTAACTAAATCTCTAAACACAACCAATTAAACAGTTTAGAACTTATTCAATAGGAACTTTTACGTGCATACTACACTTCTACACAAAACCAATTAAACAGTAAGCACTTATTTAATAGGAACTTTTACATGCAGATTCAGTCGATCTATTAATTAACTAAATCTCTAAACACAACCAATTAAACAGTTTAGAACTTATTCAATAGGAACTTTTACGTGCATACTACACTTCTAATAATAGGCCAATTGATAAAAAATAAAAATACAAATAAAAAATAAAAACGAGCAAAACAAGATCTCCCCGATCAATGTCTTAGGTTCTTATGTAAAAAATTTGGGCACCGATTCATACTCACGCCCAGTACTTTCTGATCAAAATTTGGTTTAGGCTATAATACAATATGCAGATTTCGATATAACGGGCTCTGCTCACCTTTATAAAGAGCGCTCCGATCAGATTTCCTGAGGCAAGATGAATGGCTGGGGAAGTCACTCTTCCGTCTGATTTTTTAGCCGTGATCAGTCTCGTCCTCTCACACTAACTTATAATAGATCGAATTCGAGAACAACCAAACTCTGCTACCAATTCTGTTAGTGTTCAAATACTGGAGAGTTGAGACCAAATCACGGACGCTGGACAGAGTGGATTTCAGTTGTAACGAAAGACAGTTTTAATGAGTCGGGGATATCTTGTCCCGCAGTTTTACGTGCACGGACCTAGTTCACATAACTCGGCAAGGAGCCAGGTGAAAAAGAGGCCTATACAATGGTTACATACATTTTTATACATAGAATAAAGTAGGTGGAGTCTTGTCGTTTCGGTCTTCTTGACTGGTCGGAGGGTTGGAGGCGGGCCTTGCTCTAGCCAGAGCGGGCCCCATTGGTGCACAGCAAAAGTTCTTTGCTCTTGGGACCGGCCAGTTAGAGGGAGATGAGATGTGTGTTTATATAAGGAAGAGGGGGTCAGTCTTATGGCTGGGTGTATGTGTTCTTACGACGGAATGTCTTTGTTTATATGAGCTATGTGTATGAATATTTATATAACAATACCCAGCTAAATACAATGTTGGAGCCAGTTGTTATGTCTTTGGTTATGCAAATATTTGTTTATTAGATTATATTTCTCATTAAGAGTAATGTTGTTTTAATTCTATATGGGTCATCCCTTGCTTTGTTCATGTGTTCTCTTATGGGTCAATGATTTTAATTACAATATAGCAATTATGTTCTTTCCTCAATTACATAGAAATGTATGTGGTCCCACCCCTCCCAAATGTGCCCAGGTACATATTTGGTAGCTCATATAGAGTCAGGATGTATGGCTTACTAGTCATGGCAAATGTAAAATAAATATATACAAAAATAATAATCATCATAATGTTAATTATGATGGGGGAGATCTTCATGGACTATACTCAGCCTTGTCTCAGGGTGGTAAGTTGGTGGTTTGAAGATATCCATCTAGTGGTGTGGGGGCTGTGCTTTGGCAAAGTGGGTGGGGTTATATCCTGCCTGGTTGGCCCTGTCCGGGGGTACCGTTGGACAGGGCCACAGTGTCCCCTGACCCCTCCTGTCTCAACCTCCAGTATTTATGCTGCAATAGTTTGTGTCGGGGGGCTAGGGCCAGTCTGTTATGTCTGGAGTATTTCACCTGTCTTATCTGGTGTCCTGTGTTAATTTAAGTATGCTCCCTCTAATTCCCTCTTTCTCCCTCTCCCTCCCCTCCCGGAGGACCTGAGCCCTGGGACCATGCCTCAGGACTGGCCTGATGACTCCTTGCTGTCCCCAGTCCACATGCTTGTGCTGCTGCAACAGTTTCAACTGTTCTGTCTGCGGCTATGGAACCCTGACCTGTTCACCGGACGTGCTACCTTGTCCCGGACCTGCAGTTTCGACTCTCTCTCTACAACACTTGCTGTCTCTAACTCTGAATGCTCGGCTATGAAAAGCCATTCATGAAAAGCCATTCAAAAGCCAAGACATTTACTCCTGAGGTGCTGACCTGTTGCACCCTCTACAACTACTGTGATTATTATTATTATTTGACCCTGCTGGTCATCTAAGAACGTTCAAACATCTTGGCCATGTACTGTTATAATATCAACCCGGCACAGCCAGAAGAGGACTGGCCCCTCAGAGCCTGGTTCCTCTCTAGGTTTCTGATATAGAATTTTGTTATCAATTTACATATATTTCAATTATTCTAATTGGTCTGCAACCCAGAGTTTGTAATGATCTGGTTGAAATGAAACAGACAGAATTCCCAGCTCACAATTGGTAAAATCCAAGTTTATTCGCGAGAGCTCTCCCGTACAAAGATGTTCCTTTTTATATAATTATCTTAACCTACGCACATACAGTGGGAAGAACAAGTATTTGATACACTGCCGATTTTGCAGGTTTTCCTACTTACAAAGCATGTAGAGGTCTGTCATTTTTTATCATAGGTACACTTCAACTGTGAGAGACGGAATCTAAAACAAAAATCCAGAAAATCACATTGTATGATTTTTAAGTAATTAATTTGCATTTTATTGCATGACATAAGTATTTGATCACCTACCAACCAGTAAGAATTCTGGCTCTCACAGACATGTTAGTTTTTCTTTAAGAAGCCCTCCTGGATCTCCAGGGCCTACCCAGCACTTCCATCAGTCTCCAAATCTCCGCCTTCAAGCTGTGAGGGCCTCAGACATTGTCTCTTCCACGCTGGATCTCCAGGGCCTTCCAGGTTTTATATATTTTCTTTTCCATGATAGTGTCACGCCCTGACACTATTTTTATTCTCTATGTTTGGTTGGTCAGGGTGTGACTCGGGTGGGAAATTCTATGTTCTTTGTTTCTATGTTTTGGCCGGGTATGGTTCTCAATCAGGGACAGCTGTCTATCGTTGTCTCTGATTCGGAATCATACTTAGGCAGCCTTTTTTCCTTTTGTATTTGTGGGTAGTTGTATTTGTTAGTGGCATTATAGCCTAAGTAAGCTTCATGGTCGTTTCCTTGTTCTTTGTTTTGTTGCCGACATTTATCAAATAAAATAAATGTACGCTCACCATGCTGCACCTTGGTCCGGTCATTTCCACGACGACAGCGATCGTGACACATCGGTCAACCTTCTTGCCGTTAAGCCCAAGTTCTGTCTGAGGACAGAAGGGAACATCTTCGTAATTGTTCACAATGGTGGAAAAACTGCTGCACACCATTAAAACAATCAGGTGAATCACAGAAAATGGCATCGATGGTTTTGACATTGTCACCCAGACATGAAGGACACAATATACCTAGAATTGTTCTAGGATACATGTTTTGTGTAGTTTTCTGTGGTTGATTTGTGTAAGACTTGTCACAGGACAAGTCCAACAATTAATTATACTCAGGCAGACCTACCCCGGAAATTACTTTTTCATTCTACAAGGGGTCACAAGCTCACTACCGAGCAGCTCCATCAGTTCACTAGAAAAATTCCCAACTGTTTCACATTTTTCACAGTTCAAACTCAGGACTCCCCCCATTCACTACAAACATTCCAAACTGTTTCACATCATCAATCATCAGGCCATTACTTTTTATTGCAAACATTTCCTTTACTTCGGAGAAACAGCTGCACTATCATGTTACATAAGCACACCCTAGAAAGTGTGAGGACATCCGGATAGGCTGTCCTTAAAAGGGCATAAACATATGACACAGACATAAGTAATCCATCACTTTTTGACACATATCGTCTACTATATTCTCTCTCTCAGCTTTCCAAGAAAACAAACATGTTTGCATTTATGGTCTGTTTACATATACACTGAGCATACAAAACATTAAAAACACCTGCTCTTTCCATGACATGGACTGACCAGATGGCTCCAGGTGAAAGCTGTCATCCCTTATTGATGTCAATTGTTAAATTCACTTCAATCAGTGTAGATGAAGGGTAGGAGAATGGTTAAAGAAGGATTTTTAAACCTTGTGACAATTGAGACATGGAGTGTGTATGTGTGCAATTCAGAGGGCAATTGGGCAACACTAAATATATAAGTGCCTTTGAATGGTGTATGGTAGTATGTGCCAAGTTCATCAGTTTAAGTGTCAAGAACTGGAAGGTGTTTGGGTTATTCACACAAGAGTTTCCCGTGTGTATCAAGAAAGGTCCACCACCCAAAGGACATCCAGCGAACTTGACGCAACTGTGGGAAGAACTGGAGTCAACATAGGCCAGTGTCCCAGTGGAACGCTTCTGACACCTTGTATTATTTGGGGAGTTTTCACCTTTATTTAACCAGGTAGGCTAGTTGACAACAAGTTCTCATTTGCAACTGCGACCTAGCCAAGATAAAGCAAAGCAGTTCGACACATACAACAACACAGAGTTACACATGGAATAAACAAACATACAATCAATAATACAGTAGAAAAATCTATATACAGCATGTGCAAATGAGGTAGGATAAGAGTGGTAAGGCAATAAATCGGCCATGGTGGCGAAGTAATTACAATATAGCAATTAAACACTGGGATGGTAGAATGTGCAGAAGATGAATGTGCGAGTAGAGATACTGGGGCGCAAAGGAGCAAGATAAATAAATAAATACAGTATGGGGATGAGGTAGTTGGATGGGCTATTTACAGATGAGCGATGTACATGTGCAGTGATCTGTGATCTGCTCTGACAGCTGGTGCTTAAAGCTAGTGAGGGAGGAAAGAGTCTCCAGCTTTAGTGATGTTTGCAGTTCGTTCCAGTCATTGGCAGCAGAGAACTAGAAGGAGAGGCGGCCAAAGGAAGAATTTGGCTTTGGGGATGACCAGTCAGATATAACTGCTGGAGCGCGTGCTACGGGTGGGTGCTGCTACGGTGACCAGTGAGCTGAGATAAGGCGGGGCTTTACCTAGCATAGACGTGTAGATGACCTGGAGCCAGTGAGTTTGGCGACGAGTATGAAGCGAGTGCCAGCCAACGAGAGTGTACAGGTCGCTTTGGTGGGTAGTATATGGGGCTTTGGTGACAAAACGGATGGCAGGATGGCACTGTAATAGACTGCATCCAATTTGTTGAGTAGAGTGTTGGAGGATATTTTGTAAATGACATCGTCGAAGTCGAGGATCGGTAGGATGGTAAGTTTTACTAGGGTATGTTTGGCAGCATGAGTGAAGGATGCTTTGTTGCGAAACAGGAAGCCGATTCTAGATTTAATTTTGGATTGGAGATGCTTAATGTGAGTCTGGAAGGAGAGTTTACAGTCTAACCAGACACCTAGGTATTTGTAGTTGTCCACATATCCTAAGTCAGAACCGTCCAGAGTAGTGATGCTGGACGGGCAGGCAGGTGCGGGCAGCGATCAGTTGAAGAGCATGCATTTAGTTTACTTGCATTTAAGAGCAGTTGGAGGCCACAGAAGGAGTGTTGTATGGCATTGAAGCTCGCCCGGAGGTTAGATAATGTCCAAAGAATGGCCAGAGGTATACAGAATGGTGTTGTCTGCGTAGAAGGGGATCAAAGATTCACCAGCAGCAAGAGCGACATCATTGATGTATACAGAGAAGAGAGTCGGCCCGAGAATTGAACCCTGTGGCACCCCCATAGAGACTGCGAGAGGTCCAGACAACAGGCCCTCTGATTTGACACACTGAACTCTATCAGGGAAGTAGTTGGTGAACCAGGCGAGGCAATCATTTGAGAAACCAAGGCTGTTGAGTCTACCAATAAGAATGTTGTGATTGACAGAGTCGAAAGCCTTAGCCAGGTCGATGAATACGGCTGCCAAGTAATGTCTCTTATCGATGGCGGTTACGATATAATTTAGGACCTTGAGCGTGGCTGAGGTGCACCCATGACCAGTTCTGAAACAAGATTGCATAGGGGGAAGGTACGGTGGGATTTGAAATGGTCGGTAAGGTAATCTGTTTGTTAACTTGGCTTTCGAAGACCTTAGAAAGGCAGGGTAGAATAGATATAGGTCTGTAGCAGTTTGGGTCTAGAGTGTCTCCCCCTTTGAAGAGGGGGAGGACCGCAGCAGCTTTCCAAACTACGGGAATCTCAGACGATACGAAAGAGAGGTTGAACAGACTAGTAATAGGGGTTGCAACAATTTCGGCAGATCATTTTAGAAAGAGAGGGTCCAGATTGTCTAGTCCGGCTGATTTGTAGGGGTCCAGATTTTACAGCTCTTTCAGAACATCAGCAATCTGGATTTGGGTCAAGGAGAAGTGGGGGAGGAATGAGTGAGTTGCTGTGGGGGGTGGAGGGCTGTTGATCGGGGTAGGGGTAGCCAGGTGGAAAGCATGGCCAGCCGTAGAAAAATGCTTATTGAAATTATCAATTATAGTGGATTTATCGGTGGTGACAGTGTTTCCTTGCCTCGGTACAGTGGGCAGCTGGGAGGAGGTGCAGTGTCCCAGAACTTTACAGTGTCCCATAACTTTTTTGAGTTTGTGCTACAGGATGCAAATTTCTGCGTGAAAAAGCTAGCCTTAAGTTTCCTAACTGCTTGTGTATATTTGTTCCTAACTTCTCTGAGAAGAGTCCATGCCCTGATGAATGAGGCTATTCTGAGGGCAAAAGGGGGTGCAACTCAATATTAGGAAGGTGTTCCTTATGTTTTGTACAGTCAATATATTTCACACAATATTTATACTTCAAAGTTGGACAATATCGTATAAACTGTATTTATGATTATATGACAATATTTTAGGTTGACAAATCATTCTATTACACAATTTTTGATACATCACATGCCTTTGTTTTATTTTCCTGCATAAGTAAAATCTAGATTATGCCTTTACTGCCATTAATTCCAATTAGACTGGTTTGGATTTCTCCCTGACCACTATGGCTACCATTTTCATCCCATTCAGGAACTATGAGGGTTTATGACATAGCCCCTTTAGTAATTAATAGGATCTCTATGGTCCCTATTGTGCAGCCATAAACATCATTAATAATCATGTATTTAGCTGCTCCCTCCCCATCATGACAATGCAGCTGAAGCAAACCTCATAGTCCTGAGGTCTACTCTGAGAATTCAGCTACTCTGAGAAAAGCCATGCTCTATTAGAGACAAAAGAAAGAGAGACAGGAACACAGAGAGAGGAAGATATACTCATGACACCTTCCCCCTTCCTGTATCTCTGTTTCTATCTCACCCCTTTTCCCCTCCATGTTTATCTCCCCCTACACATCCGTCTGTACTGCAGCATAAGTGTGAATGATAGCATGAGGAATGTGACGAGAGCGTCCTTCTTGTCTGGCTTCTGGGGGAGTACACAGTATCCATCTTTCTGGATTTACTAATGATCTCGGATCAATTACTTTCCCACACTTCTCTGTAGGAGTGTGTGTTCATGTTGTATTTTCTCTGATGCAGTGTTGGTGTTTTTAACATATTATAAACTATGGGAGTAATAAAGGTTTGCTGTGCATTTTATTCACTTGAGAAATAAAGCTTCAATCTACAGGATGTATCTGATCTGTACAGACTCTGTTTTACTCTAAAACATTTTACCTCAAATGACTGTCAGATCAACTGATCGGAAAAGACAGGATGGAGACAACAGACAGACAAATGGGTAAAGAAGGAGAGGAATTGTGTCCAAAAATAGATTTGGTTTTTGTCAACTGAGGTACAGTGTATTAAGATCTTTCCCAGTTGAGCTATCCAGCTCCATATGGGCTCTGTAGAAATGTGCAAAAGTTACAGCACCATTTTGTTACTCTGTTTTTATCCATCCATTGTCACCTCTGATTCCATCATATTTCCTTTCTTTTGAGGTCATGAAAAGTATTGGAATCTTTAATGATGCTTAATTTTGGAGACAGCAAACATCCCCACCCCAGCCTTAGCCCATGCTGTCCCTGTCACGACTTCCTCCGAAGTTGGCTCCCCTGCCTGTTCCTGCGGTGCTCGGTGGTCGTCGTCACCGGCCTACTAGCCGCCACCGATCCCTTTTTCGTTGTCTGTTTGATTTGTCTTATTCGTTTCACCTGTGTCCTTTTGTGTGTGCTTGATTGGCTTCCTTATTTAAAGTACGTTTACCCTCCCTTGTTTTGTGCGGGATTAATTTTGTGTTACGTGTGTGCGTTAGTTAGGTGTGTTCGTGTTCTGGACCTGGTACCCTGTGTTTTTGGGTGGTCCATATTCAGCGCCCTGTGTTGTGGGCTTGTTTGTTTTGTGCTGGATTAAAGTGCACTTTTTCCCTGTGGAACTATCTGCACCTGATTCCTTCCTCACACACCTAGTCCCCGTGACAGTCCCTCCCTCCCTTGTGCCATATTTCCCTTTGTGCGTCATCGGGTAGCGCTACACCTGTGACTCAATAGACTACAGACTGTTAATCGCCAGGAGAATGCAGTCCGTCAGCATACAGTTTCTGTCAGCAACTGCCCCACCCCAGCCTTAGCCCATGCTGTCCCTCCCTCCCTTGTACCATATTTCCCTCTGTGCCTCATCGGGTAGGGCTTCACCTGTGACTCAATAGACTACAGACTGTTTACTGCCAGGAAAATGAGTGCAGCGCAGCAGTTAACTAGAGTAGCAAATTTGGGGGGGTACCCCTGATCAGGACTCGAACCTGGATCCAGTGACTGTCAATCTGTCTTTCTGTGTAAGGGCCCATGGAAAGAGAATGATTTACACAGAGAGAGAGAGAGAGGATTCCCTCATTGCTCCAGCTCTCAGAAAATTCTAGCAAAGTTATTATCTGAGGCATAGTGTCATCTGCTGGTGAACATGTGTACCTTCCTCCTGTAAGGTCCTGTCCATTGGGACATCTTGTCTATGTCTGTCTGTGATCACGTTCACTCTCCCCAAGAGCATGAACTAACATTCATTATTTTTGTTAATGGTTACGCAGGTGAAAATAGAATGCACATCGTTTCCATTCACCATTTGTTTTAAACAACAACGTTCTTAAGTTAAACACATTACTTAAGAAAAGTATAGGCTAATAGGTTTATATACCCCACTGCCTACCCATATAAGGCGTGGTTATGTGATCAGTAGGTCCGCTGTACACACGATTTCCTCATCAACTGAGCCTGAAACTAAAATGGAAAAGTGGATGCAGTGAAATAGGAAGACACGTTTCATACCAAAACAGTCTTCGCATTAGAGGGGAGAAACGATGGGTCATCATCTGGGAATAATCTGGAAGAGGCTTGCTCTCCGTTGGTGAGTAGTCTATATCAGTGGTTCCCAAACTTCTTATAGTCCTGCACTCCTTCAAACATTTAACCTCCAGCTGAGGACCCCCTCTAGCACCAGTGTTAGCGCACTCTCAAATGTTGTTTTTTGCCTTTATTGTAAGCCTGCCACACGCACACTATATGATACATTTATTAAACATAAGAAGAGGTGTGAGTTTTTGTCACAACCCGGCTCGTGGGAAGTGACAAAGAGCTCTTAAAGGACCAGGGCACAAATAATAATAATCAATAATTTTGCTCTTTATTGAACCATCTTAAAACCTTATTTGTTCATCGAAAATCGTGAATAACTCACCACAGGTTAATGAGAAAGGATTCACATGACTCTGCAATGTTGGGTTGTATTGGAGACAGTCTCAGTCTTAAATCATTGTAAAGGGAGGAACCTGGGGATTTAAATAGTGCAAATCAATACAACTGTCATTATCTGGCATTCCTGCTTTCGTGAACAGCTTTACCATACCGGCCTAAACTCCTCTACCCAGAACCGTACTAGGGTGTCGACCAAGACCTGGTCCATACCACCCTAGATCCTCCTTCATTTCTGTTTAAAGGGTTAGGCGTATCTTTATGCAATACATCCCTCTCTCCTGATTACAATCAAAAACTCTCACCTTCACTATACTCTACCTTCTTCCATACTGGGTGAGTGGATTCATATAGCCCTCTCTCCAAATGACATATGACCTGTGTCCACGATCAATATGGGAACCTGCACCGATATATGCCATAATGGCTCAGAGTGTCACGCCCTGACCATAGTTTACTTTGTATTTTCTATGTTTTGATTGGTCAGGGTGTGATCTGAGTGGGTATTCTATGTTTCATGTCTTGTTTGTCTATTTCTATGTTCAGCCTGATATGGTTCTCAGTCAGAGGCAGGTGTTCGTCATTGTCTCTGATTGGGAACCATATTTAGGTAGCCTGGGTTTCACTGTGTGTTTGTGGGTGATTGTTCCTGTCTATGTGTTTTTTCACCAGATAGGCTGTTTAGGTTTTCGTTACGTTTTGTTTTGTAGTATTGTATTGGAGATTCGTGTTTCGTATTATTAATAAACATGGATCGTAAACCACACGCTGCATTTTGGTCCGACTCTCCTTCGTATGAAGACGAAACTCGTTACAGAATCACCCACCACCAACGGACCAAGCAGCGTGTCAACAGGCAGGAGCAGCGCGAGGAGAAGCGCAATAAGGATTTCTGGACATGGGAGGAAATCCTCGACGGGAGAGGACCCTGGGCTAAACCAGGGGAGTGTAGCCGCACTAAGGTGCAGCGGGAGAAGAAACAACAGGAACAGCCCAAGGAGGAGTACAGTATGGAGTATACTACTTGGGAGGAGATCGACAGGTGGGCGGCCGACCCAGGGAGAGTGCCGGAGCCCGCCTGGGATTCGCTGGAGCAGTGCGAGGAAGGTTACCGTAGAATGGAGGCGGTGAAAGCAGAGAGGCGCTGGTATGAGAAGGCAGCACGGCGACGCGGATGGAAGCCTGAGAGGCAGCCCCAAAATTTTCTTGGGGGGGGGCTAACAGGGAGTATGGCTATGCCAGGTAGGAGACCTGAGCAGACTCCCTGTGCTTACCGGGGGGCTAGAGAGACCGGACAGGCACCGTGTTATGCAGTGGTGCGCACGGTGTCTCCAGTGCGGGTGCATAGCCCAGTGCGGTATATTCCAGCTCCGCGTGTCTGCCGGGCTAGATTGAGCGTCGAGCCTAATGCCATGAAGCCGGCTCTACGCAGCTGGTCCCCAGTGCGTCTCCTTGGGCCGGCTTACATGGCACCAGCCTTGCGCTCGGTGTCTCCGGTTCGCCTGCATAGCCCAGTGCGGGCTATTCCACCTCACCGCACTGGCAGGGCGACCGTGAGCATTCAACCAGGTAAGGTTGGGCAGGCTCGGTGCTCAAGAGCTCCAGTGCGCCTGCACGGTCCGGTTTTTCCAGTACCACCTCCACACCCCAGCCCTCCGGTAGCAGCTCCCCGCACCAGGCTTCCTGTGCGTGTCCTTGGCCCAGTACCACCAGTGCCAGTACCACGCATCAGGCCTACAGTGCGCCTCGCCTGTCCAGCGCTGTCGGAGCCCTCCTCCTCTCCAGCGCTGTCGGAGTCTCCCGCCTGTTTAGCGCTGTCAGAGCTTTCCGCCTCTACAGCGCTGCCGGAGTCTCCCGCCTGTTCAGAACTGCCAGTTAGCATAGAGCTGCCAGTTAGCATAGAGCTGCCAGTTAGCTTAGAGCTGCCAGTTAGCTTAGAGCTGCCAGTTAGCAAGGAGCTGCCAGTCTGCAAGGAGCTGCCAGTCTGCAAGGAGCTGCCAGTCTGCAAGGAGCTGCCAGTCTGCATGGAGCTGCCAGTCTGCATAGAGCTGCCAGTCTGCATGGAGCTGCCAGTCTGCAAGGAGCCGCCAGAGCTGCCTGTCTGCAGGATGCCGCCAAAGCTGCCAGTCTGCAAGGAGCCGCCAGAGCTGCCAGTCTGCAAGGAGCCGCCAGAGCTGCCAGTTAGCATGGAGCAGCCAGGGCCGCCAGTCAGCATGGAGCAGCCAGGGCCGCCAGTCAGCATGGAGCAGCCAGGGCCGCCAGTCAGCATGGAGCAGCCAGGGCCGCCAGTCAGCATGGAGCAGCCAGTCAGCATGGAGCAGCCAGTCAGCATGGAGCAGCCAGAGCAGCCAGTCAGCATGGAGCAGCCAGAGCTGCCAGTCAGCATGGAGCAGCCAGTCAGCATGGAGCAGCCAGAGCTGCCAGTCAGCATGGAGCAGCCAGTCAGCATGGAGCAGCCAGAGCTACCAGTCATCATGGAGCAGCCAGTCAGCATGGAGCAGCCAGAGCTGCCAGTCGACCAGACTCTTCCAGAGCTGCCAGTCGACCAGACTCTTCCAGATCTGCCAGTCGTCCAGACTCTTCCAGATCTGCCAGTCGTCCAGACTCTTCCAGATCTGCCAGTCGTCCAGACTCTTCCAGATCTGCCAGTCGTCCAGACTCTTCCAGATCTGCCAGTCGACCAGACTCTTCCAGATCTGCCAGTCGACCAGACTCTTCCAGATCTGCCAGTCGACCAGACTCTTCCAGATCTGCCAGTCGTCCAGACTCTTCCAGATCTGCCAGTCGTCCAGACTCTTCCAGATCTGCCAGTCGACCAGATTCTCCCAGATCCGCCAGTCGACCAGATTCTCCCAGATCCGCCAGTCGACCAGATTCTCCCAGATCCGCCAGTCGACCAGATTCTCCCAGATCCGCCAGTCGACCAGATTCTCCCAGATCCGCCAGTCGACCAGATTCTCCCAGATCCGCCAGTCGACCAGATTCTTCCAGATCTGCTAGTCGACCAGGATCTGCTGAAACCGCCAGCCAGCCAGGTTCTGGTAGTTTCTACTACCTGCCTGGGCTTCCTCTCAGTGCTGAGCTTCTTCTCAGTGCTGAGCTTCCTCTCAGTGCTGAGCTACCCATCTGTCCCGAGTTACCTCTGTCCCGAGCTGTCCCTCTGTCCCATGTTATCATTGTGGTGGGTAACCTATTTAGGGACGTTTAGGAGGGGGATTAAAACTGTCATGGAGTGGGGTCCACGTCCAGCGCCAGAGCCGCCACCGCGGACAGATGCCCACCCAGACCCTCCCCTATAGGTTCAGGTTTTGCGGCCGGAGTCCGCACCTTGGGGGGGGGGGTACTGTCACGCCCTGACCATAGTTTACTTTGTATTTTCTATGTTTTGATTGGTCAGGGTGTGATCTGAGTGGGTATTCTATGTTTCATGTCTTGTTTGTCTATTTCTATGTTCAGCCTGATATGGTTCTCAGTCAGAGGCAGGTGTTCGTCATTGTCTCTGATTGGGAACCATATTTAGGTAGCCTGGGTTTCACTGTGTGTTTGTGGGTGATTGTTCCTGTCTATGTGTTTTTTCACCAGATAGGCTGTTTAGGTTTTCGTTTTGTAGTATTGTATTGGAGATTCGTGTTTCGTATTATTAATAAACATGGATCGTAAACCACACGCTGCATTTTGGTCCGACTCTCCTTCGTATGAAGACGAAACTCGTTACACAGAGTCCTAGACTGCCATGTAGTTAGAGACTCCATTTTGATCTACATAAAACTCCATTGAGAGATCCTTCCCAACCTCTACTCTAACTTCCTGTCTACCCAGATCTAGGGATCTCTTATGCTTATTTTGGAACAAAATCCTCATCGTCTAAACCATGGGCCAAATTACCGCTCTCCGCATACTCAAGTAGGACGTGCTGTATCAGGAATATGTCACCCACGATAAGACAACTCAGACGAACAGCTTCCATGTGAAGCCCCACCCTCTCCCCGAGAACACATCACTTAGCAAGAGCCAGACACATCTTCACTTCTATGAACAAAAACAGGGGTGAAAAGACAGGTAAGGTTACTTCATTTCGAGAGATGGCCCCCGGAATTCTGTTAATTCCAGTTCTCCTCTCGAACACTGTTTATTGTTCGACAGTGTCAGGGTGTCTTACCTTCCCGCCGTGCGATATGAATCCGGGTAGCTCTTTCAGCTAGCTGTCACCAGGAGTCCTTGGTATGGTCCCCCCAACAAGCCTCTGGGACTGGATTGAGTGACTTCACCTGTAGTTCACCTGTAATGCATAAAATCCTGGACATACAGGCTTGGTTCCATATGGTTCATAAGGTTCCATATGTGAGTGTCCTCTTTTAAATACCTTTGCACTAAAACAAATAGTTCTAACAATTGTTTTATGTGTATATATTTGCAGACCTTTTTCAATTTGTTCGTTTATGGCCGCTCTCTCCCCCACTCTCCCAAAATTATAATCCCAGGAGGCTTCTAAAAGTGAGACACAACACGCCTAACTAGCCTTCACTATAAGTGAACTATAACTAAAACCTAATGATAATTCCCCTTTGACTCCAATCATTAATCATAAGTTTTGAACATCGTCTACGTATATGTTTACTTAAATGAACATGCTACCCTTAGATACAATTAACCCGATAACATTATTATCCCATGTATTACTTTTCCCCTCTGCCGCAAATGTCGTACATTTCTCAGTGTAAGAAATCCGTAATTTAATCCCAGATATTTAATAAAAATGCAGTCGCATTCTCCCATGGCTCCTTTAATTTAGTTATTTTAGATAACTTCCATCCGTCCCGGAATGAAGAATCCTACTTAAACACGCCAGAATACAATGTTTACCTAAATTAAATCAAACCCCAAAATTGACCATAACCAGCAAACAAATAAACAAACCACTTTTATCAGCTAAAAACAAACTATACGAAAACTCACTACTTATAATGCTTCAGATGGCAAAATTACTCAGACTCACGTTCACATCTGTTAGTTCCTCAAGAAAAAAAAGAAAAAAAACCCAACTTGCTTCTGTTACGGATGTCTACGTATCAGGGGAAAAGCTCGAATAACCAACTTCAACCTAGCTAACTTCCCGAAACATATGCAGTTATGTTTTTCTATAGAGGTTGCTTTTCAAACTTTAAATACCCTAACATGGTTCCACACAATGGAAACAGTGCTCAAATTCACTGGTGTTACATAAGCAATCAAACCTGGAATCGACAACCATCAGAATCCATTGTCACGATGTTTTACGATTCCGACATCCAGTCTCCCTCTCTCATAGTCTAATTCAATCCAAATAAACGCCACAAATCTTATGATGCCCACCTAACGTATCAGCTGCTAGTTTTTAGCATCTTTTCTGACTATCCTGGCGACTCTCAAATTACTTTTAAAAATGTATTTTGGAATTTTTATCAACTTCTGAAAAGTGACTCGAAACTAATGCACCCATTTTCCTTCTAACAGACAAACCATTTTCTCCGTTGCCCCCAGTCACAACGTAATTTCCGTGCCGACCAAAAGTGCTTTGCGAGTGACGTCATCAACAAGCGCTCTACCTCGGCAATGAATTTAAATAATTGTTGTTCGATAAACCAAACCTAATGTATCATCCCTGTTCGAATCTTGAATTATAATTTACAACACACAACCAATATCTCTAAATTCGCTAATTTTATAAAACATTTCGATGGACAAATCGTAATCGTCTTTTCGTTGTTGTTTTTTTAACAGGGAAATCCCCTTAACCCAAACTTTTACTACAACAACGAAACCTAATAATTCTGATAATCCCTTCACATCATTTGTTTGAAATCTCTCGATGTTTCATGTAACTCATTCAGTCTATCTTCAAATTGTCATCCCAGAATATTTTATACACTGCCATACTCTCAAACCACTGTGATAACCGTGCACTGTCCCTTTAAGATTAAGACATTCTATTTTTTAGTTTTTCCCGCAATGAAAACGGAAAACAGATAATGTTTTAGAATACGTTACTTTTTGTTCGAATTCACTGGCGTTACCAAACCAAAAATCAATACTTGGGAAAACAATCACAACTTTTTACGATTAAACTATTCTTACCTATTTTATAGTCCAAAGCGTTGCACTATATAGCCCCTTTTGAGTGTCTAGCAATTCCGTTGTTGGCTGTAGCATCTTTACAGAAAACGACGCCACAAATCTGCCTGCCTCTCTGAAATACTGTACCTTGGTGTCCCGCTATTAAAATGATTGTGCCCATTATTATATTATTATAATTGTCCGTAGTCACAAAACTTCAACACTGGGAATTCCCAGAAAATCGTCCTAATTTAAGACCCTTCCTGGCTATATTAGTTATATCAGCTTCCATTCAGGTTCTTTGTCTGAGTCAGATTTTGGACGCCTCCCTTCCATTCTCTTTGTTCTCCTATAACGGTAATCTCCCGCTAGTTTCCGACACTTCTTCTTTTTTTTTACCCGATTGTCGCCTCTGACTTTCCCCACAGTTAAATTACAACCTTGTTGACGACGTTTGCAGGGAGTGTTACACTCCCGGGCGAAATGTCCAATTTCGTTACAATTAAAACATCTTATATTTTTCTTTTGACTCACCTTATCCATTTTTCTCGACTTTATTCCCTTCTCTAACTCCATTATACCTCCCTCGGCTTCAGCGGGATCCACATACTTGGGTGGTAATTTCACAGGTAGCTCCTGCAGCCGTATTCTTATAACCACTATTTCGTCGACTGGATTATCTCTGTATTGTTGGTATAATCGAGGAAGATATAGTTTGTTACCCTCACCTCCACCCAATTTGGTTAACTTTTTCATCTGCGGGAGCGGAGAGCAGCGCCTCTCGAGTCTTGTCAGATTTAACCTTTTTTCCTGCGCGTCCAATTCTCTTTTTTGCTTCCGGAAGCCAAACTCCGGCTGTGTATAACCCCTGTTTATTCTGCTTTTTCACATTATTTCCACATTCCTTATGTATCTGTTTTATAAGGGATTCCAGCTTTCCTACATTTAGACGGCCATCAAAATCGTATTTCTTTCTCCATCTTAGACCGAAATCGATGTTTCTCTTGTCTTTCTGTTCCATATAACGCTCGTCTCCCGTTAGTTCCGGGGCTTCTTTTAAGGAATTTCCACCCATTCTTAATCCTTACCGTTACTAGTAGCTATGGTATTTAATCACTTATCTATGCCTTACTATATTTAATTTTAAATCCTGTGTGTGTGTGTCTTTCTACAAATTTGCAAGTTACCGTTACTTAGTTACTTTCAGTCCTTTTCTGTCTGACTATGTGTGTGTCTCTTTAAAAATAATCCGTATGTATTTTCCTTCCTGTGAACCGCGTCCATAGAAGACTTTTGATCGGACATTTACATTTCACCCATAGGATATTCTTTTTGGGACTTTCAACGTTAATGTCTCATATCTCACTACTCTAGACTAAGTTAACCTCTCCTTTTTTGGATATTAATTTCTTTCAGCATCGTACAGGTTCAATTATTTTGTTCGCCTAGAATTACCCTGCCTTCTCACCACGCCTAATTTATCCTCACCTGTTATATATATCTTATCTGCTACTTCTTGATAGTCAGACTACCTCCCATATACAGATAGACTACTCAGGTTCAAACTTTATTTAGGTATGTTTTTTGAATTAATGGTTATCCTATTTGTACGGAACAAGCGTCCTAATTCTCCAATGCGTACTATATCCCTTCCTTAATAACCTTCTGGCTTGCAAAACCAGGATTTATTAAGCTCTAGTTTATTTATGGTAGTGCACCTTACCACAGGTAAATTTCAGACCTGTTTCCTTCCTATCGATTTTGGTTAAAACCCAAGGTAGAAACCCATTTTTTTTGTTCAGAATATTCAAGCACCTATTATTGATCAACTCCAACTCCTTTATAACATTTTAATCAATAAATATCCTAAATTATCCCTCCCAAATTCGAGAATAAAGGCTACTGACCTGCTGCCGACTGGGAAAAGCACTGTTCGTTTGAATCTGTCACCGTATCTGTCTATCTGGGTTCAAACACCGGACCTGTTTTTAAACTTCAATCCAGAAGCCAGGTCTTTTTTATTTATTTTTATTTTAACGTGCACGTTTTTTTCCGGCGTACGACCTCCAGATGGCAGGGACGGATTTTTAGGTCCCGGCTTCGAAGGACCAATTGTTGAAGGAATTTTAAATTCCTCTGTATTATTTCCCAATCAGAATTTAATACTCTGTCAATACATTCAAAGGGTTTGTAAGACCCTTAATTTATAAGAATGGACAGAGCCCCGGTCTTAAAAGTCAGGTAACAGCGTTTAATTCAAGAGAGTACTCAGTTCATACACATTTTGCCACAGGTTATAAACTGAAAATGACGTCAGAGTTTTCTAAATGTTCCGTCTGTTCTTGACACTGGTAGAAAGGCTCTATAGATCTCAAGCCTTCCCTCCTTGCCTAGAGCCAAGGTCAGTGTAGATAAGCATTCTAGACAGTCTGGAGATAGTCCGTCCCTGCCATCTGGAGATAGTTCATTCATTTGTACAAAGGAACAGACCATCATTGTTCCAACTTTTGCCAACGTTCACACACCTCCGTTCCAGTACCAAGGCTGTGTTCTAAACTCCTGACTATATTATATACAATTGGGAATGGGAGCAAGAGAGAAAATTCATACATGTACAGTACATAACATTTGGACTAGTCAGTCCTGATTGAAATGTATACATAATTAGTCATCATTGATAAAAATTCCCTTAACACCAGGGTTCCTGCTCATCTACGTGAACGTGCATTAGGCATGCTGCAAGGAGGCATGAGGACTGCAGATGTGGCCAGGGCAATAAATTGCAATGTCCGTACTGTGAGGGGCCTAATACAGCGCTACAGGGAGACAGGACAGACAGCTGATCGTCCTCACAGTGGCAGACCACATGTAACAACACCTGCACAAGATCGGTACATCCGAACATCACACCTGCGGGACAGGTACAGGATGGCAACAACAACTACCCGAGTTACACCAGGAACGCACATTCCCTCCATCAGTTCTCAGACTGTCCACAATAGGCTGAGAGAGGCTGGACTGAAGGGCTTGTAGGTCTGTTGTAAGGCAGGCCCTCACCAGACTTCACCGGCAACAACGTTGCCTATGTAACAGTAATTAGGCCTACTACTACTCCAAGAGTACAACCAATCCCAGAAAATGGAAGAGGCAGGTGGCAGCGGGAGGAGGTAGGGAACTGGTCTGTCTGCCCAATATAAAGGATCAAAACTGGCGGAGGAATAATAATAGCATAGATAGGAAAGTATACCAGTTTCATTTGAGGACCAGGATGTTAACAACTGTGCCATACAGATTGCAAAATAGTTGGGAAGAGATTTTTGATGTACCAATTCCATGGTTTTTAGTTTATATAAAAAACAACACAAGATTCAATACGTCTTGCTTTTCAGCTAAAATGATTATATAGAGTTCTTGCCACCAACAAAATGTTGAATATTTGGGGCATAAAATCATTGAAACTCTGCAGATTTTGTTGTGAGGATACAGAATCAATAGACCATTTATTTTGGTATTGCCCTCAGGTAGGTAGCCTGTTTCTGGTCTCAGGTTCAGGAATGTCTGAAAATGCAATCTATGGCATTGATCTAAAATTGACCCTAGCAAAAGTACTGTTAGGAGATCTGGAGAGACCGGGTCAGTCAATTACTAATATACTAATACTCGTAGTAAAAGTATTTATCTTCAACTCGCAATCCGTGGATTCTATTCGATTAGATAGATTGAAATTGTACGTTAAACATCACAGCATAGTTGAAAGATATATGTTGCGTAGAAATCTGAAATGGGTGGCCAGCAGAGATAGGTGGGATGGGCTAAAGGATTCTGAGGGTTGGGAACTGGAATTGGAGACAAGTCGGAGTGGAGTTGCTTTGCGGGAGATAGAATGATGGTCAAAGATAAAAGTTAAAAATAAAGTCAAAATAAAACATAATTTAAAGTATGTTTGAATGACACTGAGGGGCAGTGTTTTTACAGCTAATGTTGGTTTCCCTGAGGCTGATGCCATGCAGGTGTTTGTTCACGTGCATATACACACACTCTCATTCAAATAAATGCATACAAGAACACACACATACATGTAATAGTGCCAGACATGCACACAATCATACACATTTGGCAATGCTGATATGATTTTAGTTGTCCTTGATGTCTTTAGTTTTTTTGTTTTTGTTTATGTTTTCTTGTGTTGTAGTTTGCTGTTTTCTTCTGTCTTTTTCTTTTTTCTCTTTTGTTCATTCTCTTTGTTGTTGGTGCATTGGGGCGTTCTTATAGGTGGGTAATGGAATTCATTGTAATATTTTTTGGGGGTGGGGGGGGGGCTGTGGGAATGGTCTCGAATGGTTGAGGGACAGCTATTGGGGAACTGTGAGGGGATCTTGGAGGGTTCAGGTTCATGTTTTATGGCCTGGTGGGAGATCAGTCAACGTGCCCTTGAGCAAGGCATTGACCCTGGATGCTTCTGTGTGTCGCTCTGAAAGGGAGTCTGTTGGATGACTGGTATGGTGAAGTTGTTGAGCGGCTTCACTGCAAGTATATTGTATGTTTTGGATATTCAATAAAAAAAAAGTTTTTTCACTTTTTCCAATGTAAGAAATTTGAATAAAAGCGATCAGAGTAAATTCGAGTTTCCTCTTAGTTAATTCATCTGGCCCCCCCCCCCCCCCCCCCCCTTAAAAACATAATAAAAAATAAAATAAGATTTTCAGCTCGAGCCTGATATTCTAACATGCTGACCGGACCGACTGCTCGTCCGCATGTTGATTTTGTGCACCCACACCAGACACGATCAGGACACACAGGTAGAAATATCAAAACGAACTCGTAACCAACTATTTTAATTTGTGGACCGATCGAAAAGCATTAAACATTTATGACAATTTAGCTAGCTAACTTGCTGTTGCTAGCTAATTTGTCCTGGAATATAATGTAATTTTAACTGAAATGCACAAGGTCCTCTACTCCGACAATGAATTCACAGACAACAGGGTAAACTGAGTTTGTTCTCATTCACACTCCTCCTCAACTCTCCTCATTCAGACCTCTTTGGACTTTATATGGCAGTTGGCAACCAACTTTAATGTAGGAGAATATAACACATTGTATCTGGTAAAAGATAATGCAAACAAAAAAACATGCGTTTTCAAAATTGTTCCCCCATCATCTTTGAAATACAAGAGAAAGGCCATACATTCAGATAGGATTGTAGGTGGCATTCACACGTTGTCCACAAGATGGCAGCAGTGTGTATGAAAAGTTTCAGATTGATCCAGTGAAGAATTACATTACTACAACAACAAAAAATCCCAAATGTGCCGAATTGGTAGATTAATACATTTTCACGCCGTCGCGTGCATGTTGATTTTTTCCCACCCACACCAGACACGATCAGGACACGCAGATTGAAATATCAATACTAACTCTGAACCAAATCAAAGCAAATAAAAATATTTTCCCTGTTATTGCAGGTGTAGTGAAATGCTTGTGTTCCTAGCTCCAACAGTGCAGTAGCATCTAAAAACGATTCACAACAGTACATGTCAATCTAAAAGTAAAATAATGGAATTAAGAAATATATAAATATTAGCTTGGCCAATGTCGGAGCAGCATTGACTAAAATACAGTAGAATAGAGTACAGTATATACACATATGAGATTAGTAAAGCAGTATGTAAATACTATTTAAACATTATTCAAGTGACTCATGTTCCATTGTTAAAGTGGCCAGTGATTCCAAGTCTATGTATATAGGGCAGCAGCCTCTAAGGTGCAGGGTTGCGTAACCGAGTGGAGGCCGGCTAGATATAGCTATTTAACAGTCTGATGGCCTTAAGATAGGTTTTTCAACCTCTCGGGCCCAATGTTGATGCACCTGTACTGACCTCGCCTTCTGGATGATAGCGGCCTGAACAGGCAGTGACTCAGGTGGTTGATGTCCTTGATGATCTTTTTGGCCTTCCTGTGACATCGGGTGGTGTAGGTGTCCTGGAGGGCAGGTAGTGTGCCCCCATTGATATGTTGGGCAGACCCCACCACCTTCTGGAGAGCCTTGTGGTTGACGGTGGTGCAGTTGCTGTACCAGGCGTTGATACAGCCCGACAGAAAGCTCTCAATAGTGCATCTGTAAAGGTTTGTGAGGTTTCTCATTTCTTCAGCCTCCTGAGGTTGAAGAGGCGCTGTTGCACATTCTTCACTACACTGTCTATTTGGGTGGACCATTTCAGATCGTTAGGGATGTGTACGCCGAGGAACTTGAAGTTTTCCACCTTCTGCTCTGCGATGTGGTGCCAGGACAACAACCTCTCCCTCGAGCAAGAAAAAATAATTGATCATGAACTTTGATTTATTATTTTTTATAGTATTTTTGTTTATTTTCTTGCAAAGCTTTTCTTAGATTTTTTTTTATTCAGCATTATTGGTTAAGTGTTGTATGTAAGGTCTGTTGTATTCAGCACATGTGACAAATACAATTACATTTGATTTCATAATTATCAGCTGGCTAGATGTTAATGGTATTCATCTAGCTAACCAGCTAGGTGAACATGCAAAACAACAACCTTGAAATCTTAAATCCAATTGCTAGCTAGCTATTTAACTATCATTTCATCGTGGCTAGCTAGCTAGCCAACTTAGCATGTGTCCCTATAACGTACCATGAGGCTATTTTCAGGAGCTAGCTAGTTAAAAGATTATTATCAGGTCATGCATGGATTAGTACATCAGCAATCAACATTAACAGCAAAATGCAGCTGACCAGCTCACCTATTTGGTTTAACATTTCTTCGTCCCGCAATGAGCCATCTGTAAACAATGGCTTGTTGCGGGACGAAGCAAGCTATAACAGTACCTGTATGCATCTGTCTAGCTAGCTAGCTATATAGCTAACAATAGCTAGCAAAGAAAACTACTTTTTGATACAGCTGAGACAATAACGTATGTACAAGTAGCTATTTTGGCATTTTAATTGTAGACTCTTATGTATGGATTATGATGGATTATGATGATTTGGCATGATGTATGGGTAATGATGATTTCACGGCAGACTGAAACAATTTCAAAATCATCTTTCCCACTCGGCTTTGACCAGTCCAGACTGTTTTACCACAGAAGACAGAGCTGTGTTGATACCAGCAGCTGTATTCAGGACAACACTGGTATTGAAAGCTGTAGATAGACTTTGCTTGTAGTCCATGATGAAAATATTTGTAAATCCAATGGATCTTTCAAATATTTGCGGCAGCAGAGAGCTGGATGTGCCATTTGACAGAAAAGCCTTGAGTGACAGAATGGGCTGTCTTTCTCGTGAATGTCCCAGCCCCCTCATTTGCTCAACCAATCATGGCTAAGCAAGATTCTGTATTTTCGCTATGTCTAAACAGCTTTGTGAGTTTACATTTTATTTATATTTACAGGTTACATACAAGTTTGTTATTAAGGCACATTCAAGTTCACATGTTCAAGAAGGCATTTCTGGCCCCCCTCCCCGCCAAAAAGTATTTTGATGAAAACAAAATATTTTAAAACTGTCAAATGCTTCTCCTGTGAAGTAGTGATGTCAGTCATATGACCAGCTTTCTGTAATGGGTCACATTTGTATTTGTACTCTTCCTGTTCCAGGCAAGTTATGCAGTTAGTCCATTTAAAAAATATTACAATACATTTCCAGGTAAGACAAAACTAGGGCCTGTAGAACCTTCCTTGTTTATAGATAGCGTTGTTAAGAAGGAAGAGCAGTGCTTTATTATGGACAGACCTCTCCCGTTCTTAGCTACTTCGGCATCACCAAGTTTTGACGATCACAGTTTACAATCCTGGGTTAATCCAATCTGCTCAATTTGCTCAATTTCAACATTATTCGTTACAAGATTTAGATGAGGTTTAGGGTTTGGTGAATGATTTGTCCAAAATACAATGATTTTGGTTTAGGACTGTTCTGAAACGTATTGCAGCTCTTTGTTAAGTGTTGCAGGGATTTCACTTGCTGTGGTAGCTGATGTGTATAGTACTGAGTCATCAGCATACATAGACACACAGGCTTTACTCAGAGTCAGTGGCAGGACATTATTAAAGATTTTAAAAAGTAAGGGGCCTAGACAGCTGCCCTGGGGAATGCTTGACTCTGGATTATGTTGGAGAGGCTTCAATTAAATTAAATCAAATCAAATTTTATTGGTCACATACACATGGTTAACAGATGTTAATGTGAGTGTAGCAAAATGGTTGTGCTTCTAGTTCCGACAGGGCAGTAATATCTAACAAATAATCTAACAATTTCACAACTACCTTATACACACAAATGTAAAGGGATGAATATGTACATATAAATATATGGATCAGCAATGGCTGTGCGGCATAGGCAAGATGCAGTAGATGGTACAGAGTACAGTATATACAGTGGGGAGAACAAGTATTTGATACGCTGCCGATTTTGCAGACTTCCCTACTTACAAGGCATGTAGAGGTCTGTAATTTTTATCATAGGTACACTTCAACTGTGAGAGACGGAATCTAACATCCAGAAAATCACATTGTATGATTTTTAAGTAATTCATTTGCATTTTATTGCATGACATAAGTATTTGATCACCTACCAACCAGTAAGAATTCCGTCTCTCACAGACCTGTTAGTTTTTCTTTAAGAAGCCCTCCTGTTCTCCACTCATTACCTGTATTAACTGCACCTGTTTGAACTCGTTACCTGTATAAAAGACACCTGTCCACACACTCAATCAAACAGACTCCAACCTCTCCACAATGGCCAAGACCAGAGAGCTGTGTAAGGACATCAGGGATAAAATTGTAGACCTGCACAAACCTGGGATGGGCTACAGGACAATAGGCAAGCAGCTTGGTGAGAAGGCAACAACTGTTGGTGCAATTATTAGACAATGGAAGAAGTTCAAGATGACGGTCAATCACCCTCGGTCTGGGGCTCCATGCAAGATCTCACCTCGTGGGGCATCAATGATCATGAGGAAGGTCAGGGATCAGCCCAGAACTACACGGCAGGACCTGGTCAATGACCTGAAGAGAGCTGGGACCACAGTCTCAAAGAAAATCATTAGTAACACACTACGCCGTCATGGATTAAAATCCTGCAGCGCACGCAAGGTCCCCCTGCTCAAGCCAGCGCATGTCCAGGCCCATTTGAAGTTTGCCAATGACCATCTGGATGATCCAGAGGAGGAATGGGAGAAGGTCATGTGGTCTGATGAGACAAAAATAGAGCTTTTTGGTCTAAACTCCACTTGCCGTGTTTGGAGGAAGAAGAAGGATGAGTACAACCCCAAGAACACCATGCCAACCGTGAAGCATGGAGGTGGAAACATCATTCTTTGGGGATGCTTTTCTGCAAAGGGGACAGGACAACTTTACCGTATTGAGGGACGGTTGGATGGGGCCATGTATCGCGAGATCTTGGCCAACAACCTCCTTCCCTCCGTAAGAGCATTGAAGATGGGTCGTGGCTCGGTCTTCCAGCATGACAATGACCCGAAACACACAGCCAGGGCAACTAAGGAGTGGCTCCGTAAGAAGCATATCAAGGTCCTGGAGTGGCCTAGCCAGTCTCCAGACCTGAACCCAATAGAAAATAATTGGAGGGAGCTGAAAGTCTGTATTGCCCAGCGACAGCCCCGAAACCTGAAGGATCTGGAGAAGGTCTGTATGGGGGAGTGGGCCAAAATCCCCGCTGCAGTGTGTGCAAACCTGGTCAAGAACTACAGGAAACGTAAGATCTCTGTAATTGCAAACACAGGTTTCTGTACCATATTAAGTTCTGCTTTTCTGATGTATCAAATACTTATGTCATGCAATAAAATGCTAATTAATTACTTAAAAATCATACAATGAGATTTTCTGTATTCTTGTTTTAGATTTTGTCTCTCACAGTTGAAGTGTACCTATGATAAAAAATGACAGACCTCTACATGCTTTGTAAGTAGGAAAACATGCAAATCGGCAGTGTATAAATACTTGTTCTCCCCACTGTACATACAGTATGAGATGAGTAATATAGAGTATGTAATCCTTATTTAAAGTACATTTACTGCATCCAATAATTAATTATTAAAGTGGCTAGAGATTTGAGTCTGTATGTTGGCAGCAGCCACTCAATGTTATTGATGGCTGTTTAACAGTCTGAAGGCCTTGAGAAGAAGCTGTTCTTCAGTCTCTCGTTCCCAGCTTTGATGCACCTGCACTGACATCGCCTTCTGGATGATAGCGGGGTCAACAGGCTGTCCCTCGGGTAGGGTTTGTCCTTGATGATCTTTATGGTCTTCCTGTGACATCGGGTGATGTAGGTGTCCCGGAGGGCAGGTAGTTTGCCCCCCGGTGATACGTTGTGCAGACCGCATTAAAGAATAGCCTCTGTGTTCTGTTAGACAGGTAAATCTTTATCCACAATATAGCAGGGGATATGAAGCCATAACATACCCATTTCTAGCAGCAAATTATTATCAATAATGTCAAAAGTTGTACTGAAGTCTAACAAAACAGCTCCCACAGTCTTCCTATTATCAATGTCTAAGCCAATAATCAGTCATTTGTCTAAGTGTCGTAAATGTTGAATGTCCTTCCCTATAAGCGTGCTGAAAATCTGTTGTTCATTTGTATACTGTGAAATAGCTTTGTCCCTGGTCAAACATCATTGTATAAAAAAAGTTTAAGTGTTGGCAACTGGCTGATTTGGTCAGCTGTTTGAGCCAGTAAAGAGTGCTTTGCTATTCTTGGGTAGCGGAATGACTTTTGCTTCCCTCCAGGCCTGAGGACACACTTTCATGTAGGCTTAGATTGAAGAGATGGCAAATAGGAGTGGCAATATTGTCTGCTATCATCCTCAGTAATTTTCCATCCAAGTCATCAGACCCAGGTGGCTTGTCATTCTTTATAGACAACATTTCCACACTCCCTTTACGGAATTCACATGATTGGGTGAGTCAGTGGAATTGGAAAGCATTTTTAGTACAATCATTTCCTCCTCATTTTGTAGCCTACAATATGTGTTTCCACACACCTAGCCTAGGCTATTGATGGATTCAAGACAGTTGTTTTAATTGAAATCAGTTTATCAGTGTCAAAGTAGTGTAACGACTCTCGTGGGTTGAAGGAGACCAAGGTGCAGCGTGGTAGGCGTTCATGATTTTTAATAAACTGAACACCGCAACAAAATAACAAAGTAGAAGAAATGAAAGCGCACAGTTCTGTCAGGCAGCTAAACAGAAAATAACTACCCAGAAGTCTCCAGTCTTGTAGAATTGCATTAATTTGCATTTATAAACTGCAAAACTTTTCCTGAACCCTAGGCTACAAAACATTTCCCTCATATGTGCCACTTCCATAAGTGCCTCTACTGTGCAATTCCACTATGCAAATGTGAAGAACGCAGGTCTGCTTGCTTTATTATAAAGGTTATTTTTTTTCCTTCCATGCGTGGTGGTGACTCAGAGTTCCCTTGGTCACCAACCTCTCGTGCTCACTTTTTGTTCCGGCACCTTCTGATTTACAAATTAGAAACTGCAGTCTACACTAGGACGGACGGGGCAAGTTCATAGTGTGGAGGTTATAACGTGTCATGCACGATCCCCAAGTCCATAACCACTGTTTTGAGGACAGCTGTTTTAGCAACCCCTCTGAGGTTTCTGTCTGTGGCTGCTCTTTTTATGTCAGATTTGGCTAGCTCAGAGTGAGTGCAGAGTGTGTTGGAACAGGAAATAGCTAGCCACCAAGCACAATCCCAATACTAACCCAACTTCTGCCACTTGTTGCTGCAGTTCCGCAGTGCACTCAGCGAGTTGTTTATCTCTAGGCTACTATACATATTTATTTGTTTTGTCATTCTATCGTTTTCCATGTAATTTTTGTTTTAATTAAATATCATTTTGAATTTATCCAAATTTATCCAAATATTTTTACTAGCTCGATACATTCTCATAATGAAAAAAAGTGAGGGAGTGCCGCTCCCCAGTATATTGGCAGCACTATAACTCTGCATTTACAGAGCGCTCAGGACCTCAGACTGGGGCGAAGGTTTCACCTTCCAACAGGACAACAACCCTAAACACACAGCCAAGCTTGTAGCGTCATTCTCAAGCAGACTCGAGGCTGTCATAACTGACAAAGGTGCTTCAACAAAGTACAGAGTAAAGGGTCTGAATACTTATATAAATGTAATATTTCAGTTTTAATAAATTAGCAAACATTTCTAAACTGTTTTTGCTTTGTCATTATGAAGTATAGATGGATGAGAAAAAATATCAATTTCATCAATTTTAGAATAAGGTTGTAACCTAACAAACTGTGTGTGTGTATATATGTATGTATGTATGTATGTATGTATGTATGTATGTGTATATATATATGTGTGTATATATGTATGTATGTATGTATGTGTATATGTGTATGTATATATATATGTATATGTGTATGTATATATATATGTATATGTATATATATATATATGTATATGTGTGTATGTATATGACCAAAAGTATGTGGACCACTGCTCGTCGAACATCCCATTACCAAATCATGGGCATTAATATAGAGTTGTTGCCCCCTTTGCTGCTATAACAGCCTCCAATCTCATCGGAAGGCTTTCCACTAGATGTTGGAACATTGCTGCAGGGACTTGCTTCCATTCAGCCTGAGGTCAGGGCTCTGTGCAGGCCAGTCAAGTTCTTCCACACCGATCTCAACAAACCATTTCTGTATGGACCTCGCTTTGTGCACTGGGGCATTGCCATGCTGAAACAGGAAAGGGCCTTCCCCAAACTGGAAGCACAGAATCATCTAGAATGTCATTGTATGCTGTAGCGTTAAGATCTCCCATCACTGGAACTAGGGGGCCTAGCCCGAACCATGAAAAACAGCCCCAGACTGTTATTCCTCCTCCACCAAACTTTACAGTTGGCACTATGCATTGGGGCAGATAGCGTTCTCCTGGCATCCACCAAAATCAGATTTTTTCCGTTGGACTGCCAGATGGGGAAGCATGATACATCACTCCAGAGAACGCATGTCCACTGCTCAAGAGTCCAACGGCGGCGAGCTTTACACTTGTCGTGTCTGGGCTATCATTAAATGTGAAGACTGTATATTATCAAATCAATTCTCTATGTGTAATTTAATAACATGATTAAACTAATCATGTAACTTTAATTAACTAGGAAGTTGGGGCACCAGGGAAAATGTTTGTTTATAGTGTCAATTTCCCGAATATAACTCTTAAGACATGAAAATATCTGATCACAACAGTTGCTTATTAATTAATTGTTATTACCTCATCAGTTCTCATTACTGAACGTCGCAAATGTAACGGTTTTCTTGAGGTGAAGGAGAGGCGGACCAAAACGCAGCGTGGTGGTTATTCATGGTTCTTTAATAAAGAACCATGAATAATAAAATTTAATGAATAAAAAAATGTAATTAATAAAATACATGAATAAACTAACAAAACAAGAAATGTGAAAAAACAAATATACGGAGACTTGATTACACACAGGTGGATTGTATTTATCATCATTAGTCATTTAGGTCAACATTGGATCATTCAGAGATCCTCACTGAACTTCTGGAGAGAGTTTGCTGCACTGAAAGTAAAGGGTCTGAATAATTTTGCACGCCCAATTTTTCAGTTTTTGATTTGTTAAAAAAGTTTGAAATATCCAATAAATGTCGTTCCACTTCATGATATTGTCCCACTTGTTGTTGATTCTTCACAAAAAAATACAGTTTTATATCTTTATGTTTGAAGCCTGATATGTGGCAAAAGGTCGCAAAGTTCAAGGGGGCCGAATACTTTCGCAAGGCACTGTATCTTACCTCATTTGCACACACTGTATATAGATTTTTTCTACTGTATTATTGACTGAATGTTTGTTTATTCCATGTGTGACTCTGTGTTGTTGTATGTGTCGAACTGCTTTGCAATAAAAATTTATTTTGTGTACAACATGATAGCATGTAGCCTAACACCCCTCCTGAAAAAAGTACACGAAATCGCATTTGAGGCATGGAATTTATAGTTCCGAACATGTCGGCCATATCTTTAGTGTTGTGCCAAAAAGCTCCCCCCTGCCAGAATCCCCCCCCCCCCACCCTTCTCGTGAAGGAACACACACTCAATGATTCATTGCTGAGACATGCTTGAACATGCTCGCACTCAATTCTTCATTGCTGCCACTTGCTTGCTAGTTGAGATTTCTGATCATGTTAGGCTGCGTTTCATTTTATTTTTTTATGATGGTTTGATTGTGGGGAGGCACTAGTAATGTCTGCAGTATTCGGTTTGGCTATTTGTTTCAAGTGTATAATTAAATCTCTTTCCGGGAATGGGAACCCCCTTCTAATTTCCTTAATCTTGTGGCTAGTGTCAAATACTGTCTGTGGCACACATCAGACTCAAATACTTTCTATAGAACAAACTTCACATCAGGATAGGCAATCGAAGTGAATACTTTATGTATGTGTGTTATATTAAACAGAGGAGGGAGTAAAATTTAGGCAAGCAGTAAACATTTAAGAACAGCTACTGGTCGAATAAGACATCGGAGAGATGAGGAATTTTGGCAAATAGATTTATTTATAGACACTTTAAACAAATAGCATACATTACTAGTGCCTCCCCGCGATCAAACCGTCTTAAAAAATAACATGAAACGCAGCCTAACATGATCAGAAATCTCAAATAGCAAGCAAGTCGCAGCAATGAAGAATTGAGTGCGTGCGCGTTCACGCGAATGGGGGGGATTCAGGGGGGAGCTTTTCGGCACAACCCCGGGACGAAAGTAACTTTTAGTTATTTCCTAATTACTCAGAGATTGATAGATCTTTCCCCGTTGAGCTATCCAGTTCCCTAAAGGCTCTGTAGACAGGTGCAAAAAGTATAGGCCGATAGGTTTATATGCCCCGATAATATTTCCTCGTCAACCGAGGCTGAAACGAAAGTGAAACAGTGGATGCAGTGAAAGAATAGGACGACGCGTTTCATACCCAAACAGTATTCGCATGCGGGGAGAAACGATGGATGAATATCCTTATCCCATCACTGTAGACGTCAGTTGGACAAACTCTGTCTCTAAAGGGATACAGAACAAACTTCAGATTTATTTTCAAAGTAAAAAGAAGTCGAGTGGAGGGGACTGCTTGGTGCACTACGAGGATCAACGCTCCACTAGAGCAACTGTTTATTTCAAATCTGAGGATGGTAAGTAGATCACCACGGATGACGATTTGTATCGTACAGTTGTCATTTTATAGCCTACTGTAGGATATCATAATAGTGAAATAGTGTTAACCATAAAAATGTAAATATGTACAAGTGACTTCCAGTAAAGTGACGTGTGCATGATGTCGCATTTGTCTCCACAGTCAGGGAAAGGGTTCTATCGAGAGATAACCATGAAATTACTGTAGACAATGAAACTGTGAAGTTGCGCTTGTCATCATCATCATCGGGGGAAAATCTGAAAGAGGCTTGCACTCTGTCGGTGAGTAGTCTATATGAATAGCTGCAACTGTTGGATTGTTGACTTTCTGTGAAATCAAATGTACGAATGTCTGCTATCAACGGTGTTGAGGCCTTCCCATTCCAGCTACAGTTGTCCGGATTCAACCTAGCTTGTTCTGTCATGCGCCACTTTTACTGCAGCCAATCAGCGATAAATGCACGTATTCGTTGCGGTGCCCAGATTTGTCATGTATTTGTCTCATACAGAATGTCTAAAGATAAATAAGGATTATTGTAACAGACAATTGTAAGCAGTGTTTGTGGGGAAGTACGTTTCCACATGAATGTTAACTAACATCATAATTAGGCCTACAAGGATGGAAACTGAGGTGGCTTGTCTTTGTTGATAAACAACAGTCTGTTCACCTTTTCCACACTCACATCAAGTCAGTTAAGAACATATTCTTATTTTCAATGACAGCCTAGTGAGTTAACTGCCTTGTTCAGGGGCAGAACAACAGATTTTTACCTTGTCAGCTCGGGGATTCGATCTTGCAACCTTTCAATTACTAGTCCAACGCTCTAACCACTAGGCTACCTGCCGTATCACAACCAGCCGTGATTGGGAGACCCATAGGGTGGTGCACAATTGGCACAGCGTCGTCCTGCTTTGGCCGGTGTAGGCCGTCATTGTAAATAAGAATTTGTTCTTAACTGACTTGTCTGGCTAAATAAGGTTAAATTAAATTGCTGGTTAAATTAAGGTTAAATTGCTGGATTTAAGACAAGGTCGTTTTTATTTATCTAAGATTCTCAGTGTGTTGGTGTCAAAGTAGCCTGTCCTTTAGATCATTTGTGCAGTATTAGGTATGAAAAATATTCTGCCAGTCTCCAGTCATGTAAAATGACATAGAATTGCATGAAATGCATTTATAACATGGCACATTTTTCTTAGAACCTAGGCTTCCTAAAATGTTCCCCATGTGTGCCACTTCTGTAAGTACCTCTACTCTACTGTGCTATTCCACTATGCAAATGTGATATGAATGCAATGCTTTATTATAAAGGGGATTGTTTTTTTCTCATGCGTTTCGATACCTCAAAGCTCCCCAGGTCACCACCCTCTCTTGCTCAATTTTTGTTCCGGCACCCCCTGATCTACAAATTAAGCACTGTAGGCTACACTAGGACCGGGCAAGTTCATAGTGCGTTGTACATGAGCCTCAAATCAAAAACAAATGTTCTGAGGACAGCTGTTTTAGCAACCCCTCATGGAGTTTTCTGTATGTGTCTGTTCTTGTTAAGTCAGATTTGGCCAACTCAGCGTGTTAGAAAAGAAAGAGCTCGGCACCCAGCACATTCCCAATAATCACCCTACCTTTGCCAATTGTTGCTGCAGTTTGGCAGCGCACTCTAGGCTGCTATACATATTTATTTGGTTTGTCATTCTATCGTTTTCCATTGAAAGCTTGTGGTAATTAAATATAATTTATTCAGAATTGATCCAAATTCATTTTCCAGATTTTTCTTTTACTAGCTTAATGTATTCCCAAATTTAAAAATAAAAAGTGATGGAGCTGAATTTCTGGTGATTTTATGGTCTTTTTTGACCAAAAACAAAAATCCAAGCAAGCAGCTGGCCAAATTACAGTGCATTCGGAAAGTATTCAGACCCCTTCCCTTTTTCCACATTTTGTTACGTTACAGCCTTATTCTAAAATTGATTTTTTTTCCCTCATCAATCTACACACAATACTCCAAAATGACAAAGTGAAAAAAGGTTTTTAGAAATGTTTGCAAATGTATAAAAAATATTCAGGCCCTTTGCTATGAGACTTGAAGGTGCATCCTGCTTCCATTGATCATCCTTGAGATGTTTTCTATAACTTGATTGGAGTCCACCTGTGGTAAATTCAATTGATTTGACATGATTTGGAAAGGCACACACCTGTCTATATAAGGTCCCACAGTTTACAGTGCAGAGCAAAATCCAAGCCATAAGGTTGAAGGAATTGTCCATAGAGCTCCGAGACAGGATTAGGTTGAGGTACAGATCTCGGGAATGATACCAAAACATTTCTGCAGCATTGAAGGTCCCCAAGAACACAGTGGCCTCCCTCATTCTTAAATGAAAGAAGTTTGGAACCACCAAGATTCTTACTAGAGCTAGTCGCCTGCAAAACAGAGCAATCAGGGGAGTAGGGCAACCTTATCTGCAACACTCCACCAACCAAGCCTTTATGGTAGAGTGGCCAGACGGAAGCCACTCCTCAGTAAAAGGCACATGACAGCCTGCTTAGAGTTTGCCAAAAGGCACCTAAAGGACTCTCAGACCATGAGAAACAAGATCAACTGGTCTGATGAAACTAAAATGTTACTTTTTGGCCTGAATGCCAAATGTCACATCTGGAGGAAACCTGGCACCATCCCTACGGTGAAGCACGGTGTTGGCATCATCATGCTGTGAGGATGTTTTTCAGCGGCAGGGACTGGGAGACTCATCAGGATTGAGGGAAAGATGAATGGAGCAAAGTACAGAGAGATCCTTGATGAAAACCTGCTCAGAAAACTTGACCTCAGACTGGGGTGAAGATTCACCTTCCAACAGGACAACGACCCTAAGCACACAGCCAAGACAATGCAGGAAAGGCTTCTGGACAAGTCTCTGAATGTCCTTGAGTGGCCCAGCCAGAGCCCAGACTTGAACTCGATCTAACATCTCTCAAAAGACCTGAAAATAGCTGTGCAGCGACAGTCCCCATCTAACCTGACAGAGCTTGAGAGAAGGTGCAGAGAAGGTGTGTAGGTGTGCCAAGCTTGTAGCGTCATACCAGAGAAGACTCAAGGCTGTAATCGCTGCCAAAGGTGCTTCGACAAAGTACTGAGTAAAGGGTCTGAATACTTATGTAAATATGATATTTAAGTTTTTTAAATATTTTAATACATTTGCAAAATTTTCAAAAAATATGTTTTTGCTTTGTCATTATGGGGTATTGGGTGTAGACTGATGAGGGGAAAAAATATGTAATCCATTTTAGAATAAGGCTGTAACGTAACAAAATGTGGAAAATTGAATAATTTCCAAATGCTCTGTATGCAACATTTTACTTCTGGTTAAACAGAGATTAACTGTAGGCTAAATTTGTGCTGTCTTGGCTCGACAGGCTAGCCAGGGCTTCCAACTGATGGATAATACATTATTTTTATGGCTACTATTAAAGAGCATACTTGTAAAGATTCCCATTGGTTAACTATTTGACATATACATTTTGTTTGTTTTGCATGTTTTCCAGCTTGGTGCTACAAGCAATGAATTGTCAGGTAACATCTTTTCCTTGCTTCTGTGGTTGTTGATGCATTCCCTTGACCTAATATTATTATATTGAATGTTTTGCCTAATACATTTCATAATGATCCCTAGTGGCATATCATTAGACAGTGTTGCAAAATGCAGCCTTATAAGGCCATATCTACTTGTAAATTTGTCATAGGCAGAAATGTGCCAATGAAGTCAGAGAAATTTGAAAATATGAATGAGGTTAGTGGATATGAATATCTAGTGTGTTTAATCCCAGATGTGTCAAGTGAAGCACAGGAAGATCCCAACTCTGAGAGTGGGCCTGGAGAGGGAGGTGGAGCTCAGGTGTCTCCTCAGAGCTCTGCTGAGGTGTCTCCTCAGAGCTCTGCTAAGGTGTCTCCTCAGAGCTCTGCTGTGGTGCTGGAGAGGGTTCCTGAGAACATGTCGAGAGAGATGCTGACATTGCTGGTGGAGACCCTCTCTGGCCTGGAGGAAGACAACTTCTCCCTGGAGGTCATCAGTGAGACCAACAGAGCTGTTGTGACCTTCAATAATCCCAAAGGTTGGTCACTATTTCAAATTATCAATTTTTTTCAACAAAGAAAACTAACAATGACTTTCACTTTTGAAGTATTATAAAAACAGATCTCTCCCTCACACGAAGGGATCATCATTTCAATAACTGTTGTGCATGATATTAAGGATATGATTGCTGTCTGTCTTTAGATGTGGAGCGGTTCCTTACTGAGAGCAAGAGCAACAAGAGTTTCCAGAAGCAGGGTTTGATTGGCCGGTTGCTAGAGAGGTGCCAGAGTGTGAGAGTGGAGAACCTGACCTCCAACATACCTGAAGAGATGCTGGTGCTCTACTTTGAGAAGTGGGCTGGCCCAGCAAAGGACATCATTATGATCCATGAGGAACAGGCAGCCATTGTCACCTTCCACGCAGCAGAAGGTAAAACCTGCTGTTTGAATGAGCTGTTTAATTATATAAATGTTAATCAATTTGTTTATTTGGTAATCTATTACTCTTTATTATACGAGGAATTGAATGTAGCCGTGCTATTCTGTTGGTGCAGCAGTCTCTTGGCCTTAAACAGAAATATTCTGTTTCGCCCTCATTTCATGCTATGTAAGACAGTCCGTTATCTATGTCGTTTCAGTTGTGGAAACCACTCTAAATAAACATCATGTAATTGGCAAAGTCCCAGTCAACGTGTATCCATACTATGAGTCATTGAGCACTGCCTTGTATGGAAAGGAGAGGCCAATGTGGAAGATGCCTGACCCCTTCATAGAGTGTGTGCATTCTGCTGTATGGAAATTTCTCTCCATGAAGAGACAGTTGTCCCCCATCACTGACCAGATGAAGGCTCATTTCTGTCAAGTAAACATGGATACTCCTGAGGTTAAACTCAGTCCTTTGCCAACCCTGCTAAGGCAGAAAGGACTAACAAGCGAATATGTAGACGGATGGAAACAGAATGCCTTGATTGTCTTCCGTGACATCATGGCCCAATATGCTGTGTTTGAGTGTTTTGCAAGTGCCCCAGCGTGGAAGGCAGTGGAGAAAGAAGTCCGCTCTGTGGTGAAAGAGGATGCTGTCCTAGCTATGGATGCCTCCAAAGGGTCTCTGACAGTTGCAGGTCTGGCCGAAGACACAAAGCGACTCCAGGGGCTGGTGGAAGACCTCATGCAGAGGGCAATGAGTCGGATAGAGAGGCAGAGGGATGGCATCTCGGAGGAGATGGACATGTCCCCTGCCATGTTCTATATCCTACAGCAGGAAGGACTTCTGAAGCGCGCAGCAGACGAAGCCCCAGAGATGGGTTTTTCTTACAGAGACGACACCAAGAAGTTGGTTCTCTCAGGTCTTGTTGCAGAGGTGTACAAGATGAAGAACTGGATTCTGGAGAGGGAGCTCAAGATGAATAAGAAGCAGCTGAAGCTGGAACCCCAACTCCTGGACTTCTTGCAGTCAGTGGACAGTATGGAGATGTCCCAGGACCTGTTCACATCCCGGGGCATCAACGCTGTGTACAGAGTGGAGGGTGGAAAGGTACTTCTGACTGGTAGCTCAGACAGAGCATTGGCTGATGCAGAGCAGAGGGTGAAGACTGCCCTGTCCCTGCAGAGCCTTATGGTGGAGGATCAGGAGGTGCTGAGGAAGCCTGAGTGGAAAGATCTGAACAACCAGCTGGTGGATGCCTACAACTCCCTAAAGAAAAGAACGGTGGTGATAAAGCTTCACCCAGAGAGCAGAGACAGAATCATTGTGTCTGGCTTCCTGGACCCGGTCAGAGAGGTCAGCAACAGTCTGCGGAACTTTGTTGAAAACTACTCACGAGTCGAAGAGGCTGTCCGTGTCAAGTCCTGTGCCGTGGTTAAATTCATCCAGGAGAACAAATCCCAGGACTGGGAACATTTTGCCAAGCGTGATGAGGTGAATGTCCACTTTGACCCCAGAAGGCCCAAAATTGTCCTTTCTGGAGCCCGTCTCTATGTCAAGAAGGTCAAAGAGACCTTTCAGAAGATGGTAGCACCTTTCTGCACTGATGAGCTCACCATCATGAAGCCTGGAGCAAGAAAGTACTTCCAAGAGAAGGGAAGTATGTTTGTTTCCATGGCGATGAAGGAGCATGGCTGTGTGGTGCTGCTGCAGGAAGACTACATGCTGGAGGAAGAAGAGGGCGATGATGAAG